>NC_088205.1:27743518-28051745 GCF_037126465.1 Ornithodoros turicata
CGTAGCGGCGAAGTAGCTGAATGCTTTATTAACGTAAAAGCTATGGAAGTGAGCGTCATTTTTAAAATGGTGTTTAGCTGTAAAATAATGTGCGTCAGCTTTGTTCTCTACAAAATTAACTCTCACGTGGTAAGGGTTGACCAATCCCTGGGAGCCCTGGACCTGAAACCGAAGTTGTTCTTTTTCGCCGTTCGCTGGCAGCACCGTCCATGTTTCGGCAATCTTCAAAATATTTATACGTAAAAAATATGGGGAATTGAGAAGTAATGCTTTCTGTATCTTATCAAACAACGATGTTGTGCACGACAGTGGGCAAAAATATGGGGGTTATTTTTCACTTTTCGGTCCCTTTAAATGCGACATTTTGTCATCGCTTTGCTTCGGTTTACGCTTCGCTGTCCATAAACATCATGTTTAGGCTATCGATCAAAGCTGTCTTTCAAACTTCCAGCTTCAGGTAAAACGTATCACAGTTTTCGTTGTCTATGTATGTTTCGTAAGCGCTAAAGCGGCCGGAACGACACGTGTTTTCTTGGATGTTCAGGAGGGTTTTCCGTCGTTGTTTGTTATTGTTCCGTCCGGACTACAAGTTTATGCGCTTCTGAGGAAAAATAGCTCAGGTTGAAGAGGCTACAGCAGAATAACATTATCGTTGATCGGACGAAGGACGAGCTTTTATATAGTGTAAGTGCTTGTGACACAGAAGAACCAGGAGTTGAGCACGTACACATTTCATCATATAGCTGGCAGACAAATTTTGTATAAACATTTCGATACATCGAGGCGGAGAGTGGGGTGATGTCGATATTGGCTCGCTGTTATGAGCTGCACGTGAGTGGATACATCAATAATGCTTTGGCCCTAAAAAACACAGATTGCAGCAAAGGGAGTATAGATGATGAAGACGAAATCCAGGAACTTGAAGTGGGGTAACTTTGGGCTTCGAGCTGCTGCTGAACTTAAACGGCTGCTGAGCGATTTTTTTCTTCTTCTATAGCTATAGCTGTAACAACAACAACAAATTTATTTCATGCTGATTATTGGGAAGTTTCATAGTTAGCATGCTAGCTAACTACACTCTTAAAAATGAACTTCACCGCATTGCATGCTGCTAGCCAACCATTATCTCGAATGATATCGTTATCTGCCCTGATTTGTTGAAAACGGGGGGCGTACGCCATTTCTGTGACACTTATGCTGTTCATAATTGTCACAGAAAAGGCGTACGCCCCGTGTTTTCAACAAATCAGGGCAGATAACGATATCATTCGAGACAATGGATGGCTAGGAGCGTGCTATGCGGTGAAGTTCATTTTTAAGAGTGTATACAGGGTGTTTCACCTAAAGTGATAAAAAATTATAATTTGCAAGGTACTCGCCAGAGGACTGATGGGACTTTCGGCAATTACCTTCTGGAAACTTTTGCCACCATGGACAATTTTCAATTGTGGGAATTTATTTTTGTCAATTGAACTTTGAAAATTGCCAAGCGAACCTCACTTTTTTTTGTAAGAGAAATATGAAGTCCTCCACGAATAACCGCACACCCAACAAAAACTATGCATAGTATCGCAGCAGAAATAGTCGAAAAAAATATTAAAAACTATGCTTTAGCCCCGCTTGCTTGATTTTTGCAAAGAAACGCGCGTGAAATGTGCGTCTAGAGGAGGAAGTGTCCCCGCCTTCATTTGTTTTGTGATACACTCTTAAAAATGAACTTCACCGCATAGCACGCTCCTAGCCAACCATCGTCTCGAATGATATCGTTATCTGGCCTGATTTGTTGAAAACGGGAGGCGTACACCTTTTTTGTGACAATTATGAACAGCATAAGTGTCACAAAAAGGCGTACGCCTCCTGTTTTCAACAAATCAGGGCAGATAACGATATCATTCGAGATGATGGTTGGTTATGAGCATGCTATGCGGTGAAGTTCATTTTTAAGAGTGTAAGACGGTTGTTTTGTTTTCTTTGTCATAAGACGGTTGACACCAAGCAGGGGAAAGAAAGGCAAAGCAAGACTCATTTCCCGTGCGCTCTTGTTTGCGACAATCAAGCAGGCGGGGCTGAAGCGGAATTTTTCCTAGGTTTTTAGACTATTTCTGTTGCGATACTGTGCATAGTTTTTGCTGGGTCTGTGGTTATCTGTCGAGGACATAATATTTCTGTAAAAAAAGTGAGGTTCCCTTGGCAACTTTCAAAGTTCAACTGAAAAAAATAAATTTCCCTCAATTCAAAAATGTCCAAAGCCTCCCTAAATGACGGCAAAAGTTTCCACAAGTTAGTTGCCGAAAGTCCCACAATCCTCCGGCGAGTACGTCGCCAGATAGAATCACGTTAGGTGAAACACCCTGTATACGTATAACCAGAGTTCGAGGTAACTCGTTACAAGTAACTCGTTACTGTAACTAAGTTCCTTTTTTCGGTAACTTGTAACTTAACTCGGTACTTTTGCGGCGTGGTAACTTTCAGACGAACACGTTCCTTTTTCAGGTAACTCGCTTTTCACTCACGTCCACATATTTTCTTGCTTTCTCTCTGGTTCCTTCATGGCATTTTATGCCATAAAACGTGATAATCAATCAATGACAGCATTTTATTGAGAAGATAAGAACCGCTGCCATTGAAATGAAGCTGAACCATTGTGCGCCCACAGGGAGTAAGGTGCAAAGAGTTCGAATAGAACTCTACCAGAGAAACGTCATCATGACATTGGTAGACAGACAGACTGAAACCGAAACAGATCGGAAGGAGAGGGCTGGGTTCCACGAACGGGCACTTGTTCGCTACCTCCCACTGAAAGAAAAGTAGGACCGAGGGTCGCGTCCCTTTAAGGGACCAAATCGTAACCCCTCAAGACCGTGGCTTTCGGGCGCGACCTTGTTCAACTCTAGCTTCGACCGTAGTTCAATTCTACCACATTATGGCTCTGTCGAACACTATGACGTCATTTGGTTACAAACAGAAAGAGGTCTGTTGTTGGACATAAACGGAAACGATCTAAGCGTGTTGCACTCCTCCGCAGGCAACTCAAGGTCTAACTCAACTGCTCTCGCGCGCTGCACCTGCGTAATGCTGTTTTTTAAGTAACACAGCATTTTAAGTAAGTTTTTTAAGTAACTCAGTAACTGCGAGTTACATTTCAGGCTGAAGAACTTGGTTATTAACTTAGTTACATTTTGCACACGGTAACTGAACTTGTAACGAGTTCTTTTTGACGGGTATCTTCTCAATCTATGCGTATAACTATATATATACATTTTTTCTATAGCCATAGCTAAGCTTCGAGCTGAACCAATGGGTGAACTCTTATAGGATACCTTTCCATCATCAATGGGGCAGTGTACCGCCATAACGGCGGAGAATGACCCACCACATCATCATCCCATTTATATGTGTGTGTATCGACGCCGAGACCGGGAGGCGACCCGGGTTCGAATCCCGGCACCGGCCGTGCAATGATTCAATACAATTTCCCGGATTTTCCTCAGACGGTGTGAGGCAAATGTTGGCACAGTTCCCTACGAAGTCGGCCCAGTGCACGAAGTCCGCCTGAGCAACATGCTGCCGTGTCGGCAGATCGATCGACAGTAAAACGGCGCCAACCAACCAAGAAAAAATTGATATAAAAAATAATAAAAATACGGGATAGAGCATTGCCCCTGGAGATGAAACTCCTCAATCATCATCATGAAATAAAGTTGTTGTTGTTGTGGTCAAAAAAACGTGGAAACGCCTTTGTTGACATTATGATTCAGCTTTGTTTAATGGCTCATTTTCTTAATTGAGAACTAGCTTTCGTTGGATATTCGTCCCTGCATGCAAACGTATTGACAGTGTTTGTCAGTGTATGCGTCGTTTATGGAGCGGGTTGAGACGCAATTCAACGGAGAGGAATAACAGGAAAGGATACCCAAAAAGGATTGGGACACGTGATCGAAACCACCAACACAAAAAGGTCAAAAGAGAGGTGCATCAGCTCCCCAGATGCAGCATTAGCCGTAAAACAAGAACTGATCCACCAAGGCCGCTGGTTCGTGTAACCGACGAAGGAATTCAAGGAGGTCGGGACGTGAGAGAGAGGGAGAGAGAGAGAAAGAGTGGCAAAGGAGCGGGGGAAGAACTGCCTTTTTTGAGGATTCATTTTCGTGTCTTGTGATCATTTAAAGGTTGAAAGAGGAAGCATTTGCAACTACTGTGCTAAAGGCGCTGCGTAAAGTCTTATTACTTTGAAGATAGGATTGACGAGAGAGAGGGAGTTCCAATCAAAACGCTATGGTATGAACGTTCAGCCTGATCAACGTATGGTCCATATATGTTTTAAAATATCTTGAAAACATTTCAGATACGTAGTTTTTACAAAGTTCTATAGAGCACTTTTTCATTATCACGTCTTCCGTTCCTTTTATTCATTTAAAACGCCGATTTACGAACCCCTCGGCTTATGAACCATGTTCGAGAAATTCCTTCTGTCTTTGTATGTGTCGAAGGTTGGCTATACATCCTCTCTAGCTCTCTTCACAGTCCTAAAATGCATCGCTATATCATCCTCTCCTCCACGAACAGAGTTTTACTCCGTGGGTCTGTCGGTAGCAAAAGCCGTGCGCATGCGAATGCTTTATGGCTGTTCGCTTTAACGAAGCCATCAAACACGATCATCCATAGTTCGTCTACGCCTACATGCGGTTTCCATTTTGCTCATCAGCGATTACTCGGCACCAGAGAGAGACACGCTTCTGGGATGAGTTGCTTCGAAGCGCAGAAAATCTTTCAACTGAAATGTCTCGCCTCTTAGTAGCGTAACGCGAAAGTGTTGACGCGGTCGGAGCACGCGAACGCCGAATTAAATGTGGGTAAGGCCATTATTTTCGATAGCAGATTTGCACTTGGCGCAAAACGACAAGAGCGACATTCAACGGAACGAGCGTCTAGACGACGTATGGTGTCAAAATATCGAAATGTGTTAGACTACAGCTCTACGACAGGGGATTTTTTGTAACGGAGTGCAATCCTGCGTTGGAGGTGCTGTTGATGTTCGTGCTGATGTATACAATTCCGGTTTTATTAACCGCCATAAATTCCCAACCCCTAGAGAAAGCCATTTCGCGGCATTCCGCAAGCCCTCCCATTCCGAGACACGCTTTTCCAGCATTTGAACGACAATAATTGAATAATACTAGTGGGTTCGAATCCCTCTGCTGGTGCCTTTTCTTCAACTGCCATTATTCCTTCAAGTAACTCAGCGTCGTGAGGCTTGTGTTGTGTTCGTCTTTCTTTGTTTAATAGACCTCTCCCTGTTTGTAAACAAATGACGTCATATGTGTTCGACAGCGCCACCAATTTGGTAGAGTTCAACTACGCTAGAAGCTAGAGGCGAACAAGATGGCGCCCGAAAGCCACGGCCTTGAGGGGACTACGATGATCCCTGAAAGGGACGCTACCTTCGGTCCTACTTTTCTTTCAATAGGAGGCAGCGAACAAGTGCCCATTTGTGGAACCCAGCCCTCCCCGTCTGGTTTGTTTCGGTCTGTCTACCAACGTCATGATGACGTTTCTCGGGTAGAGGTTTATTGCCTCATCTATTATTACGTTAAACTTTTAGAAGCCCGGAGACCAAAGTACCTCTAATAGTGTGGGATGCTGAGGAACGCTGGGGAACGCGGTAATAGCGAAAAGCTTGAGTATGAGTGATGTGTGAATACTGAATCTCTGAAGCGTGAAACGGTGCGGAAAATTGCCTGAGAGTCAAGTGTTATACGAGAAAGTACCACGTGCCAACCATAACCACTAGTCAATCAGCCATAGCCATAATGGCCTGGTAGCTCAAGCTTGTTATTCTGTTCACCCAGAGATATTGACATAGCACCTGCCAGCCACACCCGTGCACATGGGCTTCCAATACTTAGTGCAACCTGTGAAAGTGCGGAGACTTCTGCCTGTTTGCGGGCTGTTTCTTCTCGAATCCCTGTATCTCCAAATTTAAGCAATTAGCGTACACACTCTGCCTGCCCCATGCTTTAACTACAGAACTGTCATTCGTTACAGGCCAGCAGGAACACGAGCGGTCGTGGGAACATTCGGGCCAGTCTAAAAACCTCGAGTAAAAAATAATAAATATCTATCAACACTAAGGATTACCGAATTATTCACCGGTATATGGTACCGCCTTTTAATGTTTTGTGAAAGGTTAAACTTTTTGCATCGGTAGTGAGGTAATTTAAGCGTTCCGCACACACAGTCCGGCGACCACCTGGTAGTGGCATGCGGCATGTCACGTGGACCTATCCAGCCACGGACAGATCTACACGGTGGTGATGCCACATAAAGCTGTAGCTTTAAAAGAGGTATACGACTAGGTTCACTAAATTGTCGTTCTGTTTGCGCCATTCAACGTCGGTATTGCGGAAAATGAGGCGAAGTGCTGGCCGCCTTATCCACTTCAGTCCCTGTATCGAGAGGTAATCCTCGTATCAGATTGTTATCTCCAGCAGGATACTCTCACAGTAGCAACGCGACATTACATTCCACAATTTTTGCCGCATACTGTGAATCCATCGTTCGTTCGAGCAGCTGCGAGCATTTGTGGACTTTCACCAGTCAATGAGGTACAACAAACCTTTGCTGCATTTGCTGTGGGCAAGGCGACCTACATAAAATCCTCAAACTCTGCAAGCGCTAACGCCTAAAGAGCGAGAGCTTCTTCAAAGAACTATACGAATTGCCTAGGGACCACTGTTGCCAAAATTCTCGGGCATTTGTCCAAACCACAAAGGTACCTCACTTTGGCCTCCTGGGACAAAACAGCCTCGCGACCACCGCGACCGTGCTTTAACGTAAGGCAACTCATCTGACCACCTCTTCTAATGCAGAGGCACAGAGGGCAATAGACCCGCATTAGGGTTGGCACCTGTACGGGTTTCACACGAACAGTTCGGAAATTCAAGGCTTGCGTTCGGTGTCCGGGTGAAGGCGTAATCCGGACATAAATGTTCGGGAATTGGACAAGTCGAAGTAAAACCCTTACGACTTCGAGATTTTCGTTTGCGTCATCGTCACCAAAGATTGAGTGATAGCTAAACTGAGCAATCAAAGCTACGTTGATCCAAATGAAGATACTGTAGATAACTTATTATTAGAATCCTTTGTGCCCAGTGTCAGCTTTCAAAACTCAAGAATTTGATACGGTCCTTCACAATCCATTGCGTTCAATCCAAGACGAGGCAAAAAATGGAGGTCGGCGTGGCAGTAACAGCTCCCCGTAGAACACATAGTTTGAGATAGTTCACACAACACTGGGCATAATGCAAATGAAATTGACAGGACCAATAAAAATACAACGTTATGCATTCCAGCCAACCAATCAGGGGCCGTCCAGCTTGTCCCGCCTTTCAGCGCGACAGGGCTGCCATCGACTTCTACTGGTCTTCCGCCTGACGCTGTTATTTGTAGTCTGAGATAACCAAGGCAACGTTTGGCACAAAAAAAAAAAAGACAAACACTTTCATACATCGTGGACACAGGTCTACACTCTTAAAAATGAACTTCACCCCATAGCACGCTCCTAGCCAACCATAATCTCGAATGATATAGTTATCTGCCTTGATTTGTTGAAAACGGGAGGCGTACGCCTTTTTTGTGACACTTATGCTGTTCATAATTGTCACAGAATAGGCGAACGCCTCCCGTTTTCAACCAATCAGGGCAGATAACGATATCATTCGCAGTGATGGTTGGCAAGGAGCGTGCTATGCGGTGAAGTTAATTTTTAAGAGCGTACGTACACAAAGCCCACTGCGTTGCGCTTACACCCCCCCCCTCCCCCGGTGTTCGGTGTTGGGCGGCGGAAAAGGTGGCAACCCTACCCACATTGTCATCATCTTTGTAGTACCAGTAGTAGCTGTAGTATTGCCAGTACCTCACTGTTGGGTCAAGGGCCGTGGTTGGGTAACTTGCAAGAGCTATATTGACAGCGAAATAAACATTCGTTGCTTTAGAAGTCGACCGAAGACGCAAATTCCTCCAGGGCGTCAGTCGTGACGTTGCCCATCTCTGTGAGGCCGTCAACGTCGAGCTCTTTCACCACCATCACCACCAAGATCTCGCGGAGCTCTCCTTTTCTATTTACCGTTATAAACACACCCAGTTGTGTATCTAATATCTGCCACGAACATGAAAGACAATAAATACAGGATTTGAAGCCCAAGGAAGCGGAGAGTTTCACAACTAATGGAATCTTCGTCCGTGTTGCATTTGAGTCTCATGTTTGTACCCCAACGAATATGCCGGAAACAGAGCAGAAACGACTGAACGCGGTTTGGGAACATTCCACGGATTAAGCGCTTAAGTATACGGGCTGCTGCATGCATTGCGGAGATTACAGAATGTTTTGTGCGCTTTCCGAGTTGCAGATTTCACGCTAGGTCCTTCGTGCACTTCCTTTATTTGAAACACATTCTGACAGAAGAATGAGAATGTCGCATTATTTTGAATACGACTAATTAGTAACGCTGAATGCTTCGTGATTGTTCGTGATCCTTTGTTGCGGGTGAATAGCCTGTTACCGAAGTTGTGTCAGGGAAACAACATTATTTCCGTGTCGCCGGCCAAGTAGACCTCACATCGGAAGAAGTTTGAAAATAGTAACATGTATTGAGACGGTAGCAGTACACTCGTGATTTTCTACTCAGGACGTCGTCAACTTCTCTATCTTCATTATACTTTGATCCAGCGTATGCCCTTTCTTTAAAGGGACTGTCGCATTCGTCCCGATCGATTCCGGAGCTATGGTTCCGTTGTATACTCCTCGTTCCTCACAGACAATCGTGAGTCTTAGTGCATCGTACGCTGTTGCCTTTGCGTGCGTAAGGGATAGCGTGGTGGTTCTGCGCACTGCGTGAAGCTGCCTTTGTTTTGCGTGCGCGCAGAACTACCAACACTATCTCTTATGTCCGCAAAGGCGATAGCCTACGATGCACTAGAACTCACTAATAACGCCGAACATCCGCGGCAAATTAGTCAAGTATAATTTCTGTGCAATTTGATGTAATGTATGGGATGCTGTTGAGAGTATACCACACTCTTAGAAATGAACTTCACCACATAGCACGCTCCTAGCCAACCATCATCTCAAATGATATCATTATCTGCCCTGACTTGTTGAAGACGGGAGGCGTACGCCTCCCGTTCCCACAAATCCGGGCAGATAACCATGCGGATGAACACGAAATTGACAGCGGGATAACTGATCCAAAGTGCGCATTGGTACACTGCTCCGCGCAAGAAATATGTAAACCGAAAGCGATTAATTACTCGGAAAAATCACTAAGTGTCGACGCGTTTTTTTTTCTTGCAATATTTTTCGCTGGAAGTCCCGATGCGTGAAACAGAAATTCCGTATGCGTGCGAAGTAAAATTTAAAAGTTAGGATGTTTATTTAATTAGTGAGCGTATGCAAATGAGCCGCTCATTACTCAGTTCATAGCCGATGTCCCAAGGATCTTTACCAAAAAGAAATTTCTTCGATGGCGCGACCTGTTCACGAATTATCCAGCAGGGGGATTTCGGTGGGACACCCGGTATACAGGGTGTTTGCTCTAACGTGTCCAGAAATTATATTTAAAGCGAGCGATAAAAGAAAAGCAAGTGGTACTTTTCTGCTACTTGAGTAAGAAACTAGTAGCGCCTGTTTCTTAGTCAAGTAGCTGAAAATTAGCGCTCGTTTCTCTTTTATCGCTCGCTTTAAGTAAAATTTTGGACACGTTAGAGCAAACACCCTGTATACAGGGGGTCCCAGAAAACGTGCCATTGAATTATAAGAAAAAACTACACCTTCTAGAATCATGCGGTCAACGGCATTTGTTCTTACTAGCTTTTTGCCACCTCCTGCTGTGAATGTCGTGTAGCGTAAGTTTAATTATGTAAATCTTCGCGAAATGAAGTCGGAAATTTGCCAAGTAAAAGTCCCTTTTTTACCCCACCAATGGGAAGAGCGCGCCGATTTTACTCGAATTCATGATAATTGACAGGGATATTCAGGAGCTATCCCATCGGAAAAAATAGCTGAACATCATGATCTACGGAGCTCCCAGATGACAGCGGGCGACGAATTTTTCAGCGTTTTTTTTTTTTAATTTTTCAGTCCCGCGAAAGGAGGTCGGAAACCCAGCCCACACCGCTATCGCAGAAAGATATAACACAGGCATGGCTTATCGCGTCCGGCTTTCGCTGCGATCGTGCTTTCCCTCTCCCAATTTCAGGAACTGTTTTTCTACTATCACTCTGTGGGCTGGGTTTGGAACCTCCTTTCGTCGGACTGCGAGCGATTGCGCTCAAAAAGTCGTCGCGTGTTATGGTCCGGTGCTCCGAAAAGCATGATGTTCGGCTATTTGTTCCGATGGGATAGCTCGTGAATATCACCTCAATTATCATGAATTTAAGTGAATTCGGCACGCTCTTCATATTGGTCGGGTAAAAAAGTGACCTTCACATGGCAACTTTCCTAGTTCAGTTCACAAATATTTACGCAATTAAACTTATGTTACAAGACATTCACATCAGGAGGTGGCAAAAACCCAGTAAGACCAAATGCCGTTGACCGCATGATTCTAGGTGACGTAATTTTTTTATTATAATTCAATGACACGTTTTGTGGGACACCCTGTATAGTATACTGTCTCAGTTAAATCCCCGGGCTAAATAATTCGCGAACGGGTGCACCAATCCAAGAACTTTATTTTTTAGAAGTACTTGTCCCATACCATCAACAAGCTGCGTACGTGTGAATGAGTGGGAGGCGCTCATTATTTAAATAAAAATTCAAATGAGTTTCGTGAAAAAACATTATTTCTAAAGCAGGGCGCCGTTGGCATTAAACAGTTACTACCCCTTCTAGGACCTTCAGTGGACACCTTTTCGAGAAAAATCTGCCACTGAAGCGAGTCAAGTGATTAATTGGTTTCGGTTTAGATACTTTTGTCGCCCCTGGTCGCGGTGAAGCGCAAAACGACGCTCTTCCATTCTCTTATCCACCAATGAATTACGTTTTTACACCAATGAATTGCACCAATTAATTACGTTCTTTTGCGCTTAGCCGCGACCAGCCGCGACAAAAATTTGTAATCCAAAATCAATTACTGCAACAAATGACTCGCTTCGGTGGCAATTTTTTCTCTAAAAGGTGTCCACTGAAGGTCCGAAAAGGGGTAGTACCCATTTTAGTAGTATACCTTTAGTATCGAATGTTGCCAGAGACTTTACACCCCCAGAACAGCGAAAATGAATCGATGAATAGCATCCAAAGAGCAGCTCATATGAGAAGTCGCGTCCTCAACTTCTTTTCTTCCTTTACCCACTTTATGTCATTATCACTTCTGATGTGAGCAGGGAGCGAGGCGCACGCCATTTTGTAACATCATCGTGTCACAACAATGAACTATGCCTGTGGTTTGCAGCAAATCAAGGCACACTTACAACATAACTTAAAGGGGCACTAAAATGCAAAAACAAGTTCACTTCAAATTACGTCACACGTTATGTTAATTTCGAACTTCTTATCATAATTCAAAACTTTGATTCCGTTGAGCTACAATCGAAATTATACCAAACTCTTTCTTGCTTCGGCGCTAAGCAGTGAACGTCGTTTCAGCTCGTGCGTCGGTGATTTTAGTCCATAGTGCGCGTGCACACGCGTGCCACGCCATGCAGCAGTCCCTGTGAAAAACATAGTGCGCGTTGCGAAGCGGACTGGCGTCGCTGTTCGAAGGACGTGAAGATAAATGTCGTCAGTGTAACATTCGCGAGAACTATTGTAGGCTACAATTCAGTGAATCGGTATTGAAAAATGCAGCAGTGCGCATTATGCCGCGCATATACGGAACACTACACTGTTAAAACAGAACTTCACCACATAGCACGCTCCTAGCCAACCATCATTCCAAATGATATCATTATGCGCATTGATTTGTTGAAAATGAGAGGAGGCGCCTATCTGGGACAGATTATCTTGTCCCAGATAGGCGCCTCCCCCCTGTTTTGAACAAATCATGACACAGAATGATATCATTTGGTATGATGGTTGGTTAGGAGCGTGCTATGTGGTGAAGTTCTGTTTTAATAGTGTACGATCGGACCCGTTCCAAATCCACGTGCCCACGATAGGTATTGGCGCGCTTCTCCTGCTGTCTCATTGGATGCCGCCAATCTATGCCTCCTGGGGGTATCATTCGTAACCGCCAAAGACGGCTCTCTTTTCATTGCGTTTTCTTGTAAACGGTAGTGCTGCGTTAGCAAATTTTGCTTGCATTACACTAATTGAAACAAGGACTTTCATTTGAGAGCAAGCTGTTTTTGCATTTTAGTGCCCCTTTAACGGCCCCTCGCCAACCATCATACCGAAGACATCGTTCTCTTCCGATATTTGTTAAACATGGGAAACGCACGCCTTCTTATGACAATTATGCACTTGTGGCAATGGTTACAAAAAGATGTACGCCACGCGCTGTCAAGATATCATTAGCGAACAACCTGCCGCCAATCTAAGAATGCAGATTGATCGAATGCACGACATGCACCCCCCCCCCCCTTACACCCTCTCTGGTAGGTTTACTGCCTGACGTGCAGTTATCACAAAAAAAAAAAAAGAAAAAAAAGCAGAGTTGCAGAGCTACAACTGCAGGCTTGTTTGCGTGCTCTATACACATCGCAACCGGATATGTCGAAGTCATTGTGTCACCAACTCAAAGGATTGACGGGAGTCAAAGCAGGCGGAGTGTTTTTTTTTTTTTTTAACTAACTGCGGCTAAATGGTCGTGCGTAGCCAGTCTGACTTTGTCGTTACTTAATTCCCCATTTGTTTCTTCTTCTACCACATCACATGATCACGGAGTGCCCATTCCTGTCCCTGAGTGTCGCATTCTCTGCTCGGCACCCCGTGTTCAAGTGTTGCTGCGTAATCACGTCTGGAGGCACCAATTGGATATCCGATCCTATCATTGCCAGAAGGTAATAGCTACACACACTGATGTAAGGAAGAGGATAAAAGACGAGACTATGCGGGGAACATAATAGGGGTTCCTTACGAAAACTCTCTCAGACACTTTATTATCCTTGGTAATTTAAGTTCGTGGTTTAGTGTTCTGTAGCCGTTCCTTTTCTTTTCTTTTTTTTTCGTACGTAACATAGCTGGCTCTTGAAATAGTCAATTTATCAATTGTTCTTCATGTTTTCTTTTTTTCCGGCTCCTATTCGGTTACAGTGTTCGTAATGTGTTACGTAAGGTTCTGTGATGAACGTTTTCTCTAAGCTTGATGGTGAAATTTCTCGAAATATTTTCTTAGAAATGACAGGTTTCGGATCAACGAGTGTCCAATCAATCTAAACATCATCGACCAACCAACCCATACTGCGTGAGGTTGTTAATAATAACGTGAGATTAAGTATAGCCAGATGTACATATGTCATTACGGAAGGTTGTGAGGTCAAACTCATTTGCCCAAGGCCAAACCTTACACTTATTTCTTATAATGTCCTGGAGAGTATATAAGATGTTGCAGTCATTACAACCACTAGGTAAAGCATAGCAGCAGCATGCGAGCTAGCTTGTGCAATCGCGACAACGGTAGCACCTCCTTGAGCATGAGGAGCTCTGAAGCACGGATGGAATGGTTGAGGAAACAGTGAAGAACGGGACGTCATGTTCTTCGCAGTTTTCTCGTGAATTTCGCCTTTATGAGGAGTTCCGGAGCAAGGATAAAAAATAGGTCAGGAAACAGCGATGAATAGGATGTCCTGGTCTACTCTAACTCAAGAACATGCTACCGTCCAACGAACCCTGCGGTATTTTCATACGCCGAGCTGCTGTTGTAATTTTGCCCACAATTAAACTTCGTTACGAGTTGCAGGCCGCCCTTATTGGTTAACGCGAGTAACGTAAGAAATTGGTAAATCACGGAATGTGTCGTACGTTCAACACTCGGTGAATATGTAATAGAAACTATGGACAATTTCTGCAAATTCGGTTGGCTTGCGTAAACAGTTCAATTTAAGCGATGCACATTACGATTTTCCCTTCTAACTGTATCACCGTGTGGTCATGCATGTAGCTGTTGTTATAATAGCTGCAGCCCTTAAAACTACATAGTGGAGATACACAAGCGGACCCCTCATTCTAAAGACAGGACTTCACTGCATAAGACGCTTCTCGTCAACCATTACTCCGAATGACATCCCCTCCCCTCCTGTTCCGTCCCCTGATGCGACACGTTGGGTATAAATTCCATGCTGGAGTGTAGAAGGGACACACAGATCAAAAGAGACAAACTTACGCAGACAAGCACTCACTTCCAACAAGTTTATTTCACACCGGTACACCTTTTCATACACTTGATAACGCCACCAACCCTTTAGTTGCTTTCTTGTCAAATCTATTTCTTTTTTGGAGGGCGTTATAGATTCCGTGCTGATACACATGTTGTTGCTCTTGATCAAGACCGCATGTATCATTTCCCTTTTAATCGTTTCCCTCGATCTATGGAGCACCTGACATTGCCGAAAAAGCGGTTCGCACCCACATTCCATGATGTGCAGTTTCAGCGATAGAGGCAGGGAGTTATCTAAGCTCCTTTCGATGCCCTCTCAGGCGAATATTGAGACATCGGCCTGTTTGGCCGATATGTCACATCAAGAGATGTCACATCAACAGTTTCAGAGATCGTGCCACAGGAGTGGTGTATCAGTTCAAGATGACGTGCGCTAAAGTTTACATCGGCCAAACAGGTCGATGTGTCAATATTCGTCTGAGAAAGCGTCAAAGAAGTTTAGATAAATCTCTACATTTATCGCTAAAACAGCACATCAAGGTGTGTGTGTGTGTGTGTGTGTGAACCGCTTTTTCGGGAATGTGAAGTGCTCCATAGATAAAGGGAAATGATAGAAGCTGTCTTGATTAAGAGCAACAACATGTGTATCAGCACGGAATTCATAAAGCTCTCCAGAAAAGAAATAGATTTGATAAGAAAACAACTATAGGGTTGGTGGCGTTATCAAGTGTATAAAAAGGTGTGTTGGGGTGAAATCAAGTTATTGGAAGCGAGTGCTTGTCTGCGAGTAGTGTCTTTTGTTCGGTGTGTTTCTTCTGCACTCTAGCGTGGGATTCTCTACCCTGATTTCTTGAAAACGAGAGGCGCACGCCAGTTTGTGACACTTATGCTGTCGCGTTAATTGTCACGAAAAGGCGTACCCTACACTCTTTCCACAAATCAGGAGTGATGATGGCATTATCCTGCGCAATGATTGTCCTTGAGCGCTTCATGTGGGTCAAGTTCTGTTTTAAGAGTGCAATACGAGGTGCGCCCCCGTCCAGAGTGTCCACAGTGTTGACATGACCAAGAGATGGCGCTTTCTCAATGAAATTTAACGATGTCAGAGTCATTGAAGGAATAGACGATACGAGTTTATTCTGTCGGCGTACGACAGACAGCGTAATTCAAGCGCAATCAAAGTATCTTACATTGCGTGGCTTCAACCCCAGTAGCCGCTGAGTCCATTCCAGTGGTTGTCCGCGGGAGCTGCCCTCGCCCGGATACCATGCGATCTGTCGTCGTCTCCTGCGGCTCTCAACCAGAGTGCCTGTCCCAATGGGCCTCCGAGGGCTTCGTAAGGGCTCGCTGCGCGCTTGCCCCACATACCAGACAGCCGATTCCAGTCGTTCGCAGCTCGTTTGCCCCACATACCAGACAAGGAGTTCCAGTCGTCCCGACCCTGCACAGAGGAAAAATGTCTGTTAACACTCCTGGAAGCATCTTCTCATTCAGAAGTGAAACTTACACCGGAGGCGGGTCGCTAATTTTGAATTTATACAGGAAACGCCCGATGCATGCCCCAGCCTTGGATGGATGGATGGATGGATGTATAGTATATACCGATGAATTTGTAGATGGAAGCTCCGGCAATAGGTGTGGATCAGACATGACTGTGACTGTTCGTCCTATTTTCTCTTTATGCCCTGGATCGTTCTACAGGGTGGGTGAAGATAAGGTAGCCCCTCAACACCATACGTGAATTAATGCGGAGCATTTTCTGTTTTTCTCCTTTATCACATCACATAACATATCTGCACCCACCCTGTATATCTCTCTGTCACTGTGTCTTTATCACTTTCAAACCAGGGGTGGGGTGCCGAAATAGCTTTCCATTGTTGGCTGCACACGAGCGGGCATCGTCACGACTATACAAAAAAAAAAGGGGGTGGGTGGGTGGGTGAAGAAGAGAGTTGAAAGATTCAATGTGGGGTATAGGCAGGATGAACCAGTGCCGTGTATGCCAAGGGGAGTCTGGCTATTAATGGGACCTAATGGGACACCCACTTTTTCAGGTATCTAGCCAATCACAGGTAGAAATACAGTTGTCTATTATTACATCCATCCAGTACTTATACCTCACCGTTATTTACTGGGTGCCACCAATTTGGAGAAACTCCATTGATTCGGATTGAAACGGATATCACTGGAGACAGGCCAAAACGACGGATTTCGCTCCCACTTTTATCAACGCCATCTGCATGGAGAGAGGCATGTTGGGAAGTCTCAGAATTGCAGAAATGGTTTCTGGCAGAAGTGATTGGCCAGGAGAGCGGTACAAACGCTTCTTCGTAGCAGACGACTGCTGGTATGAAGTTTGAAATCACGTAATGTAAGTAGATCGAACCAAAAATGAACAAAGATGTATGTATAAATAAAATGCAATTATATAATGCAAAATCCTACGTATAAGGGTCGTCCTTCTTGCTGTTTTCTTGGTATCACGGTCTTAACTAGGCCTAACGTTACCGACGAAACAACCCTTTTTCGCGTAAATAATGATCGCGGAACGAAAGCTGAAGCTGATTTTGCAGATGCGAACATGAGGATATATACTCACAGTATGAAATTAAAGTAGTCTGTAAAAATTTTTTGTCATGAAATCTCCGCTTCACCGTTCCAAGCACCATCCTCCATCTTGGAGAAAATTTGGTGTCATGGCGCAGCTCCCATGGAAAACAGTAACCAATAAAATGCGCCTAAGTTTTACTGACAGGTCGAGCCTCTTTTTTAGGCTCCTCCTAATGGCCAGACTCCCTTTGGCATACACGGCACTGGGATGAACGATACTGGTGCGACGGAAGTGCACTGTGGAGGAGAGGTGCACTACAGGGGTCTTTGCACGAGGCCCGTTTCTTGGAGAAAACACACGAGGTTACGAGTTTTGGTAGTTGGTTCTGCATAAGAATCTTCGAGAAATAGGATGTCCGTCACTATGCCAGGCCTGAAGTGTGAAGGATGGGTTTCCCGCATAACACCAGATAACACGCTCATAGCCAACCGTAATCGTGAGTTATTGATTGATTGATTGAAAAGAAAAATGGAGATGTTAGTCCCCGAATGATTGATTTGATTTTGAAAAAAGTGAAATGGAGATTTTGGCTTCACTATAGTGTGACGCCCGCAACTCCACATTACTTGCACCGGTCATGTTCACCCCGAATGACATCATTCACTCTCCGCTAATTTGTGGAGAAAAGCGGTAAGCGCTTTTGGACACCCAATGCTAGGTGTCCAAAATAGGCGAATCATCCCATTTGTAACAAATCAGAGAAACGACGTCACTCGAAATGGTGGTTGACTAGGACTGTGTTATGTAGTGAAGACATGTTTCGACAGGCCATTGTCACAAAAAGACATACATCTCCTTTAAAAAAACAAAAAAAAAAGAAGAAAGAAAGAGATCAATGCCATTGCTCTATTTACCTTTTTCGGCTTCCTCTATAAGGAACGGAAATCGCCAAAAGTCTATATGACCCAGAGTTTCCTTGCTCACTGGAATTCTCCCCAATTCCAGCAGTGACCGGTCTACAGCTTAACTTTCGACCATCATCGTTTCAACATATCATATCATCCCCTGACTACAGTCGTGACGCTGCTCACATGAATGAGACCAAGAACGGCAAGCCGGAATTGTCACGACCACCCAACACCGTCTTCTATTTGTAGATTGTAGCGCACTTTTTAAAGCAAAATGAAATGTTCAGAACATGCGTAAAAGTGTTACGACTCATGCAGCGATAAAGGACTATAGCGTACTATATTTTGGTTAGAATAGGAAGTGGGTAGAGAGCAAGAAAAAAAAATACGGTGTAGGGGGGATATGTTAATTAAAAAAAGAAAAGGAAATGTCAGTCAGGCAAAGAGCCGGCTTGCTCTTCCAAAGAAAAAGAGAAAGAAAAAAAAACGGAAAAGAAGAACAAGGGAAACAAAGAAAAACGGGACACTATAACAACGAAAAAGAAGAAGAATACACAATAATAAGGACGTGACAAAGTCACATGGCAACGCTGGAACAACGCGTTTCATCGACGTGGACGCACGTGACTCCGTATAGCGCAAGCTGGGTGGGAGTGAAATAAACCTTAAGGGAGATGGGCTCACTTTATCGTGAAATTAATATAAAAATAGTAGTGAAAATAATTGCAGAAAGATGTGCGTGACAGGGACCCTGATCAGTTCCACACTCTTAAAAATGGGGGGGGGGGGGCGAAATAGCTCTTAAAAATGAGTTTCACCACATAGCACGCTCCTAACCAACCATCATCCCGAATGACAACCTTTTCGCCCCTGATTTGTTGAAAACGGGAGGCAGAGCCTATTTTGTAACCGTTCTGCACGTGCATAACGGTACAAAATAGGCGGGGCTATTTTGTATCCATTTTCAGCACGTTGTCATTCGCGATGATGGTCGGCTAGGCGCGTGCTATGTGGTGAAACTCATTTTTAAGAGTGCAGGTACACTCTAAAACCAAATGTTGGAGAACAGAACAGAACTTCTGTCCCCTGATTGGTTAAAAACGGGAGGCTTACGACTTTTTGGAACACTGATGCTGTTCCAAAAAAGGTGTACGCCCCGCGCTTTCCACAAATCGGGAGTGATCAAGGTATAATTCTGTGCAATGGTTGGCCTTCACCGTGCTATGTGGTGAAGTTCTGTTTTTAGAGCGTACCGAAAACAAACAGAAAAATAAAAGAGGAAGAGAGAGAAGCCCAAACAGAAAGTGTGAAAATACTTTGTTCACTCCGATATCTGTAAAAAATGATACCAAAGCGACAGAGTATACTTTGATATCAGAGGGGAGGGGAGGGGGGGGGGTTAATGGCAGGATCGGCTCGCCGTTGTTGGCCACACAGAAGTGGGCGTCGTCACGACTATAGCAAAAAAAAAAATAAAAAAAATAAAAAAGAGTGGAAAGACGGATGGAGGATAGAGGACTGGGATATCAGAACTTGACCGCGTAACACTTTTTGTACCAATCACTGATTTCAAAAGACAGCGGTGTGTGCTCCTTTTTCTGCAAAGGATGATGCGCTCTTAAAAATTAACTTCACCGCATAGCACGCTCTTAGCCAACCATAATATGGAATGATATCGTTATCTGTCCTGATTTGTTGAAAACGGGAGGCGTACGCCTTTTTATGACAATTATGAGCAGCATTAGTGTCACAAAAAAGGTGTATGCCTCCCGTTTTCAACAAATCAGGGCAGATAACGATATCATTCCAGATTATGGTTGGCTAAGAGCGTGCTATGCGGTGAAGTTCGTTTTCTAGAGTGTGTGTTTGAATTGCCACAAAGAGGCGTACGGCTCCCGTTTTCAACGAATCAGGAAATAGAACAATATCATTCTGCATATGGGTCGGTTGCGGATGTGTCATGCAGTCATGTTCTGTTCTGTAGAGTGCACAGCACACACGCCACAAATGTTATGTCCTGTGCCGTCAACTGCTTCGCACTCCGAGCAGACAAGAGGAACTCTGTTGTCGTATGGATGTAAAGTATCAAGAGACAGTGTAATGGTGATTGGTTTTCGTTTTGGAGTCAATCAACATAGTCTGTGTTGCGAAGAATGTAATATGCTTGCCTCGTGCATCTGAGCCATTACTGGAACGAGGGCCACCACGATGACCAAGACGGCCAATGAGAGGGCGCTCAGACGGACTGAGTAGAAGACATTGGTTCGCTGCATGGCCACGATACTCGCGGGGTGCTTCAGAAGGAAAGCCACTGAAAGAAGAAACCGTTCAAAATTTATCACATACATCTACAAGAAGAGCACCAAGTTCACCACACATTCGTACACTCTTAAAAATCAACTTCACCGCATAGCACCCTCCTAGCCAACCATCGTCTCGAATGATATCGTTATCTGCCCTGATTTGTTGAAAACGGGAGACGTACGCCTTTTTGTGACACTTATGCTGTTCATAATTGTCACAGAAAAGGCGTACGCCTCCCGTTTTCAACAAATCAAGGCAGATAACGATATCATTTGAGATGATGGTTGGTTAGGAGCGTGCTATGCGGTGAAGTTCATTTTTAAGAGCGTAATATGAACCTCAAGGAGAACAGCATGTACGCCATAGATTACTGTAGATTACATAGATAGCAGAGGCGGAGAGTTTTCATTTTCCCAGGGGGGGCAAGGGCGCACCGCGAAATAAGTACTCTCGCAGGGGGGGGGGGGCGATATGTTTATTAAGAAAAAAAAAGAAAGCTAAACCAGATGGATGCCGGTGTGTTATTCCAAAAAAAGTGAAATGGGGAAGACAAAAAAGGCAAAGAAAAAAAAAGCAAAAGAAAACAAAAAGACGGAAAGACAGGGAAAAGAAAAATGAAGAACACAAAACTAAAGCTGAAGAATCACACACTCTGGTGGGATCTTATGATGTATGCAGAACTGGTATAGAAATAAGAGGAAGGAAGAACAGAAAAAAAAGAAAAAGAAAAACACAGAGAACGTAAACAGTGAACATGTGCACAACTGAAGGCATTACGCCTTTGAAAACTGAGTGCAAAAGGAACAACATGCATTGAATCATCGGTGTTTGACCCGAAATGCGCGCAATGTTATGAATATGGTCAATGAAATGGAGCAGCGGGAGCTGAACCCGCTCCCAACGAATATGCGTTCCGAAGATTCTACCGTTACACCTCACTGGCAGCTGCTGGTACCTTTTCGACTGCTTCGTTTCATTGATCTGATTGCTTTGGGCGAAATTCAAGCTATGTGTTTTGTCATTCTCTGTGTTTCTTCGCCTCACCTTCTACTGTGATAATGAGAATGGTGGGCTGATACATAATTTACGAATTTTTGGGGTTGGTTCCTCTTCGCTCTTTTGACCCGGGCGCGCCGAGCCCCGAAGGTTGGTGTCAGTCTCTTAGCGGGACTTCCCGGGGGAGGCGGCGCCCCCCCTAGTTCATGTTTCGGGGGGGCAAGGGCCCCCGCGCCCCCCCGCAGTCGGCGCCTATGAGATAGAACGCCCCTCATATGTTATGGTTTGATCGAGTGCACTCGAAACACTCCGCTGGTAGTGGTTGAAATTCACCCATAACACGTTTCGAAACCAACCGTTATTCAGAGTCATACTTTCTCGCTTTTATTTCTGTTGAAAATGAGAACGAACGTCTTTTGGGGGCACTTTCCGTTTAGGATAACTGTCCTAAAAAGGTGTACGTTCCGCTGACTCCTCAAATCACAAGCGATGCCTCAGGTCCGGAGACATCGATGTTTCGCAGAGAAACTGTTTAGAAGGAGGACAGCTGTAGAAAAGAAAGGAAAAGGAAAAGTAGTGCGAAAGTAGTGAGATAGACTGCTTGGATCGGGAACTGACAACATTGTAGCCACACATCCGTTCCTTGCAGACAACTTGATATTCGATGCAAGTTCGTACGAGATAGTTTTCACACTCCTAGTTTAACGGCGTGTTTTGTAAGTACCTAGTAATGACTAGTTATGAAACCGCTTTTGAAAAAGCGACACTCGAGCAGCGTTGAACGGTCAAATTTTGTGTAACACTTATCGACAACTTAGCAAAAACATTTGAAAAGTTCAAAATGGGCTAATGGAAAACACGCTATATCGAGGGTAGGGTTTTACGTAAACCATTTTCGGATGGCTTTAAGAGCGTGGGAGACAAGCCTTGTTCTGTAAGACCTCGCTAGTTAAAAGTGGACGAAAATGCGACTAATGCCACGTCGTTTGTACCGTTTGACCGTCAGTCACGATGTATCCTAACGCGGCACGTCGACCGAGGAATTGCACAGGTACAGTGTTCTGTTTATTCCACCGTTGTACAACGACGGTGGTTGGAGGTGGTGGCGAAAAACCGGCTTGCCGTTGTTGGCCTCACGTATGTGGGCTGCGTCACGACTGTAGCCAGGATGAGATGAGATTGTGTGATAACAGATGAAGAAATGATGACGGCCGAAAATTAAGATATTCGGCAGTCACTGCAGAGTTGGCGGAGCAGTACTCATAGCCTTTGAGCGAGGCCAGATTCCTGGAGAAAGTAGACGAGGCTGCGAATTTTGGAGTGTCTTTCCGTGAAAGAGCCTCTGGGATGTAGGACATCATCCACAGTACAGTTCCTGCAATGGCCAAGGTATTTCTCCCGCACCGCAGCATATGCACAGTAATGGAGTAGGATGTGCTCGATAGTTTCAATTTGCTGACAATGTATGCAGTTTGCGTTGTCTAGAGAGCCAATCTTGAATAATTGTGATTTAGTGAAAGTGCTTCTTGTTCGCAACCTGAAGAGCAGAGTTTGTGCACTGCGGGAAAGTCCTTTCAGCGGGAGATCAAGTCGATGATTTTCCAACGACATATTACCAAGGAACATAAGGACAGCCGATAGGATTTGCTTCTTTACCTTCCTGAGCGTATCGAAGGTGATGAAAAGCTTTCAAACCCTGTGAAGAATTATTGATCCTCACCCGTCGAGTGGCACATTACTGACTCACCGTGCCCAACGAAAGCAAGAATGAACAAAAATGCATTAATCTATCCTTTCTGTAGTCAATGTGTTTGTGGAGTTTGTGACTCAAAGAAGGGCTGTTAATCGACACTACAACCGCGAGGCCTCGAAAGATTAAGAAAAACAGTTTAGAGAGTCTGGTGGGAGATTGCGAACTCTTCGATGAAGCATCATGACAGCGGAACCTGACACATTGCAATGTCAGTTGCAGACTGCTCGATCAAAAACGGTACTTCTGCAATTTTGTTGTACGCAGGATAATGTAATCCAGGTCGTTGCGGCTTCTTCCTTCAAATTCCACATCGAAGGTAGCCGTTTAGGAAGTAATGACAACACCCAGAAGGTCGTGACAGGCCAACTGAAGGCAGCACAGCTGATGAAACGGGTGACACGATCTTCTTCGGTGTGTTGTTTCGCGGGAGAGTAATTTCAAGGGGTATGATGTTGATTTGGAGTCTTATTATTAATGCAAAACTTTACAGTGTCGGTCTCATTATCTCATTCACATTACAATTTTTACACGAAAGTGTGCAGACATTTGTCGAAGTGAAGTGAAGTTAAAATGGGCTAGTACAAGCACAACACACCGAGGTCAAGGAAATCATGCAATATCATCGGCTACACCTTTCCACGATTCTAGAGCAGTGGTTCCCAAACTGTTGGTCGTGACCCACAGGAGGAGGGGGGGACGCCAAAAATCTAAGAAAACCGTTTCGCGTGTGTTGTCGGTGAGCGAAGCACAGTTGTGCAGCATGCCGTTGCGCAAGACGTTTTTGGCCCAGAGACGCTCTGAATGTAACTCCAAAAAATATAAGTGTATCGTTTTCGCTATAACGTTCATCCGCTGAGATCGGAAGAAGTCCAGCATCGCGTCGAGGGAAACCGCGGAGATCGCGATGGGGTCGTCTATATTTTTATGGGCCCCGTGCCGGCGAAGTTTAGGAACCACTGTTCTAGAAGGGCGCACAAGAGACATTTGAAAACCAATTTAGAATAGAATAGAAACCACCACCCCTGTTTAACCTATTATTATAGATATCGAGCCAAGAACATGAGGAAATGCCAGCAGGTGTTCAGGAGGTTGATGATGCTAAGAAGAAAGCGCGGCAGAAGTTGAACGCCGTGAGATCCTACACTCTCAGAATGAGTCTATAGGTTTGCGTCCTTTTTGTCTGAATACACGCCTTCTAACATATTATACCCAGGGTAGCACAAGAACACAGTGCAGTTTATAGAGGGACGAGGCACTTTGCATCTGGCTGACTGTGCGCACATAAGTGAAAATTATGCCACCAGGCTCATGCACACAAAAGGTGCTAAACCGTACATGCAATACATTGTCTTTTGTGCCAACACCTGTTAGAGACTTCACAATGCACGACTTCCACCATGTCAGTGTGGGACACACACGCACTATGCACAAGCACAAACCTTATTGAATCGCAGCAGAGGCAAAATACACTGAAGCGCCAGAGTATACTGCCAAAGACTTGACCTAGGTTTGCGGCCAACAACATCCTGACGGAATTCATAAGTGCATCGCGTTGCCCTCAGTCAAAGTCATTCTCTTCAGGTTCCAAGAAAGCAATGAATCATTTGTTGAGGAGCAATCCCAGCTACGGAACACCGTTCAAAATTAAGCAATGTGAGTTATGAAACAGGCGTGGGCGGGCTACTAGACTATCAGTATCGGTAAGATTGCAGGTTAGCGCTACGACACATTTGTTACGGAAGTACCAGTTTTGCTACCAATTTGAAAAAATAAAAAATAAGTAGCGGGATTCGTGCTTCGATACCGAAAAACAGTAGCGACTGCAGCAACGCGGTTACTTGTAGCGTGGCGCTAAGTGCAACACTGAGCCTAACAAAGAGTTTGTCGGTTGTGGCTTCCTGTAAAGCGTGCTTTCACCGCACAGTCAAATTGCACGCAGGAGTAGCAACGCTTCTTTGGTAGGAGGGCATCTTGGGGTATCACATGATACACTCGCTTCCGTCCATCTTTTCCCTTCTCTTTCCGGAGCAGGCGTTGTGATATGGACGCGCCAACCGCTTGCTTGAGACTTTCACATAATGGCCGCGCGTCGTTTCCCACCCACTCTCTTTCATGCTCAGTCTGTTGGAAAGGACAGATAGACAGAGCTTTATTTCTGTCTACTGCGACGAGGAAGGACACCAGAAAATAGATAGAAGGTATTCGGTTTCCCTAAGCAGTTCTTTACACCGACGGCACGCCGCATCGGTGGCTCCCATATCACGTGGATACGGATCACTCATTCGTTAAAAATAACTTCACCATATAGCACGCTCCTAGCCAACCATCATCCCCAATGACATCGTTCTCTCACTTGATTTTTTGAAAACGGGAGGTGTACTCCTTTTAATGACACTTATCTGGTAATTGTCACAAAAAAGGTCTAACGCCCCGCGCTTTTCACAAATCAGGAGTAATAACGACGTCATTCTGCACAATGGTTCAGCACGTTTTGTGGTGAAGCACTGCTTTAAGCGTGTGCTTTCATTGCATAACATGCTTCCTAACCGATCACAGCAACAACAGCAACAACGACACATGCTACATGCATGACGATGGCGCGTGGCGATGCATAATGCGATTGTGTGGGTCCATGAACTCTACCAACTAGCCCACCGACTGTGTCGGAACCAAAAAGGCGATTTTAACGTGTTGACTGTGACGCCTTCTGTATAGATGAATCCTATTGGTCCGTATCCAACCAACGCGATCTAGGTTACCCCGGCTACCGATCGGTTCCGCAGTCGGTCGGCCTGCCACTGTTTTTCAGCGTGCGCATGGATTTCTTCTTGTCTTCGTATTTTAGGCCTCATCCGAGGTGGTTGGTACCCGCGTGCTTTGTGCACGAAATGCCTACGGTGTGTGTCGTCGTCGTGGTCGGAATCAGAAAGAAAGACACTTAGAGCAAACACTAAACACCACATCGTAGTAAACAAGGCATGTCAAACGAATGACGAGCAGAAGTATATTACACATTTTCTGTTCAACATTTTAGGCCATATCCAACCAACTTGAGTAAGTTCGTCACTTTTTGTCGTTGCTTGTAGACTGCTCACCGACCTAGAGCAGACGACGTTATGTGTACAGCTTGGGACAAAAGTTTACGGAACACGCGAGCCACGTACTTTTACTTCGGTGCGACACCCTAGCGGCTGCCGGAAGCGGGTGAGTTCACTGTTTCAAAGGGGTGGACGGATGCGCTGTTAGCGACACACAGTGGTGGTTCCAGTGTCGCTTATGCGTGCCTGGGAAGTACAAGTTACCGCTATGTGTCGCTAACAGCGCACCCTTCCACCCCTCCGCAACAGTGGACTCATTCGCTTCCGGCAGCCGCTAGGGTGTCGCACCGAAGAAAAAGTACGTCGCTCGCGTGTTCCGTAAACTTTTGTCCCAACCTGCACCTCTGCGTTGCCGTCTGATTGGGTGCTACACTTTCTACAAATGATGGGTTCTACAAATGTCGTGACAATGGATAGATGTAACTGGATGGCAGTATTTCTAGTCGTCCGTATCCGAAAATAGTGCGTCTTTGTATTAACGCTGAACCCGTTACGAAGGAGAAGTACTGAACAAGAACTTGTAAATAGAATTACGGAGCGTTAGACTAACCATATTACACCCGTAACTCGATAGCTGCGGACAGCACTGCTCATCTCCTATTTCACCGCAGGAATTACGGCGTGTGGGTTTGTAAACGCACGCACAGATGCCGTAACACGTGCCTATACGACAATCCGATACTTGCCGTTACGAAATCGCAATGTGCAAGTGCGTGTGTCGGTGTATTTAATCAGTCGTGACAGTGACGGTGTTACCGAGCTCTTTGTCTGCCTGATATGGTCACATGATAGTCGGGGGAGGTCATGCGACCTGAGCCGGCTTCGTAAGGAACTCTAGTGACACGTCCCGTCCGAAGAAAGCCCAGAAAAAAGGCCCAGACGGCATAACCGGTGCAGGGAATCAAACCCTGATCGCCAATACCAGTCTCGGCGCAAAATAATTTTTAGACTCATGCAGCGAATAAATAAGAAAATATGTGTTCAGCTAGATAATACGATCCGGCAAGCTTCCACCGATACAGTCGGAGTCATTGTGCCATACAGATTAATACGTATATTTCACACGGAAGCACATGGCAACATCTTTGTGGCACAAGTGCAGAGGCGGACCTAGGAAGGGGGTCCGGATGTCCTGATCCCCCCCCCTCAATTTCTGTCGTTACATAGAGTTTCAATTGACCTTGGGTAGTGTAGTAGGATGCTGTCCAAGACAGCACGCCCTCACCCACTCAGAAAAATCCTAGCTCCGCCTCTGCTGACAAGTGTGCTACCTTAATACGTGCTGCTTAATACGTGCACCCAAATATTGCACGCGCACTTTTTTTTTCTTAATAAGAAGGTGTTACTAATGATTAGTAGGGATACCTATAACAGACCAACTTGTGTGTGAATTGATGCGGCTTAAGGATTCTCTCAGTGACATGCCCGTCAAAATTACTGTGTCACCCTATTACTAATCACTTCGTAAGCCATCTTCTCAATTTTCTAAATCAGGATAATTGTCGTTCCTCGCTGTAAATATGGCTGCAGCTGTGCTAATCTGAATTTCTGAATGAACTGTAATTTCGCGGAGGGAAGATGAATTTGTCGAGAAAGAAATTAAACTATAATTGAATGAAAATTTGAATTTCGAACATTTGAATGTCCGCACCTCGTCCCTCCAGCACTCCGCGCAGTGTCTTACGTTATCTTATTTACTTATTTATTTAGGTAACTACATCGCCAATGGCGTTACAGTAGGGGGATTTAAAAGTACACACTTGATAAACGTAATGTATCAAATACAAGACAATACGTTAGTATTCAATGACTTCACTCAGACACAGATGTTCAGAAAAGAGGTCGGCGTTAGGTTGCTCTACTATACCTCTAGATAGTTTCTTCCACTAGGAAGCGGTCTAAGGAAGAAAAGAATACCTGAACGTCTCTCCTCTTGTTTCAAGTTATAAATCTTTTTAACGTGATCCACCCTGGCTGATCTATATGTGGGTGGCAAGAGATATTTAGAAGGAAGTACGTTGTCAACCTCTGCATCATAACACGCCCACTGACCAACATTGCAGAGAATAATAGTCTCTCACTCCAGACTCGCGTAAAAAGCGCATACGCCTTTTTTGTAACAATTAACATAGACGCGTCAGTGTTACACAAACGCGTACGCCTCGCATCTTCAACAAATCACGAGAAGGAGAACGATATCTTCTAAAACTATGGTTGGCTAAGTGCGAGCTATGAGGTGAAGTTCTGGTTTAGGATTGGACTAGTGCGCATCCTTGTGTGCGAGATGTAAACCTTACGCTGCATATCAAACTTGTGACTCGAGTCCTCGCGAAAAAAATGACGTCATGACAGTGAAACCCGAGCTAAGCGAGGAAAATGAAAAGAGAAAACGGCAGACATAGGACGGGTGTTTCAAAACCTATTTCTTATTCATTGAATCCGATGACACGTAAGACCAAACAGTGGAGCTACGAAAGTATAGTAATCGCGTAACGCCATTCTAGTTTCCAGAATCAAGTGTTTGAGAGGAATGTTTAAAAGGAAGCCTCCAAAAGATGCGGAAGAATAACTTATTCTGCCTGTAAATTCAGCTCGGAACACACACTGGCATTGTTTACCGTGTCTATTGGAGCGATCTGCTTCACAATAGAAGTGCGCCGCCTCCGAGCATGCCTCGACACAGGCGTCTTTCTTCCAGGACCTAAAGCTGATTAACATGCGTGCACAGAGTTTGTATAGCACTCGTTCCGCACCTTTCAAGTGACAAGCTACCACGCGCGTCGCTCTCTCGACGACAAGCCTTCGACATTAAGACGAGGGTTTGACTGACATTCCAAAAATTTCGACGGCTTTGTTGTGCACTGTTCAGACGTGTTGACGGTCGAGAGAACATCGTTCTATGTACAAGTATTTTTTTTTTTTTAAGTCAAGCTTTGTTGGTAAAAACATTGACGTTTGCTAGCCTTCTTACAAACACCCGATGCCGTGTCGGGGGGCACATGTCCATTAGTTATTAGTATTATTATTATGTGAGAAGGAAGGTCAGCCAGACTGCGGTAGGCCACATGTCGTTATGCCGCCTCACCACATAACACGCTGAAGACAAGTCATTGCACGAAGTGCTAACTCCTGACTTACGTAAAGCGCGGGCCGTACGTGTTTTTTGTGACAGTTAATGTAACTGCACAAGTGTCGCAAATAAGGCGAGCACATCCCCTTTTTAACGATGTCATTCGGGATTATCGCTGGCTATAGTAGCGCGTTATGCGATGAGTGCATGCTTTGTGAATGTGTAATCATGGTCTAACAGGATGCACAACATAGTGACGTGATAATTCGTGCTTTTTCGTCGTGAGACAGCTCTGATCTCGAGCGGTGACACAATGGACCGTCTGTGGATTGATTTTGCTCACCTGAGTGTTCTTTCATGTGCACCAAAATCTCAGCACACGACGCGCCGTATTTAATGTCCTTCGCTTTAAATGGCGTGTCGGAGCAAATTGTGTCCTGTCGCCAAATTGCTCGCCCGTCCTCGGCCTGGTTCGATCCCAGAACCAGCAAAATTAAGTTCTTCTTTCTTTATAATACTCGCGCGACAGGGATCGGGGTACACCATCTTTATGATACAGACTCTCTCTACATACGTCATCCATACTGCACTGCATTATACAAGGTGTTACAAATTTTGTGATACAAATTTTCATAAAAAGGGGAGTTGCCTTAGGGCGGTTTTACTTTTGTCGCTGGATTACTCGACGGGGCTGCTACTAGGAAGCCAATTTTTTTTCTAAATTAGGGGACTAATTGACAGAGATATTTTAATCAACTTTTTCATTATTGACCTTAGGGAGCACATTGCAATTGCAATATTAAAGACTGATCACCACATGATCCGCTCGAACTACTGATGAAGCACTAAAGTAATCTCAGCGTGTGCTATAGACCCAAGTATCTCGCCTCGGCCTTCCGCTGGAAACATAAAGTGATCGCGAAAAGAGCGATGGTGACGTCAATATCTCTACCCTCGCTTAACATCACCGAAAAACCCCATACGCGATTTTGGCAAACCCTTATCGCAGCACGTTTCACAATTTTTGTTTTGTTTTTCTTTTTTTCTTTTCGCTCCTTCATGTGTTCGCAGTCACTTGCCGTATCAGTCATTTCATCCTGCCGAGCACGGCTCTTGCCCTTGCCGGTACGATAAGCGCTGATACGTAGTGGTGAAGTGCACAGCTCATTGCAAGAAAAAAAAAACAAAAACAAAGAAACAAAGATCGTGAAGCATGACGTTTTTGTGTGACGCTAAGTGTGGTCGGAGATATCGACGTCACCGTCGCTCTTTTGGCGATCACTTGAGGCGCGCAACAGACGGCAGAGCTCAAATAATTAGGTCTGTGGCGCGCGCTGCGATTACTTTCGTGCTTCGTCATTGATTCGAGCGCATCGTGTGAGGCTCGGGCTTAAATATTACAATTGCAATGTGCTGCCTAAAGTCAATAATTAAAAAAAATGATTAAAATATATCTGTTCATTAGTCCCCTAATTGAGAATAAATACGGCTTCCTAGTAGCAGCCCCGTCGAGTAATCCAATGGCGAAAGTAAAAGCGTCCTAAGCCAACTCCCCTTTTTATGAAAATTTGTTGCAGATAAAAGGAAACACCCTATATATCGTACGTTATACTTTGTTATCAGAATACTTTGCGAGAAAAGCGAAGCATACCATTAAAGCCATTTCGGAAGACGCAATGAGGCCATAGAGGTTTATCTCTTTTTATATCATTCCTTTACAATGGAGGCTAATACGGGCCAGGAGGTACTTGTCCAGTTGCGAACTATAAAACTGGCTGCATTTTTGGACATTCTGCCAAACGCGTCTAAATGCCATAGCTTTCTCCCATTTTCCGATCCTAATCTTCGTGCGCCCGCTCTCGTTTCGATGCGATTGAAACTAGTTCTCATCTCTCTTCTCCTTCTTCTCTTCTTCTACCTCCACAGCTGTTGCACACAGACCTACGCGGTTGTCGACGTTGGTGGGCCCTATAAAACTGTCGTTATAATCAATTTACTCCTAATTATACGCACCCATAATTCAGTTTAGTCAGATAGAGGATTTTGCGCACTGAAACTTCTCAGGGGGCTTGTAACACGAGCAAATCACAAACAAATCACAACTAAGCTCATTACTCTATCGCAACTAACCTTCAATAGGACGGCTGTTGCTGATCCATCCTAATAGAGTGCGGCAACAGCCTCCCGTTTGATTGTTGGCTTCGGAAAGCACCAGGCTGAGAAAAGAGTTCTCTCGATTTCACGTGAAGCCTTTAGAAAACAGATCGTGTCCCTAATAATAGCAGAGCGAACAAAATATGTTGAAAGAGAGCCACCATCCGCCAAGATGTCCATATCAGCCGACAACAACAACAACAATAATAAATGATGGAGAAGTGATGATGACATGGGATGTTTCCCTGTGGTAGCCACAGGACCCTACCCCACTTCGCAGAGGTTAATATGAGATGATGAATTAATGGTGAGCGGGATGGCGAAGACTGGTCGGAGTTCTGTCGGATATCAGCCGAACTTTAGCGTTTACGTAGGGATTTTGGAAAATACGGTCAAATGTTTGTTAAGCTTCATCCGGAAAGTAATCTAAACGTACTATAAAATATACTGCACGTATTTGATTGCCGATGTTTTTTTTTTTTTTCGTTGCTTCGCAAAGAAATGCAAGGCAAATGCGAGGAACTCACGAGCCGTCGAACGAAACGATCGGTGTACAACAAATGGACTGGCAATATCTTGGAACGTCTATGAATTTCACCAGTATATTTTCCAAACTGGGCACCAGCTAATATGGCATTCACACGTGTGGGGTTTCAAGCACGCCGGTCTTCCACGCTATAGACCCTAATAGATGGGAGACGCCTATATAACATGCTCTAAACGAACGGCCGATTCGGAAGGACGGTGTAATAGACGCTTTTCTCCGGACGATTCCAAACAAGTCCTCCAGGCGCAGCTGCAGAGCGAAGAATCATGCGAAGTGAAGACAACTCATCAACTTTCGATGAACCCCTGCCACTATTTTCTGATTGGGGGGGGGGGGGGGGTAGCTCGCGGTCGCTGGTCACACACGAGTGGGCATCGTCACAATTATAGCCAAAAAAGAAAAGAGAAAGAAGAAAGGGGGAAGATGAGAGTTGAAAGGAGAGGTATAGGCAGGGTGAACGGTACTCATGAGACAGAAGTGCACTGTGGCTGAGAAGCGCACTACATGGGTCTTTGCACGAGGCCTGTTTCTTGGAGGAAACGCACGAGGTCACCACATGTGGTGGTGGTGGAAGGGCTCGCCTTTGTCAGTTTCACGGATGTGGGCAACGTCACGACTGACGCCCTGGGAAATGTGCGTCCTGGGCCGACTTCTAAGGGAACTGTGCCGACAGGACCTCACTAGATAACATACTCAAGGCCAACTGCCATTCACAATGATATCTCTCACTGTCTGCTGTTCTCCTTAGGGGGGGGGGCGTATGGCAGTTACAGAAAAGGGCGTATGCCCCGTCTTCAACACGCACGCACTCGGCGCCATCACCACATCAATTTTTAGAGTGCCCAGTGATACAGAGGTGGCTGGAGTAAGGCTTCCCCAAGTCTACCCGCTCTAAGAATCTTTGTGATCATTATAGGAGGTTTACACTTATTTTTAGGGCTGCAAAGAGCCGTTTTAAGGAGTCCAACAGGTTTCATATCTCAACAACAACAACAACAACTTTATTGTGAGATTATGAATGAGGAGTTTCATCGCCAGGGGCGATGATCTACCCCATTGCTGGTGGTGATGCGTTTCATATCTCCTGTGTTTGTGGAGTGCATGCAGATTCGATATCGCAGCATAGACTTCGCTGAAGCCGTCTGCATACGAAACGGATGAACAAGCAGATAACCCAGCTGCATAGATTGTTTTTCGTCATGCTCTTAGTTTCAGGTATAAGAGGCACATCAACCTATAACCCAACACTGTCCCTCTTGGCTAGAGAATCATTTCCATTTGCGGACCGAGAAGAAATACCTAAGGCACTCGTTGGCCGTCATATAGGTTACTTGTTATAGAAAAGAAAGATCTCTTAACACTACACCACATGAATTGGACGTAGTTGCGATAGCTTAGGGGGGAGGATCCAGACCCTCGGATTGGGGGGCGGTTTCTTTGTCGGAGTGCGTAGTGGGGGAGGGGAGAGAGGGAACTCCAATGCATAAACTGACTTTTGGGGGGCGATCGTCCCCCCCCCCCCATGGATCCATCACTGCGCTAGCTGTGTTACTATAGGTTATCAGTGGAATTTCCCCCCTACAGAGAAAAAATATTGTGGTTCTTTCTCCACAAATTATTCCCTATGCAGGTCACAAGATTTTATAATTTGGCAGATCAGTTAATTCAAGGTCAAAGTTGATGACGTTGATGTTGATTAAAAAAATAAAAGGAAAAAATTGAATTCATCACACGACGAATTCGGCTACCCCCATAAACAGACCCTCTCCCTCAAAAAAAAAAAAATATATATATATATATGTATGCATACCGGGTGTTTCAGTTCCCGGGATAAATAATTCGCGAACGGGTGCACAAATCGACGAACTTCAATCAACACAAAAGGTTTGATGCATGTTTCCATTTCAGCCACGCATTTCACTTTTTTTTTTTTTTTTTTTAGTTACCGAAGCACGAGCCCTCGTGCGTGCCCCGCGTGCCCTCGGCGTTTTTGCCGTGCAGATGACGTTAAAAGTTATCTTTCTTATCTCTGCTCCTCATCCTTTCCCGAATTTTTCTTCCTCACATATCCTCGTGCAAATTTGTGAAGTTGGCTTTATTGCATGGTTATCTGCTATCCCGCGAAGCCGGCTTTGTGTGTCGTGTCCCTGAATTCTGGTCATGTGTCTTTTATCCATCGGTGAAAACAGCTGTACTGTTGTGGTTATTCTTCATCATGGACAGACAGTACTGTGTCAGTACTGCAGATGGCAGAGCTGAGCTTCGGTGCACACTGGGCACAGTTACACGAATTTTAGGACAAATTATTTCGATTTATGCACACATATTATGTATACATGGGACTGCGAGGGCAAAGTGTGTAACGCAGTCTCCACTCCGTGACATTTAATGACCCCAATGCATTTAGCACCGAAAGGTACTAATGAATGTGGTAATGCATCTACACTCTAAGAAAAATGAGTGTGAAAAGGTGGTAACCTCTATAGTTACCACCTAGGTCAACATAGCGTCTGATAAAACGTGTAAAAGTGTGGCAAAAGCAATTATCATATATCCAAATTGCTACAAATTTGTTATTACAAGATTCATTAATTACATTAATTACAAGATTGTCTTTTCACGCACTTGCTTTACCACAATCCCACTAATACACGTTCACTTCGCCAACACAGCACAAACTAGTCCCTCGGGAGCGTGCCTGCAATCGCCAACACCAGGAACAAACTATGGTCTCCACTCTCTTATTTACTTTGGTCCAAATATTTGGAATAGATTGCGGATCGATGTTAGGACTATTACTTGCTGTCGCTTATTTAAACTAAGAGCAAAATATTTTTTGAACGAGTAGTGACACCGATACATCGAGCGGTCATCGAAGCGAGTCCTGATTCTCACTTATTGCCTTTTGTGTATGCCTTCCCTCTTTTCTTTTCTTTTGGTGTTCTTTTAAAGGCTTAAGTACCTTTATTTACATTGATGTGCAGTGGTCATAGGCTATGTAGTTGGTGTTGCCAAACAGGACAAATTACAAATTTCCGTGATTTATTGTGTACATGTTGTTATATTATCTTCCTTTCTTTTTTTTTTCACATGTGTATTTATTTGCGGGGCTGTGTTGTGGGCTTGCCCTTTCAGTCCAGATGTAACTGTAAAAAATAGTTTATGAATTAAATTTATCTGATTTATCTGATCTTATCTTACCTTATGCGTACACCTCCTCGCTCACCGAATCAGAATTCGCAACCCTGTCATTCGCAGATAGGAGGTAGAACTTTGCAACCTTTTAGGTACAACATATGCGACAACCATTGCCTCCTAAAAGGTGTAACTTCTCCACCCTTTCGTAACAGTGTAGTACCGAAAAGTTCTAAAACTACTCCCTTTTTCCTCAGTATACAGCGAGCGAGAGTGACACAACTACCGTCACCATACACGAGACCATTGAATTCAATACACACAGCACAGGCAGAGAGAACCCTACAGCTTACGAAAGGGATCTTTTTTCACTGCATAATGGCATAAATGGGAAAATGGCATTACGTCGGCATAGCGTTTGGACAAGTTAGAAGAACGTTAATGACGCATCGTTATCGAACGCCCACTATAAGCGCAAATATCCACATGTTCGGGAGAAGCAGAAGCGGTGGGTTTACAGCAGTGACCCCGAAAATTTGTACCAGACAGCGGAGTACGCATTAGCTCACAGCTATGAGACCTTGCACAATTGAATTGGGCAGTCGTCGAACGAGCGCAGCAGGAATGGATCTCTCGATTGCCGGTTCAGTTCGTCTGTTCGTGTGTTTCAGCCTCAAAGCAGTCACTTTCCATCGTACTTTCCATCGTATCAGACCTTACACCGCTCTCCTACAGTGGTTACCATGACAACGCGGCTAGTATACATCTGCGGTCAATAATGAGTTTTAGTATAAAGTACGCTGTCGCCTTTGCGTACGTAAAAGATAGTGTAGCGGGTCTTGCGCAAAGCTCTGCTTGTGTCATGCGTGTTTGCAGGACCACCAACGCTATCCCGTACGTACGCAAAGGTGGTAGCGTACGATATACTAAAACCCACTAGTGTCTCGCAATCAGGGTTGCGGAATTAAAATTCAGGAATTGGAATGATTCCGGAGTGATGCCCCGTTTTCAGCGCACCGGAATGGGAATGGAGTTAAGTCACCAGCTGTTGGAAATGGAATTTGAATGGAATTAGACCTGTTTGGGGCCGGAATGGAATGGCCAGCGAATGGTGATAAATTGCTGGCCTCCAGCACGCTGGGTTTCGAGCGGAGGCCACTCAAAGTAAGAGTCTGGCAACCATTCAACCGAAGATCGTCTATAGTTTCGGATTACAACGCAAGAAAAACGTCGGCACTTCGGACGCTGTACGTGCAGGCAATCTTGCTAGTAAACACTCGTTGCGGCGCTGGTTCTTGTTTTAAGATTTTCATGTTGGAAACGGAGGAACATAAAATTCATCAAATTAAAGCAGTATATGATTTTTTTTGTGTTGGCTGTTGGTGGGATATCTAGTATACCGTTGCATCTTTTTTTTTCTTTTTTTTTTGCACTGATCAGTGCACCAATTCATAATTTATAGTGCATCACTTTAGCCCCGAAGTGGGAATGTCCTTTTCTTGGGTGGAATGAGAATGAGCCTCGCGTCTTCATTCCGAGGAATGAAAAGGAATGGAATTTCGACTCGCGACCACTCCTCGGAATGGAATTGGAACTGAATGGATCGACCCATTCCGCAACACTGCTCGCAATACATGATCACTGTGTATTGTCTCCATAGGTAGGAATACAGAGTCGATATTCAACAGGTTCGAGACGGGGTCAGCCGCTCACCAATCAACGTTTGCACAAGATACATCTGTTATATAATCTAAAGTGCAAGCGATGACACCCATTTCACACTAAGGTTTTTGTAGTCCGTTTTCTTCAAATGCAATCAAGGGCAATCGAGCCCCGTAGGTTCCGATAGGTCTGTTTTGGCTCCGCGAAAAACACGGACGAGCAAAGCGTTATATAGTGTGAAACCAGTCTAACGAAACCGAAACTATGTAGCGCCTACTAAAGTTTTGCCCATCTTTTGATGTAAGGTAAGGTGAAAACGTCTTCCGCAAGCGGGCAAATCGACCTCGGGGATATTCCTTTCCCATCTCTAGCTGGGAATGAAGCACAACGGGCAAAACTGGTGTCAGTACAAGGTGGATGTGCTATCGTCCTCCTGCTCGTAATCCGCTGAGGACTTTTCAGGGACAAGTTCGATAACTGATCATATTATGGTCACGCCGTCATTATAGTTCATGCAACCTATTTCTATTCTAAATCACTCACTGATGGAATCGCTGGATAAATACCTGCACTGTTGCCTGCGCGGCTGAAACTCAGATATGAAGATTGCGTTTAGTTCATAGTAAGAAGGAAGTAACGCCACTGCATGCAGATGATGATGATGATGATTGAAAGAAAAAATGGGAATACTGTATGCAGAAGCTAATGAGAAAACCATAGGTTGATGAGACTATCAGTTTCTACGCCCCAATCAGAAAAAAACAGAAAACAAAAGTAAAACGAGGATTCATTAATGTTATTGAGTGCGAAACAGAGGAGCTTTATGTTAAAACTGAGAAAACCACCCATTTATCTCAGGAAGAAAATAACGCTCTTGTCTCGTTAAATTCCCAGGCCTATAGGAGTGGATCAGTGTAAGCCTCGAGTCAAATTAGTCGACATAGGACCAGTTTCATCAACTCTGGTTAACTCTAAACTATAAGATCAAGGGTTGCGAATATTTAAAGGCAACACTCAATTCTTTTCCGCACACGTTAGTTGGTGACGAATTAAATATTTCAGTGACAATAACTCCCTCTAGTGAAGCAGGGTCTCGGTTCAAATGTTAATCGTCGTGCGTGAAACAGGGCCATAGCCGTACATTTTTGCACCAAGTGTTCTTTTTTTTTTTATACGTGTCTTCTACGCCCTGTATCGGCACCCTACACTCTAAGAAAAAAAAAAGGTAGAATTTTCTAGCCACCTCGGTAGAACTGTATTTGCAACAACATTTCTACTCAAACCAATTTTACCGTTTGGGTATAACTGCGGCGTAGAAACAAACTACAGAGTGGAAACTGTCGTTCTACCAGCTTGGGTAGGAAATTCTACCTTTTTTTTTCTCTCTCTCAGAGCAAACGTGACAGAGAGGAACGAGGGTAAGGGACGCCGCCACTTATACCCGCGGAGGAGAAGGCGCGCGTAGATTGACCCGAAATGGTACAAATACTGTCGTTCTACTAGCTTGGGTAGGAAATTCTACCCTTTTTTCTTAGAGTGTACATAGCGCACTTGACGCATACTATGTATAGGTGGATACAAGCCAATCAACGTTCAGATACAAATTTCATCTCGAGGCGGATGCAGGACTGCACGACGACCACATACATTTCTGCCATATTCCCACATTTGCGTAATCCTTTCTGCGTTGTCACATATGGTCGCCTCTGCACCCCTGCTCTTACAACTGCCAAAAGAGGCGCCTGTTTTCTGTACCTTAGATTTGGTGGAAGCCGCGGAACGAAGCAAAAATCGAGCCGCGTTCGCTAACTCGACTAATTGCCGTGCGCAGTTGGAGACGCCAACGGTTTGGGCGGCTAATGAGTGTACGCCGTGGGTGCTGTGCTGTGCGCCGCCGATGCGCGTTTGCGTTCCTGTTGCGAAAGGGCGCTGGCAGTAAAAAAGTCTTGCACGTCTTTGGCCTGCGGTTTTACGCTCTTTTTATGTCCTCACCCTGAGGAAATATAGGTGTAATGCATATGTTGCACAGAGGAAGACTTCGCTGAATTAAGTAAGTAGATACGGGGATAGAAGAATCCACAAAGACAGCAAGTAATTACGTGCGTTGCCTCTCACCACAAGTGTACAGATATCCATTTGCACTTGAAATTACACGAACGTATGTAGCGCATATGCACCCAATTTTGGCTTTGTTTGTTGATCTAGCTTAATTGCGTGCCGGAGTGATACCAAAGGCGTGTAACACTGAACGTGAAAGTAGTATACAAGAAAGATGCTGTACATTCGAAGAAGGTAATATTTCATTGAGGAGGGGGGGTTATACTGTATGAGTGTTTTTCTCTTTTCTTTATCTTCTTTTTTTTTTCGTGGAGAATATTTTCGCGTTTTGATAGGCCACTGGCGCGAAAAGTATTTCGCGAGCTTCGCGATCCCATCAATCAGGTCATTTAAAATTCGCGATCCCGTGGACGGCATACAATCTATTATCGTCCAAAGTGAGAGGAAGACTCCTAGGTCGAACTGTACTCTCTCCTCAAGGACACTAGCGAAATAGCCTCGACCTCGAAATAACCTTGGACGGTTACCCTTGTGGTCCCCGTTGTGAAGCAAAAGGTTCTGCTTTGCTTCGTATACTGCGCTGGTACGCGAGCGTCGTCCAAAGCTCGATGGAGAGTCCAAACCTGTCTCCAACAGAGCTGGACTTGCGAGCTAGTATACCGAAATCGCTGCACGCTTCGTGGCTCATGGAAGTGTACACTTCGCTCAAGCAGCGCCCAGCTCTGATGCGATCTCGATTTGAAAAAGTTGTAATTTATCCCCATAGTATGCGGGGTCCGCACTGTAATTTGTCAGTGTGATTTAACGTGCATGCAAACTACATGTTTAAATACCGTGTAATAAATAGGTACTTATCCACTACCGTTGTTCTTACTTGTTTTCACTTGCAAATTTTCTTCCCCGTTCTGAGCGTCATATCGGTTGTCATGTTCGCGGGAGTTTAAATTCTCGATCTTGTGGACACGCGCGAAAAATGCGAAAAATAATTCTACTCGAAAAAAGAAACACCTATACAGTATATGTCTATTATGAAGAAAGAAAAAAAAAAAGGAGGGAAAGGTTAGCCAGCGCTACAGCGGATTGTCGCAAGGCTTTCCTTGAGACTGAGAGAAAAGAGAACGGGAACTGCTTGGTGGGCGAATTGGTTAGTATCCAACGAGCACGAATATAGCGAGCCCACATTCTTAAAAATAAACTTCACCGCACAGCACGCTCCTAGCCAACCATCATCTCGAATGATATCGTTGTCTGCCCTGATTTGTTGGAAACGGGAGGCGTACGCCTTTCCTGTGACAATTATGAACAGCATAAGTGTCACAAAAAAAGGCGTACGCCGACCCATCCAGTCGTAGTCTATGGAGAGGCTACCAGACCCAGACTCTTTGATTCACTACCCCTACTGGGTTCCTCTCCTCAGCCTACCCAGTAGGCCGTCACCACTGTCCTTTTCCGCTTTCTCCAAGCTACGGACCTTATCAACGCCCTGTGGTCGTGTGTGTGATTTATCTTTTTTTTTTCCTTTTTTCTCTTTTCCATTTTTTCCCTTTACTTTTTTTTTCTTTTTTCAAATGCAAGCCGACCTCTGTCTGTCCTTTCCTTTTTCTCTTTAATAAACCTTCATATTCCATCCCTCCCCCCGCTAATGCAGAGGAGACTCACTGCGTCGAACAAGGATGAAGACCGGCGATTGTCACGGTGTCTTTGTCTTTGTTGCAGTTCCGACGAGAATTCGTTGGACACGAGAGACGCAAGACTAAACGCAAGTACAGAGTACAAGACCTGACGTCAGAACACAGTCTCAAGACATGACTCACATGGAACATGTCTTGGCATTAAAAAAATACTTATTTTTAGGTACAGTGGCTCTGTTCCTTGACACGGTGACACGGACAATTATACGGACACGGACAATTGGCACGGACAATTATAATACAGCTTTTCAATCATTCGGAGGCTGTGCTTGTGATAAACCGTTTTGGGAGAGTCTCCGAGATTTTTTCCGATAATGGACCGACTAAAGATCCAAGCTTGGTTCTTCAGTCGGTTGATTATCGAAATTTTGCGCTAAGAAGATTTACCCTAGTGAGGACATACAGAGTAGCTGCGACGCAGGTATAAAATACAAGTAGTACTACAGGAGAGCAACCGAATGGTTCTGACATAGGGTAGGGGGTATGACGTGACTGCTACTGCTAGAAAAACATAGCGTGAACTATGCTTGGTTATAATTTTCTTCAGAGGGCACTGGGCCCTCCGCTGAGGGATGAAGGGAAAGAACTGGCTGGTCAATGTCAATGCGGGTTGACTAGATGATAGCGGTTATCCCCATCTACTGATGATCGGATCAGCTGACACTTCAGCGAATTCCCATGACCGTGCAGAAATAGCACCATGCTGGTGGTGATGTGGAGCATGAAATAATGAGCCCTTCACAATAACACCACGTTTGCTACTGGTCGACTACATTCTCGGTGGAGGGGCAGAAGCCCTCTAAGTCCCCCTCGCTGCGTCCTTGCTGCTACGCATATTTACGCTGTATTTTGAACCGGTCTTCAGTGGTTCGTACTTCACTGAACCGCGTAGAGTCAGGAAAATATATAAGTGAATCGCAGAGTTATCCAATCCGTGATTGATGAGGCGTGACGTCTCGTAGTTCGGAAACATTATGCGAAAAACTCCGTCGAGAAGTTCATTATGTTTGGAAAAACCGAAAGGAAGAAGAAAACGAAGCCGACCTCAAGCAATGTGCATAGACTCAATCACAGTGCCAATGAATGGCACGGCGAAAGACTTGAAAGGCCAGGTTGATGACAGACCATTAAGGAGGAAGTATGCATATGTAGCCAATAGAAGTGGACACCTACTCGATGACATCCAGTCAAATCAAATTGCATTAGGTCCAAAGCATATATATACGATAAGAATTCAAGATAACGGCGGTTCTGATTCCTCATGACCAATGTCCACTGGAGATCGTTTCGTGCTTTTGTAATTTGTCAGTAAGACTCGTCCGAAGTTGACGACTAGGCACAACACCGCATTTTTTCATTGTACTTTCATTCTTTTTCGGAACTCCGGATGAGTGCGCTAAATAAAACGTGATGCTCCAGCCCATCCGCTTTCTCGTTTGCCTTTCAAGGGGGATGACAACGACCCTGCACGAGAAGAGGCATATCAACGGATCGCCTGCAAAACGAATAGGACAGTGTTTGACTGTACACTACAGAAAAGTGCATTCCACGCAACGGTTAATAGTACGCCGCTTGGGATTACGGAGAACGGCCTGCTCGCTTCACGTGTTTGTTTGAAGCGCTGTCGCCGGCCTTTATGTATAAGCATTTCTTTTGTTTTTTAGTGATGCAGTAAAGTGAATCCTCCTGGGTCAGCCTTGTACCCGACATCAGTTCATCATTTCCTGGTTCAATGTCGTCTAATGTGATTTTGATCTTGCTGTACAGAAGTACCCTTTTTGTTTTATCAAGCACGCGGGCAGAGTAAAAGCTATTTACAAAACAACAGCGAGTCCCCCCGCCCCTTTTATGGAACGCCAGGGAAAAACCACGTTCACGTCGGGATAAGATGACCTACGTCCTGCGTGACAGGCAGAAAGGGCACGTTGTAGTTGATGAGGCAATTAAACATAGGAGGACAAACACAACACAAGCCTCACGCCGCCCTCTTGCAAACTTCTTTCCCGAAATCCCATCATTCAATAGAAGTTCCATGTAGAGTCTGGATGGGGTTTTCTATGGTGATCGGTTCTTCAGTTATTATGGTTTTCGAGAGTAACTTTTCTTAAGTTAACGAGAGAGAAAGACGGAATCACGTCGTGTTCTATTTAATACACGTATACATTTGATCTAGGAGACGAACGTCTGTCAGCGAGGTCAAGTAAACAGCTATCCACCAAACGTCAATGGAGCACGAAATACCTCCTGTGACAACAAGGCGTCAGGCCGAAATAACTATGAATTACAAAGCCATTCATCTTTGATTGAATGAGTTCCTGGCTTGATCCTGAATGGCAGCAAAATCAAGAGCCCTTATTTAGCAAGATTACATTGTCTTGCTTTTGAAGAATCCCGACAACAACAACAACTACATGAATGACGATGGAATGAGGTGATTCACTGCAACAATCCCGAAAAGTCCCGAAGATAAGATACATCCGGTTATATATAAATACTTAAATACTCTAAGTACTTCTGCGCATTAACTTTCAATCTGTTTTGTTTTGCGCAATGCAGATGGCAAATTCATCGTCTTCGAATGACGTGCCTGCAAGTACATCAGGGCAGTCTTCGCTCTGACCCCCGCGGGGGGTGAGAGGGAGGAGGGAGGCACGAAAAGCTACCTAATTTACCTCGGTGCGTGACTCCCTTGCCTAGCCGCTCATAATGGTTTAACGCCATTAGCCCTCAGTGTCGCCACAATTACTATCCAACGAAGGAATTTGGCAAAGGTTGCCCACACTAACGTCCCGGACTGTAAAACGTTTAACTCATCGGCGATTGGAGGACGCTGTTGAGTAAAGACTTTGGGGCTTTCTCCCGCATACAAACGACAGAGTGCGGAAAACGAGCTTGTTCTCCGTTTGGTGCAGTCCCAGAAGCGAGAACAAAGGTGCATTTGGTGTAATTACGAGACTTCGGAGCAACTTTCCACAGCGCCTTCTCTAGGGATATCGCGATCAGATCCCAGTGTGACATACGTCAGCGTGCTTGCTCCGAGTTCTCCGATTCTTGCTGTTCACATGTTCCTTTGGCTTCTTTCGAGCCCTCGGAATTTATGTGACCCGCATTCTTCATGTCGAAGCAGAGCCCTGAGAGCAAAAATGCACAAAGGCAGCGGTAAAGGTCGGGAACGGTTCTACGCGGTCGAAATTCCTCGCGCCGAAGCTCGCTGAGGAAAGTTTCGATGTTGCTTTCCATGAGCCGGCGCTCTATTGTTTTATGGTACCACGACCAGCTGACAAAATAATTGATGTACGCCTTGCGCTTAGAGTGAGTGCAAGGGAGTACAGTGTGTGTGTGAGGGGGGGGGGGCTCCGCAGTGAGCTTGTATTTTATTTGATGATGTACTAATGGTATTTAGATTACGGCGAACACGCTTTGTGCGATGCTCTCGACAACTTTCTCTCCGTTCCTCACACCGTCATAGCAGTTTCATAGGGTGTTATTGTGACCACGAAGAAACGCTACAACGATCTGAAGCTGCACAAACGTCGTTATACAGCTGCTATATGTGAGCAGCCATGTGCTTCGAACGGCACATTACATTGTCGCCGACTGAACGGAAGTAGGCTGGAAGAGCAGAATATACAGGTTCTAAACATATTTAATGTAATGACCTCATTCCCTCTGGACTCGTGGCTAAACCAGATTTGGGCGAAATTTGCGCTGCTCTTCGCAAGAATATAATTGACTGAAACTACGCTCTCTGGTGGTGGTGGTGGTGGTGCTGGTGAAAGGGCTAGCCGTTGTCGGCCTCACAGAGGTGGGCAACGTCACGACTGACGCCCTGGGGGAATGTGCGTCCTGGGCCGACTTCTAAGGGGAACTGTGCCGACATATGTCTGAAAGCGTCTGAAGAAAACCCAGGAAAAACCCCAGACAGCACAGCCGGCACCGGGATTCGAACCCGTGTACCTCCCAGTCTCGCCGTGACATGGCATAGCGCTCTCTGGCATAGCGGCCAAACATTGAAAATCGCGCTTCACGTGACGACACGCATTTCACGAATGGAAGTAGATGGCGCCTTTTTGTGAGGGCGCTGATAGCCTTTACCTCCTCACACTCTTAAAAATGAGGGGGGGGGGGGGGTAATGGCAGGATCGGGTCGCCGTTGTTGGCTAACACAGAAGTGGGCGTCGTCACGACTATAGCCAAAAAAGAGAAGAAAGACGGATGGAGGTTAGAGGATGAAGAGTGGAGATGCGTAGAGGGTGCATGAGCTCGTCAGGGAGAGTAAAGTGTTAGACGGGTCGTTGAGCAAGACCTGCCTTCAGCAGAAAGTGAATAAGGTTAAAAATGAACTTCACCGCATAGCACGCTCTTAGCCAACAATCATCTCCAATGGTATTGAAGGAGACAAGACAACCTTCATGGTGCGAGAGCTAACGAGAAGTGGTTTAATGACATATGATCTGGTGGAAGGCTCTGCAGCTCGCGCCAGTTGAATATGATCGCGCCAGGTGAATATGATCGTGGTGACGATGGTGCTACAGTTGGCCCCCCCCCCCTAGCGAATGGGCGAAGACCATGAGTGAAATTGACACAGTTTAGGCGCCCATGAGACCCGCAGACTGCGCTTGTCGGGTTTCGAGGGGGGGCTGGCAGGGGAAAAGTAATCGGTCTTCAGAAGGTTGACGTCGGTTGATGGCGGCGACTCTGTGTAGGCCGGCTTGAGCCTATCGATGCAGATCTCCTCTGCTTTCGCGTTGATGCGGATCGTGAAATGCTTCGGAGCGCGAGCGATGACGAGGTAGGGACCGTTGTATGGGGGCTGCAAGGGTTTCCGAACGGCGTCGACGCGCACAAAGACGTGCGTGCACGTGGAGAGGTCCGGATGGACGTACACCTTGGTGGCGGAGCCCAGGCGCGTGGGTGCGGGACGGACACCGGCGAAGGCATCGCGAAGGCGGGAGACATAGTCCGTGGGATCGGGAATGGTCCCGGTGGGATGTGGTGCGAAGAATTCGCCTGGAAGCCGCAAGGTCGTTCCATAGACCAGTTGGGCTGAGGTGCAACCCAAGTCGGGTTTGAAAACGGACCGGAGTCCAAGGAGTATCACCGGCAAGGCTTCCGTCCAGGCGGTGGGGTTGACGTGGGCCTTCAATGCGGCCTTGAGGTGGCGGTGGAATCGCTCCACGAGGCCGTTGGATGACGGATGGTAGGCGGTCGTGCGGATACGTTGCGCGCCGAGGAGCGTGGCGAGGGCGGCAAACAGAGATGACTCGAATTGCCTTCCTCGGTCTGTCGTTATGGTGGAGGGTACCCCGAAACGTGAAATCCAGGTGGTCACGAATGCCGCCGCCACTGTGGCAGCGGTGATATCCGGGATGGGTGTTGCCTCCGGCCACCGGGTGAAGCGGTCGATGGCTGTTAAGAGATAACGTTGACCTTGAGAGGGTGGTAGGGGGCCGACGATGTCTAAGTGGATCTTGTCGAACCGTGAGTCAGGCGGGAGGAAGGCGGCCACGGGCGCGTGGGTGTGACGATGAATTTTAGCTCGTTGACATTGGAGACAGCAGCGCGTCCATTGCTTGATGTGGGCGTGCATGCGTGGCCACACGTAGCGGGCAGCGATGAGCTTCTGTGTGGCCCGTACTCCAGGATGGGACAATGTGTGGAGCATGTCAAACACTTGCCGACGCAGGGCGACTGGGACGAACGGGCGCGGTGGTCCAAGCGACACGTCGCAAGCTACGGCCGTTGCCGCGCCGGGGAGGAGCAAGTCTTCAAAGCGAAGTCCAGATCGTGCATCAGCACGGAGCTTGGCCAATTCCTCGTCCGTGCGTTGCTGGTCAGCCAACGCGTCCAGTGTGAAACTGGTACCGAGCGGCGGGTGCACGACCCGAGAGAGTGTGTCGACACGGCTGAGGGCATCGGCTGCCGTGTTGTCTTTGCCGCTAAGATGCCTGATGTCAGTTGAAAACTCAGAGACGTAAGAGAGCTGACGAACTTCCCGAGGGGCATAGTTGTTACCGGAGGATACAAAGGCATAGGTGAGCGGCTTGTGGTCCGTGAAGATGGTGAACATGCGGCCTTCAAGGAAATGGCGAAAATGCTTCACCGCGAGATAGACTGCTAGGAGCTCGCGGGAAAATGTGCTGTAACGCACTTCCCTGTCCTTCAGCTTGCGGGAGAAGAATGCGAGTGGTTGCCATTGGCCGGAGACGTGCTGCTGGAGGACTGCGCCGACGGCAGACGCTGAAGCGTCTACCAGTAGGCTGGTCGGGGCGCCGTGGATAGGATGGGCTAGGAGGGTAGCAGTGGCCAAGTCACGTTTAATCTTCTCGAAGGCATTAAGAGCGACTTGCGTCCAGGTGAGTAGGGCGGTACGGCTTTTGGTGGTAGCAAGCAACGATTCCAAAGGGATGAGAGTTGTTGCACAGTCAGGAACGAACCGCCTGTAAAAGTTAACAAGCCCAAGGAATTCTCGAAGCTTGCGTGCAGACGAAGGTTGTGGGAAGTCCTGGACCGCTTGAACCTTTGAGGGAAGTGGGGTAATGCCGGAGCTGGTGATGAGGTGACCGAGGAACTCCAGCTTCTCCACCCCGAATTCGCTCTTGGCGGCATTGACGACGATACCGAAGTCGGTGAGGCGAGTAAAGAGCGCGCGAAGATGGGCGGCATGCTCTTGCGGGGTGGAACTTGCGATCAGCAGGTCGTCAATGTAGGCAAACACAAATGGAAGACCTCTGATGATGGAGTCGATGAACCGCTGGAAAGTTTGCGCTGCGTTTCGCAAGCCAAAAGGCATTCGCCGAAACTGAAACAGTCCAAACGGGGTGGTGATGGCGGTCTTCTGCACGTCTTCGGGCGCTACCGGTATTTGATGGTATGCGCGTACCAGATCGACCTTCGAGAAAATTTTAGCGCCGTGCAGGTGGCTGGTGAAATCCTGTACGTGAGGAATCGGGTATCGGTCTGGGACTGTGCCGCGGTTGAGGGCTCTGTAATCTCCACATGGCCGCCAGTCGCCAGTCTTCTTGGGGACCATGTGGAGAGCGGATGACCAGTTACTGGATGAAGGTTCGATGATGCCGAGGTCGAGCATGTGCTCGAACTCAGCTCTGGCCACCTTGAGTTTCTCCGGAGCGAGGCGGCGTGGGCGGACGTGGACAGGTGGGCCGGTGGTGACGATGTGATGGACCACGTCGTGCTGGACAGGCAGTTTCCAGTTTGGCGGCTGGGTGAGCGCCGGGAATTCTTGCAAAATGGCCTCGTATTCTGTCGTCGGCTCCGACTTGCGGAGGAGTGGCCCAACTAGGTGTGCCGGTGCTACTGTGCCCTGCACCATAAGATTGGTAGTGGTATCAATCAACCTGCGATGGCTCATGTCCACGAGAAGGCCGAAGTGCGCCAAAAAGTCCGCTCCGATTATGGCGTGCGGGACCTGCGCAATGGTGAACACCCAGCGAAAAGCGCGGCGAAGACCAAGGTCGAGGGTCACAAGCTTTTCGCCGTAGGTGGTAATGGGCGTGGTGTTGACAGCGAGTAAGGTGCTGGTGGGAGCACGGTGGTGCACATCCATGGTAGAAGCAGGAAGGACAGACACTTCTGCGCCAGTGTCCACGAGGAAGCGCACGCCGGAGGAGCGGTCAGGGATGAAAAACAGACGTGGACGGCTGGATGCGCCGTCAGCAAAGCTGGTCGCCGTCAGTTGCTGACTGCCCCGTTTCCCGGGTAGGTGCAGGGAGGCTGGCAGTTGCGTGCACTGGCTCCGAAAGTCTGGTGGTACCAGCACTCGCCTGGGTTGGGGGACGGTGAGCGGTTGGAGGGGATGCGGCGCCGACTGCTTCGACGAGGACTACGATGCCTGGGTGTTGTGGAGCGGCGGTTGAAACGTAAAGTCGAAACCATGTCGGTCAGCCGCGCGACCTCGTCACGAAGGATCTGGAAGTCTGACATCGTGGGAGTGGCCGAAAGTGGGGAAACCGCGTGGGGTTGCGATGATACCGCAGAAATGGTTGGCGGTGCGATGTCCATTATCTTATCAGCCATCTCGGCCAGGGCTTCGAGGGAGACTGCGGTGGAGGTCGTTAGAATCATGCGCACAGTGTTCGGGAGCCGCTGCAAAAATAGCTCGCGCAAGATGGAATCGTCCAGTGCTGAAGCGCGGTCGCCCAAGAGTTGTTGCATTCGTCGGAGCAGCTGGGACGGCCTTCTGTCACCGAGGACTTCAGCGGTGAGGAGTTGCCTCAGGCGCTCCTGTTCAGACGCGGTGGTGCGCCGGGTCAGAGCTGTCTTGAGGGCGTCGTACGGGTGGTCTGCAGGAGGCACGGTGATAATGTCACGCACCTCAGCTGCTTCATTAGGTCCGAGGGCGCCGACAACGTGGTAAAATTTGGTTAGCTGGGTGGTAACACCTCGGAGTATGAATTGCGCCTCGATGTTAGCGAACCAAAGAATGGGGTCGGCGGGCCAGAACGGGGGAATCTTGATGGAAACTGCGTTAAGGCCTGGCGATGGCGTTGCCGGTGGAAGGGATTCCTGCCCGAGAAGTCCTGTAGGGTTGGGCTGCGGAGCGGTCATGGTTGCGGCTCGGTCAGATCACGTCCGGGTCACCAATATGAAGGAGACAAGACAACCTTCATGGTGCGAGAGCTAACGAGAAGTGGTTTAATGACATATGATCTGGTGGAAGGCTCTGCAGCTCGCGCCAGTTGAATATGATCGCGCCAGGTGAATATGATCGTGGTGACGATGGTGCTACAGTATCGTTATCTGGCCTGATTTGTTGAAAACGGGAGCCGCACGCCTTTTTTGTGACACTTATGCAGTTCATAATTGTCACAAAAAGGCGTACGCCTCCCGTTTTTAAGAAATCAGGGCAGATAGCGATATCATTCGAGATTATGAATGGCTAGGAGCGTGCTATGCGGTGAAGTTCACTTTTAAGAGTGCAGAGCTCCGTATAACAATGTGTATGCAATATATCAAGAGACAAAAACAAACCAATTTGTCTTCAGCGTCAATCAGTCCTACAAAACAGATCTTCCGAAAGCATAACACGGTAAACGCCAACCAGCAGAGAATGATCCCTGTATCATCCCCAATTTGTTGAAAGCGCCGGCCGTGCGTTTTTTTTGTGACAACTAAACTAACGTTACTCAGGGGCGCTCCCAGCGAAGTACTTTGGGGGGGGGGGGAGGGGGCGACGTCGGCGAGCCTTTAGCCAGTCGCTATTCATTTGGGTGCGAGGGGGGGGGGTTGTTCTGGACACGGGCTCAACCTTTTCTCGCACGAAATCCTATCACTGATAATCCATTTTAGGTCTTATGAGTAACAAGTTTGGGGGTGCGCCCTCTTCGCTCTCCTTGAGAGTGTCACAGGGAAAGAGACGAAAACTGAACCACACTCTTAAAAATGAACTTCACCGCATAGCACGGTCCTAACCAACCATGATCTCGAATGATATCGTTATCTTCCCTGATTTGTTGAAAACGGGAAGCGTACGCCTTTTTTTGTGACAATTATGAACAGCCGTAAGTGTCACAGAAAAGGCGTACACCTCCCGTTTTCAACAAATCAGGGCAGATAACGATATCATTCAAGATCATGGTTGGCTAGGAGCGTGCTGTGCGGTGAAGTTCATTTTTAAGAGCGCAGGCTATGCTTTGGGGGGGGGGGGAGGGCGACCGCCCCCAACGCCGCCCCCCTTGGGACCGCCACTGGTTACTGTATAAATGCCACAAAAAGGCGTACGCCTGTAGTTTTTGCGAAATCGGGAGCGGAAACGATGTCGCATTCGGGATAATAGTTTGCTAGGAGAGCGTTAGCAGTGAAGCAGTAACAAGCAGTAAATCATTTCCACTCGAGCTCTCTTGAAACACAACTTCACCGCACCAGACTCTGCTAGCCAAACGATCATCCCGAATTACATTCAAAGGGGCGGCTTTTTGTCACCCTTACGGAGCGTTAATTGTCACAAAATGTGTACGCCCCGCTCTTTCTATACAAGCCAGGAAGGATATCAGATTCATGCGTCATGCTTGCCCCCTTTTGTTTTAAGAGTGTACAAGAAGATTCACAGGACCCTCAACGACTATAGTAGACTAGCTGAAATGATACACTGCAATTGGGCGCATTGAATGTCAGTTGCACATATGTTGGTGCCCACCAATCAAACAGGACGTATTGTCATGGGATCAACACGCGTAATACGGTGCAGACCTGCATGGCTAGCCTGGATAACATTTCCTTTCCTTTTTTTAATAGACATATCCCCCTCGTGCAGACACTTGTGCGACTGCGCGAACGGTGCAGAACGGTGTTAAAACATAACTTCACAACACAACACGCTCCTAGCCATAATTTCCAATCATCATTCCAAGTGACATCGTTCTCTCTCCCGATTTATTGAAAATAGATTCGCCTATTTAGGACACATTATGCAAAACAGAAAAAATGCCACAAATAGGCGGATGCATCCCAGGAAAAAGAAGAAGAAGAAAAGAATAGGGTGCAGACTGTCACTGTCATCATTCGGAGTGAAGGTTGCCTCCGCGCGGGCGGTGTTTTATGAAAGTATAGCAGAGACATTAGAATGACATCGGAAACAACAACAACAACTAGTACATGCATAACGATGGGATGAGGTACTTCAGCGCGGGTGGATATTGGGAAATAATTTCTTGATAACTGATAATTCGTGGCCCACCTGGGGGTTCTTTAACGGGCACTGAAATCGCAACAGACGGCAGTGCTATGCACCTATCTGCATGAGCATATCGTACCATGCCGCGAAGTTGCTGGCGTCTTCGCCCGGGTCTGAACCTACAGTTTTGGGATCAGTAGGCGGAAGCGACCGAGTAACCAACTGACCCACCATGGGCCGGTGTTGAAACCTCCAAGTTTCAACGTGTGCACTGCAGTGTACCTTCAAGGTCTTAAAATGAGCGAAATTTTCCAAGGATTCGTGAACAGCGTAATATACCATTTTTGAAAATCATCAGTGAGACATCTTTACGCGTCAGCCTTGGCGATGAAACTCCGCGCTCATCACCATTTAAAGTAGCACAGAAGTCATTTTTAACACCCTGTTTTCTTCCTATGAAACTGTTAAGTAGGCCAGTGAGGTGCACCATGCGAAATAATTCACACCACAGACTCATAATTATCGCAGAAATTGAATTCAAAGTACGTCGCAAAAAGCGACCGTGCGCAACGGCGGAGGAGAGCAGTACGACCCTTGGTGTGACCTGCTTGGAACCTCGTGCTGACGCTACAAGGATCACGCTCGCCAATTGGTCCCGAGAAATGTTGTCTGCTACTCCGCTGTCGTCTGCTACTCGGATGTTCGGGGTTCTGAAAAAGCATTGCTCCTGGCTCGGTCATGATTCGGCCGCTCAAAGCTGGTTTACGGCGGCAAAGGGACAAGGCGCTGACCCCCACTGACCGGCGAACCAGAACGAGTTCTTTCTGTAACGTCATCGGTGACGTGGCATCATACCTTCTCCTCCTCGTGATACCCGGAGTGGCGAGATAAGGGTGAACGCGCGGAGCCATGTTTACGTGAGCTTTTTTCCTGGAAACAAATTGCACACATCAAAACCTTTCGCTCTATTCGGTAAAATGACACACACTTTCATCAGACGTCTTAATCTGAATTTTTTTTTGATGGCCCTCTGTACTCCTTTAAATAAAGTTGTTGTTGTTATTGTCCTCTACGTCAGCTTCTGTTTGACAACATCACTATTGCTTTGAATAAACGGTGTCCCTGTTTCCGGCTGCCATGATTTCACCCAACGCGGGTTCCTCCGTCCCCTTCCTCCAATGTCATCATGGTGCAGAAAAGTTCGATGTCCCCCCACCCCCGAAAAACAACTGAGAAAACGAAAACAAAACAACTTGCACTTCGAGCTTATATCCCAGCATTATGCGGACATGACTCCTTCCCCATGGCAAACGTTGCTCCCAGGTGTGAACAAAAAATTCATGACCGAAGCCGATCGCTGTCAACGTCCTCACATCTGGCAGAACACCAATAAGAAACAATATGGAAACTTATCCGAAAGACAGCTGTCAAGAGCATCTGTTTTGCCGCTCTTTCGATATCAGCACCATGCTGGATGCAGAACGAAAATGTGAGGGGACCAATAAGCAGTCCTGTGCACGCTGCTGTTCTCATTTGCACCTGGACCCACAGTTGGTGACAGTGGCATAGCCACAAAAATATTTCGGGAGGGTTTCCATGGGGACGTTACATGGGGGAGGAGGATTATCCCCTTCTTTCAATCTCCCAACGCCGCTTGGAGATCTTGTTGTTGTGTAAACGTTAAATGTCACGTTGCCAATTGTGAGAGGAGCAGTATATTTTGGAACTGCCAGTTGAATTGAATGTAATGAGAGCGTCAGTTGAAGATGTGATGTGATAAAGAAAAAATGGGGATGTGGGTTGTGTGTGTGACAGTTGAAGAGCTCCACATCAGATGCATACTAAGTTAGAAGAGGGCGTTTACCATGCCCAGGGACAACAAGTATAGGGTTGGGCTACCTGACTTGCTAAGATAAGCTTGATTTCTTCGTGTGTATTATTGGAGAATGAAAGCGTACATATTATTCGTAGGATATGACAAAATAGGCGGACGTGATGTAATAGCTAGTTTACTAGGCGGAAAATCCGAGAGGTCCAGGTTCGAAACCTGGATGCCGGCAAGCATGAACTTCGCTCGTGTAGACGGCCTTATACCTTCTCAGCGAATAGTGTATGTGTGTTAGAGGTGGTATTAACATGCACACAAGGGGTGAACAACGAGAGCACAAGACCAATATGAATAAGACTACGTACAGTTCAGTATGAAGAAGACTATGTACGGTTGAGAACATGTAACCTCTCCGCCGGCGAAGTACAACGGAAAAACATTCAGCCAATGTCATAGTTGCCAATAGAATGTCATAGTTGTGAACGTTGATGGGTCTTGCACATGTCATGTAGTAAGGCTATGGTTCACCATAGTAAGGCTCTGCATTCAGTACGTCGGTAACGCAAGCGAAAGATAGCGGCGTCGCACTAGTTTTGCTGCTTGAGGACTATCATCACGGGCACCGCGTGGTACAGAATCGTTGGGTCATATGTAGACGGAATCGAAGGGGTTTTGAGTGGAGAAGCTTATCGATTGCTCAGGGCAAGCTACCGCCCATTCCAAGGTGTCATCAACAGGTATGTGGGGCACCCGGCAAAAGAACTCTCCAAATTCTATTGGACGATACGCACGTCCCGCGGGCCTAGACAGGCAGACCGCTCGTCTACACAGCCCCCCCCCCCCCACACACACACACGGTACGCACGTTGATGTGGAAGGATTATTTCCCAGTGTGCGCAGGAGGATCCTACTGGGTAACACTGAATGAAATGCATTCTACATCTTAATTCCTGTCTATTATTAGTCAGAGTAAAGCGCACTTTGCGGAACGGCACTTGACGCCACGGAGAGATCTGCCACATAAATGATAAAATACGACTTCTATCAATTAATACACGAAACGCTGCTTCGCTTGAAACGATGTGATTCGCGGGTTGATAAATCACTGCAAAGTTGTAATATGAAAATGACACGTGGAAAAATCGAAAAGAATTTTTTAAAATTGAAAAGTATAATTTTTACAATAAAAATTCAATCACACAAAATGCATGCATAAATGAAAGCATGCCGCGAAGAGAAAAAAGAAAAACAGAGCAAGAACCCGCTGCACTCTTGTGTTTCCCCTTGTAGCGAATGAACGTTTTAAATAAAATGTATAACTTTCATAACTGCGTCAAACTTCTTCAGTTGTGTCCGTAACGGGCTCACTGTTCCCCTTGTTTAAACATGAATCGAGCAGTGGCAGCATGTGCCGTCGCTTTCAATGTTCAATGAAATAAAACGCTGCTGCTGCTGATGATGAACAAAACGGTCTTTATGCATATTGTATTTCTTTCTGTTGCGCGTTCCTTTCGCAGGCAATACAATTTATCCACATGCAATGCTCAGCCTCTTTAATAAAGCTTTCAACTGGAAGAGAGAGGCCGTTGCATAATAATGCGTGCCTGCTTGCCCTTTCTCTTTTACGCGCGTGTATTTTCTTTTTAATGCATTTCATGCGCCCCGGAAAGCCACCATAATCGAGCAGTAGTAATAAAAGCCTCTGCGCAGCGATCAATGGGAGGTGAAACGAAGATTAAATGAAAGAATGAAATAAAGCTTAGAGCTGAACTTACGAACGAACGTGGAACTGTTTGAACTTGAAACGGCTACATAAAAAAAGGAACATCTTTTCCGTTTAAGCTTGCGTGTCATTGTGTTTAGTTCACCGTTCATCCTAACGGCAAACAGACACTTGGATGACAGAGCAGACGAAATTTCACGCTTCGTTTTCTGTTTATTTTACATTTTTTAAAGTCCCCGTTGTGTTTGACTTTTGACTTTGAGCAGGTGAGCAACCGGCCTTTCGCTCTGGGTCATTAAATGTGCTCACATCAACGGGTTCTCTGTGGCTGCTTCCGCGGGCCGCGACGAGGAATAATCCCGTTAGGATTCCGTGTCCATGCAAATAAGTTGTACGGGCGTGCCGCTCTCAAAATTACGATGAGCTTCGGACCAGTAAACCCGTCCACTCCGTCATATGCAATACTTATGCGCGGGTGACAGGTAGATATGTGTATAACCTCTCTCATGAAGCCCAGTATTTAGAGGAAGTCAAACGAAGGAAAGGGGCAAAATCGCTACTGTGGTATCTACGTGTATAAGAGCTGGGCGGTATTACATGATGCAACCGGGCCAGCTGGAGTAAATGGGTACTTTAAAAATATACGATGGAAATTCTTCGTGCCATACAATACTACGTTATACTACATACATCGTACAATAAATAAATTTATAAATATTGATTGCGGTCAGCAATCTGGATTGTAGACGGGCCCGTGGAAGGACCTCAGCGGAAGAGCCGCCGATATTTTGAACTGTATACTTCTTCTTCTTCTTCAGTAACTGTAGTCAGTCCGCTTTTCGATCGCGTATGCTGCATGACAAATATATACACAAATTCGAGTTGAAGTCTTCATAGATTCCATCTTTAGTCTAATGTAGTCATCCTCCACGTACTGATTAATAACGAGTTTTAGTGAATTGTTTTTCTTCAAACGATTCGCGAACAGTTTGACTACGACGCAATCAGAGGATTACGTTGCTACCTCTCTATCCTCTCGTAGTAAATGGAGTTCGACAACTTCAAGGTAAGTAAAATTTGTGAGGCAAAACGACTTAGATTACATTGCTGTGCTCTTCCGTTCACACACGCCATTATTACCCCTAAAGACCAAGGACACATTTCGAATCTAGGAAGTGAGGAGCGTTTGAATGGCTGCAGTACGTGAGAGGTTAATCAGTCACAAAAAGAAAATGCCAACGAAATGAGCGTGCAGCGGGGAGTCCACTATCTCCGGAAGTTGCAGTTATTCTCGTATTTATTCTGCATTTATCACGCAGAAGCTCTGCACACTACGTTGGCCTTGGACAATCGAACAACCGGATAGCTTTGGTCCACACAACACTGCTTTACATTCACAAGTATAACAGCATTTGCTACAAAAGGCGGCGTACCGCTTCAGAATAACTTCCACGTTTTCTTTGATGGCTTCACATGTTTGCAACAGAAGGGCTTCGTCAAAAAGGCTGACGTAGCCCACAAGCTTGACCAGACAGCGCTGTCATGCTTGCTCAGGTAAATTAAACTTCTTTTATAGATGCCCAGGCATTTTTTCCCAGTTTGCGCAGTTCTTCCTTGCCTTTGCGAAGACGAAATCCGGTGTAGAGCTTTTGAAGAGCAATAATAATAATGTAATAATAATTACTGCTACAGGTTATTAAACAATATTTTCGCTCTTGTGTTCTATTTTTGTCCACACTAAAACAAAGGGAACTTTACTGCATAACACGCTCAGACTTCGTCGAAACTAACATCCCCATTTTTTTCTTTATTCACATCACATCACATCACACGCTCAGAATGATATCCCCTTTCTTTATTTGTTGTAAATCATAAGTGTACGCCTTTTCGCATCAATTAATATGTATATCCAAATTGATGCACTTCCTATTTTCAACGAAACAGAACGTTGTCATTCTGAATGAGGAGCTGGTCGGGAGCCTGCTATGAACTTCTCAGTTTTTAGAGAGCACTCAAAGGCGCTCTCAGGGCACGTTTCTCACCTTACACGTTCAAAAATAATTCCCCGACAATCTGCGCTCTTTATTTAGGAGTCGCTAGCTGGCATCGTTGATATGGCGTTCCCTCGGCGTTTCGGCTCTTCTTCATCATTAACGGCTGAGCTCTAAGCTGAATGCGTGTCAATGGTCTTGCTGCGTTTTATTAGAGGAGGAAAAACAATACTATAGGGCGTGACGCTGTTTCCTTGTAGAGGCCATTTCATTCGGTACGTGGTGATCAGCCCTTCCGAAAGCCGTTAAAAAACAATCGAACTGATACTATTACCGCTTCCACTGCGCTACCTATAGCACAATAATAATGTTACTGCTGCTGTACTTGATCGGAATTTCAAACCGTTCGTTGAAACTGGTGTGTTCTAACGAAGCCCATATTTCAACTTTTACGTCCGCGTTGTGACAGTTCATACTTCCAAAGGCATGCTGGGTATGACAGGCGCGTTAATGAAAATGGTTTCAATTTTGTTTCGTTACACGCTAGCCGGTTCTGTGCTAGCGTTCTCCCGATTTTTTTTTACCGTCCGTAAAAGGAGCTTAAATAATTTGGTCCGTCCTCGCCGCGTCACAGACAGTTCTGAGATTTCGTCGGCATGGACGGTTAGGTTGTGCACGGCAAATTATAGAGATTCTCCGAGACACAGTGGAGACGTTAGCTCGCACCGTAGAGGGTACTCACTGCAGACTCTACTGATGTTATAAGTACTGTTCTCTCCCGTAGGAAGACAGCAAAGAGCGAAAAGTACCTTGGTTTAAAACGGGATAGAGCAGACATCTCGAAAAACCGTCTACAAAGGCAACAGAACGTACACAAAACTTCCCCGAGTTGTCTGTCTCTCTCTTGCGCAAAACCACACACACACACACACACAAAAAAAAAAAAAGACAGGGAAGGAAGGACGAGAGTATATTTATCTTTCGCTGTGACTCAAATTCGGATTTTCTTCTTCTTAACGAAGGATTTATCGAAGCTTGCTTTAGTGCGGCTCAGCAAGTACGTAGGTAAGCCATCCAAAAGCAAAATACGAACTGCAAGCCCAGGCACACGTGCCAAGTGACATGGGGTGTTTCCGTGCAACTTCGCGAAAACAATGGCGACATCGATGAGCCCTCTTGTGTCCGGTACATAAACAGAAAAGATACAGGATCTGTCAGTCGGAGGCGTGGGAATTAAGTCTACAGCTTCTTCTCATCCTTCTCATTTATTGATTAGCAGAAAACTCAACGTCAATAGCAACGACAGCTACTACTTTATCGTGATGTTGATGATCATCAGCCAAAAGGTGACACCCGTCAACGTCAACAATGCTCGTCGTCACTACATGTATTCGTTGTTGTTGCCGAACACGACGAGTGAGTGTCACACCGGTTATGTCGGCACATGACAGGGGCAGGATGACCACTTTCCAAACGAAAGTCGAGTCGACTCTGAAGAGTGACGCGCGCTATATCACGCGTACAAATCACTTGTCCTACCAATATTGCTATATGCTTGTACTGTTTGGAACCCATACATTGTCAGTCACAAAAAGAAATTAGAAAGTGTTCAAAGAAGAGGGGCTCGGTTCATTTATAGGGATTTTCGCACGAGCACATCTGCTTCTGGGCTGTGCCGCCGAGCAAGACTGCCTCCTGTAGAATTACAATTCAAGACATTACGGCATAAATTCATTTTCCAACTACTCAGCGGCTTGCGCACTGTCGTTTGCTTGGTCAAAGTAACTATGGTTTCAAGGCACAAACATCACCTTCATTTCCAGGAATACTATGCCCGTACAGATGTGTTTAAGAATTCCTTTTATACAAAAACAATTCACGACTGGAACAGTCTTCCGGAGAGTGTTGTTAGTGCAACAGACGTTTCCGCTTTTGTACAAAGGTTGTAATGTTCGTTATATGCCGGCTGACTCCTGTAACGACCCCCCGTCGGCGGGTCAACAGTGTCCTAAATAAATGAATGAATAAATAAAAAATAGCACTAATCCGTTGGCTATGGCATACGCGTATAACCTCAATTAAGATGTGTCAAGTTCCCCGGGGATGATAGTCCCTTGTAGTATTCCCAATACGCGGAAAATATCATTTTATGTCTGTTTGTGTGATGAGGATCTTGGGATTCTTCGCAGGGTCAACAGGATCGAAGCATTAAAGAAACGTATATACGCACATTTTTCTGACTCCAAACAACTCTCCTGGGAGCCCTTTCGTTATTAGTATTTTGTCGTGACAGTGCGGCAGTGGGCGCGCACCTAGGAGGTGGGGCTACTGGAGAATCTCCTCGCCGGCTCGCGTGACGTTGTCAGAATTCCTCTCCCACACCTCCTCCTCAAGGGAAAACCCATGTGTCCTCACCCTGACGTCGCGCTTACAACCTTCTGCGCGCGAATTTCAAACCGTACTGATTCCAGTGGTCTAAAATGTCGGCAATAAATCCGAGTCGGCGAAAAGTGAAGTAGGGATTCGGGAAATCAGGGAGTACGCTACCCGTGCAAACCGATAGCTACCACTTGATGCTGCAGAGATAACTAACAAACCCCTTCGCTCTCCGAACGAACCACTCGAGTGCCTTCTTCCCCATTTCCCCCGTTTTTTCTTTCGTCTAATAAATATATCCCCCTTCTTCCCTTCCTCCTTTTTTCCTCTGTTCTAATAAATATATCTCCCTTCTTCCTCTCTCCTCCTCTTTTTTTTTTGTCTCTACAAGCTATAACGAACATCTTGTACAACGTAGAAACCAGACTACTTTTCTGTGAAATTGCAGTGGCAGATTTCCTCACTCGTCGTCGCTACATGTATTTGTTATTTGTATGTATTTGTGTATGTTGTGGAACCGCGGTTACTTGTCTCTTGGCAGAATTCGTTGGGTGACGAGATCAATTTCTCCATACTTTTCTTTCGGTCTAATCGAATCATAGGCTTTGAGCTGCACGGACCACGCACGTGCACAGAAAAAGCAAAAAAAAAAAAAAAACTCATTATTCCCGGAGGCTGTTTCAAGTGCTCTCCACATGGCGCTCCGCGTTTCCCCAGTCCAGAACGGCTCTGAGCCAGTGAAGGAGAATACAGGAACCCTACGCCAGTCGTACTAGACGTCGAATCGTAAGAAGGAATCGATTTATGATGACTTGTTTGCTTCTTCCGTTTCGTTCTTCATTTTTAGTTGCTTCTGACAGGAATGTCGAAGTGGCGAATGCAAATATCGGTCAGGGCCGCGAGGAGTGCTTTATGTCTTCAGTGTACGTAGATGAGCAAATATTTGAAAAGCGGTAATTCAACGAATCGATAAGACTATTTCTCGCATTACATTATAAAGTAAAGCACAGGTACTTATATTTTTATGAAAAAATACTACTGCAACGTATTTTCTTAGGAAAAAAGTCGTTAAAGGGAGACTTTGCAAGGATTCAAAAAAAAGAAGAAAAAAAGTGAGCATCATACCGAACATGAACCATCTCCTCGATCCCGAATACTACATTCGCGTTCATTTTGCTCGAGTAATTCGTACATGATAATGATACCGAACCGAAACCGAAATGCGAAGAGCAAAACACTGAACTTATTACTACGGCGGTTCGTCCGGATAAGAATTCCGTGACGTTACCCAGCATTGTCCTCTGCAACGAAGCCTGCATTCTCCCATGCCGGATGCCGGGTGATGTCAGCTAGCTGTGTATTGCTTTGAGTGCCCTCTCGCTTCACAGAAGCGAAGCAATCGCTTCGTAATAAATTCGTTTGAATGAAACCTGGGCAGTTTTGGTACGACATATTTCGTACACATGTTCCTAACATACCAAAGTTTATGGACATGCTACATCCTTTGTGGTGATACCTATACGGTTGCAATCTACACGCATTCTTTCCACCTCGAAACACAGGTAAGTTACAAAAAAGAAAAAGACAAGGACGCGAAATTTACGAGGAGCATCCAACAGAACTATCGTACCTCACCACTGCCTGCAAGGTATCCACCATGACTTGCACTCTTCTGACGTTATAGAGCTGTCCAAGTGCCCAGGGCCAGCAATGTACCCATAAAAATGTTTCGGGAGGCGTACTACGGGAATTTTAGATGGAGGAGAGGCAGGAATCCACCTTCGTGTTCTCTCTCCCAAACGGAGGTTTCAGCACCCTTTTTTTTTTTTTTTTTTTTTACTACGCCACTGCTTAGGGGACAGTGTAACAATGCTCTACATTGCGTATACCATTTCAAAGTATATGCTTAAAGGTAATACGTTTATTTCCTTTTGTCCTCCGGCTTTGTTAGCATAAAAACGCATTTCTATAGCTCATAACACAGCGATATTGGCAACGTTGTACCTGTTGCCAACTTTTATCGTGGAATTGAAGCTTATTCCTATCGTCCTTTGACGTTCTCGCAAAAGATGAGGACAGGCTGTGCGTCTCTCGTTCCGCTAAATTGATCCTCTCTAATTGGAAGGAAATGAAGTAAGATCAAATGACATGTTGGACCGGCCACACTGTATAGGTTTCTGTATGCTCTGTAGAGACATAACTATAGCGAGCTTATTTCTGAAGCAGCATCGTTGCATGCTACTTTTGTGACTGCTTATTGGCCGGTTCTCTAGTGCTCATTATGTAAGCAGCGTTACGGGACAAATGAACACTCACTCGAAAGATAGCCTCGTGTATCGTAACGGATGGGAGAATATGATGTCACAGTTGTACGCCGACATGGTGTAAAAGTCACAACCCACGAGGTGGTTATAGTAGTAGGTCGTGCTAAAAGTCACCGACAGGACGATTTGCTTTACTTATCTATCCAATCCAATCCAAGGCGTATACAACTGTCGTTTTGTCGTTACGCTTCGCCCACCAGTATACTAGCAGTAGTGCTGCATTACACGGCACTTTTTCAGCACCGAACTACAGGTCCCGATGCGCCTGAAATTCATGGCGGAATATATATTGATGCGGGAACAGGCGTCCTTTCTTTTTCTTTCTTCTTCCTTTTCTTCTTCTTTTTTCTTTTTTTGTTATCGGTACACTCCAATGACAGAACTTCTCAGCATAAACCGCCCATAACGAACCGTCATTTAGAGTGATGTCGCTATCTTTCCTGATTTTTTTGATAATAGGAGGCGTGTGGCATTTTGTGGACATTTGAATACGTAGTGTTGATCTATTAAACAAGTTGTCCGATACTGCCTCTAGATTGCATTTGGATCATCAACGGCTCTATAATTACTATTATGCCCAGCTCCCATTTGATGGCGCACGACGCGACTCCCTCGCAAGCGGCGGAAGGACGCCCATATCCGGCGTTCTGAGAGGAGAGATGCAAGTTGGACATGCCGAACTTTCCTCACGGCGTTCGCGAGTGGTCGCGAAACCAGTTGATCCCCTGTATGCAATAAGGGGATCAGTCGACTTATTCCTTTTCGGTGTTTTGGCTACAATGACATCTAAATACCAGAATGTACCTGCCAAAGAAAATTTAGGACCGTACTGCAATTTATTGACCCGCTAGAAGAGGGGAGAAGGGGGCGTTAAGTAGCGGCTCTGCAGAGCACGCTCCGTCCACTCTGTCTCCGGAGTCTCTGCTAACCGAGTTGTTAAACGAAGAAGCCAAGAAAGCGTTGCGTGTACACGTGATGTGTGCAAAGAGTCCCTAGGTCTCTGGGTGTCACTGAATGTTCTTTTCCGGCATAGAGCCGTCGTCCGATCCGGCTGTCTGCAGCCTTAAAAAAGATTAATTACGGGCAGGTGGTCCCAACCGGAGAGGAGGGTGGCCGACTTGTGGCGTTGTGGGTACGAGCCCGGGAGCGCCACACTCCGCAAAAGGAGATATCCCGTTTAGTAAAAAGGATGCGCCCTCCATGCGATCTGGAGCCGCTACTTAACTCGCCCCATGTGTGCCAGTGGGACGGACAGTTGAATTAGGCCATTTTTCCACACACACACACACACACACGCACACACGCACACACGCACACACACGCGCACGCACACACACGCGCACGCACACGCACACGCACACACACGCGCACGCACACGCACACGCACACACGCACGCACGCACGCGCGCACACACACACACACGCACACACACACACACACACACACACACAAATGGTGTAGCTTAAACTTAGTTACGATGCGGACATGAATTTCGACATCCACTCGAGACGAGAGGCATGTTCTTCCTACCTCACGTGACCGTGACCGTGTCAGTAGTGCTGCTGAGCGTTGTAATCTGAAGAACGTGTGCACTATGCTAATAAGTCAGATTATGCTGGTAGTCGAGGGCATTATTTTCGACAGTGTGCTCGTTTAGGAGCACAATAAGCCTGATTGCGGCTGCACCACAACACACAGGTTACTTCATCGTACCTGGCATTATCATATTTCAGCCATGAAGGTCAGTATTCAATTTTTTTCTGCACCAAACCCTCTACATGCGGTGTTGTATTGAAAGGAGGGATGAGTCATGCTCCTGGATTTTGTTGATTCTCTGCTGGCTCGCACACCTTAAACCCAATGAATTCAGGACATGCAGGTATAGTAGACGCATACATGTATGCTACACAATTTGCATTTGTATTATCCGAGGAATACCAGCTGCTATTACCTTACCAAATATTCACTTGAACTTTTCTCGGTTTGGGATTTTTCGAGTCAGCCCATTATTGCATAGAGAGGTTCAATTGCTTTCTTTGTCAATGAGGTGACCTGTCCAAACCACGCCTTCCCGTTTTTTGTCTGCTGCTTCTCGTGTCGCGGCAGCTTTCTCGCGTTACCTTGGTTCCGTGACGCTTGCACCATTAGGATAATTAAAAGCTGAACGTGGCGAGCTGCAGAAGCATCGAAATCAGGGAAAACTACATGTAGGATCCACAGAACATACTAACAGGAGCACCCTAACAGCAGAACTCCAAACATCGAAATTGCCACAAAAAAGCGTACACCTCCATCTCCCTTCGAATCAGAAGTTTAGATAGCCCTATCATCCGCGGCAATGGTTGGCGCAGTGCGTGCTATGCATTGAAGTTAGGTTTTTAGAGTGAGAGCGGGCTAAGGAAATATCCCGGAGAGTCCCATCAACCGCGAGACATAGCGGCAAGTTCTTCGTATAGTAACTGCGGCACGATATTGTCTCCTTCCTGTCCGCGCAGTTAGCGCCACGCACGCCTGACACCAGGTAATGATATTCGACGAGCATCAGGGGCACCCGTCTGCGTACCTTTCTTTTTTTCTTAGGCCCGGATTCTCGCTCCGCCCTGAGGGTTAAGTGCACGCGCAGGGACCCTTCCGTCCATTCACGAAGCATGGATAGAAGGCCCCTTCGCGTGCGCTTAACACTGAGGGCGAACCGGGAATCCGGGCCTAAGGACACGTATACCCTTTCTCGCGCCCTTCTTTCATCGTCCTCGTCATTAATCCTCTTCTTCTTTGGTTGTGTGAAACACACGTGGGCGCAGCATTTCTCTCGATTAAGTGCAATTTCTAGCGTTGGGGGTAACCAATTACAAGTAACTCGTTACTGCAACTAAGCTACTTTTTCTGGTAAGTTAACTAACTAACTATCGTTAATATACAGATGGCGTTCTCGGGAAAATATATATAAACAAGCCCCCGCCACAACTGGTTTCACGAAGAATTCCGGTCCTTCTGCGACTAAGGACGCTCGGAACCAGCCACCATGCGGAATTATATCTTTCACTTTCCTGATTTTTATAAAATGGGAGGCGTACGCGTCCCATTGTACGTGTACCCATTTGCGTACGCAGTCACAAAAATGGCGTACGCATCCCGTTTTCAACAGATCAGGGGAAGGAAGGATGTCATTCGAGATTATGGTTGGCAGGAGCGTGCTATGCGGTGAAGTTCTATTTTAAGAGTGCAAGGTATAAGACTGACGTCCCACAAGGCTGTATATTGGAACGATTTCTCTTGAGCATATACATGCCTTTTTGCACCGCTTCCAAGTTCATTTTTAAGAGTGTAGGGTATTAACGATCGTTACTTTTGAGCCCCGGTAACTTCTCGAGGATCTCGTTCCTTTCTTACAGAACTTTGTGAAGGTAACTTGAGGCATGTTCCTTTTGTTCAATTCTGGCCTACAAATAACGCTAGCAGCGTGATCTTCTCCTAACGATACGGCAGTCCTGTGTCCTGTGTGCTCCTATTGTATACGCTTGCTGACTCTCCTGCCTTGTTGCTGCGCGGTGAAGGCTACAAATTGTGTTCGGGTCGTATATTACGAGACTCAGGTGACGTCCATCATAGCGACGGGAAGTGTATTTATAATGGCCACTGTGTAACAAGATTAGATGCCACACTTAGCGCTGTTCTACGAAATATACGCGGAGGACCTAACTCACGCAACCTAAAGTTCCGATGCCTGCTTTCTGCTGCGATGAATAAGTTTATTACGAAATCAAAATAATCAAATGCTACCGTGCAGAAACACATAAAAGTATTACAGGCTCATTTCGTTATATCGAACACCGTTACAGTCTGATGCAGCAAACGTACCATAGAATGTCTTGCACCACCCATTGTTACATTAAGATCTGAATCAGTTATAAACAGATCAAGGACTAAAAGGTGTATGTTACGTAGCGAGTAACTTGAAAGTCAATCGTTACTTTCCCAATGTAACTTAGGAACTTCAAGTTCATTTTCAGAACCTGTAACTTCGTTAGTAACTTAGTTACATTTTGCACACAATATAACTTAACTTCTAACGAGTTCTTTTTATCGAGTAACTTCCTCATCTCTGGCAGGGCTGGGCAGTAATACTGATATTTTGTATTATAATACAAATACATAATACGTGACGGCAATGGGTATTATAATACAAATACATAATACTCTTGCGCCAAGGTATTATAATACATAATAATAATACATCTATGTATTACTTGAGTAATACTAGTAATACAATTCCTTGGATTGATTGTGAGCCCGTTTTCGTATAGTAAAGGGTTCTCCTTCATGATTTCTTCAAACTCAGGTGTGCAGAAGGATTGACCCTCTGAAATGAAAAAAAAAAAAAAGGAAAGAAATACGGATGTGGTGCAGGAACGTTCTACGGATCCCGTTCACATGCGCAGTCAGTTTAAGCTGTAGAAGAATTACGCGTCATCATTATTAGGGTGATGTTGGTTATGTCCTCACTTTTTCACACAACATAAATAAAAACAACAGAGATTCACTCTGAGATACCTTCAAGTTCGAGGTTGACTGCTTCGATGCGCTGATCACTTCCGAACAGAATACACATTTTGCCTTAAGTGTGGCACAGTCTTCATGTGCTTAACCACAAAAAACGGCCGTCCAGAATTGTGCAGTTCCGACGCAAATTTGACGCCAAAATTGTGCAGTTCTGACCTGGCACGTTGTTAATGGGTCACGGCTACAAGCACCCTTCTACGAAGACATTGCACGTGTGGTGACTAAACATGAGAGGATGTCGTCGTTGTCCCAAAGGAACGCCCGGAAACGAGTGTTCTCAACTCTGAACTCATTGATCCAGTCCCGTGTAATCTGGGATAGGGGTCTTATTGTGAACTTACGGTCCACGTGGCCGCACAACAGGCGCTTTTGTTTGTCACCAATGGGAGATGGGCTTCTTGGAAGGAAGATTACCGATCATCCGCACATGTGGCGCTTTTGTTAGGACCAAAAGCTCCACAAAAAGTATTACGACTTCACAAGTAATATAATACACGGAATACCTCAATTTTGGGTATTATAATACAGATACAAATACATTTTTAGAATCAGTATTATAATACATAATACAGATACTCAAAGTATTACAGTAATAGTATTATAATACAAAGTATTACTATTACTGCCCAGCCCTGATCTCTGGTAACTTCTGTTGAGGTTCAAATATTGAACTGATATCGCTGTGATCTATACATGTTCTGTGATACGTGAGCTATCGCTGTGAGCTGTGAAACGTGTGATACGTGAGAGATCTGTGAGCGAAATTGTCATCTCAACGCTTCTGCGTTTTTTAAATAAAAATGCTGCGCGTATCATCTCTATCTATGCGTAGGAATTATACATAAAATATCTGTTGCATGTTGTAGGCAATGGGAATGAGGAGCTCGCGGGGCACAATTTTATTAGTACCTTTTTTTCTCCGAAAACGCTGGGAACTGTCCAAAACCTATGATTTGTTCATCGCAGAACGATTTGACTGGTGGTTCTTTCACATAAAAAAAGAAAAAAAAACGCGAAGGGGTCAGACAATAGGTGTTGTTCTGCATAGACGAGCCGACTTAGGCCTCACAAGAGTTAATAATTTCGCTTGCGGTGCTGTTCCCGGGAGCATTTTTTCTTAAAATACTTTCGTACAAACGGTTTTATTGCGGAATGGTTGCCTTCTTTCCGAAGAAAGGTTTCTCTCCCATTTCGTTTCGTCCGTGCGTTTCGTCCCAAAACGTTTCTGTACGAACGCGTGCGGGTCCTAACACGTGGTAACAATGCGGTCCTGCATAATAGGCATACGCGAAAGTATTAGAGGAAGAATAATTAATAACGAAGTACGGGATGATAAAGTAGCCCCACATTTTCGCACATGGCGCGTTCCCTGCATACCGAACGAACTTCGAACTTCCGCGGCGCACGACGGCGCATTTATGCGACGAAAATCGAGAAAAAAATCGTGGTAACCAAACTGTGCGCAATAAGATCGTTAGCAACGCGAACTTACCTTCGTGTATTTCTAATGGGACATGGCAGTGTAGCACAGTTACATCGCCCTACCGCTGAGTGTGCCATCCACGCAGAAACAAAACCTAGCGCCTAGCGGTAGCTAGACGCAACTGTGCCGTGACCCCATATTGACTTCTGCACAGGAAAATCGGGATGCACGGAGAGCTATGTTTGCATGGATAACTTTTTCTGTTACGTGGAGTTTGGTTACTACGATTTTTTTGTTCGCTTTCATCGGATATATGCATGCGTCATCCCGCGCCACCAGAAGTTCACGCGGTAAGCAGGGAACGCCATATGCGCATAAATGTAGGGCTACTTTATCTGCACTCACCATGTATACTTGTTAGCGCCTACACTCTTAGAAATGAACTTCACCACATAGCACGCTCCTAACGAACCCCATCATATCGAATGATATCGTTATCTGCCCTGATTTGTTAAAAACGGGAGGCGTTCGCCTTTTTTGTGACACTTATCACTTCTTCATTTATTGTTGTTGTTGTTGTTGTGACACTTATGCTGTTCGTAATTGTCACAAAAAAGGCGTACGCCCCCCGTTTTCAACAAGTCAGGGCAGATAACGATATCATTCGAGATGATGGTTGGTTAGGAGCGTGCTATGCGGTGAAGTTCATTTTTAAGAGTGTACGATATTTTGTCTTCAAAGGACTCATAACGGGGTGACCTCATGACAGCGTCGCACTCTTCTCTATACGGTCTTATGACCCGGGAAATATGAAGCATCGCTTTTCGAAGTAAGATCGCGAGCCAGAGGAGCAAGAGAGAGCAAGCTCTGTAGCGGGCAGAACTAAAAGCTATCCTCATTTTCCGTATTGCCGTATCATACGGCAGTATGTGTTGCGCAAATGTGAATTCAGAAAAACACTGGAAGGTACGCAGACATACATTATACAAAATACCGTTCAATAGACTCTGAGATGTTAGGGGGAAAATAAATAAGAGACGTATTAGCTTTCCAGTTATATCCTATAGTGCTTCATTTACGAAAGTAAGCGAAATCGAAGAAGACCGCCGGACATAACGGGAGAAAACACTCATAAAGCCGGGAAAATATATACTGAAAAAACTGCGTTTACTCCGGCTTGATGCAACAATTTAATGCAATTAAAAAAGCTCTGGTATTTGCTCCACGACATTACCTAACTACACGATGTGTGTCTGTCCCTTCGTGTTCCCTAGTCTCGGGGTTTTTACATTATGCATCATCTTCACCAGCTCGCTTGCTTCCTAGCCATTTTTTCATTGACACGATGGCAATTTATGATCTGCACTCTTAGAAATGAACTTGCATTTCTCCATATCGCCGTATCGCCACCGGTCGTCGGTCTTTGAGGATTCATTTTTCGTGCGAACCATATCACAATGGAATGGCCTTCCACGGGACCTTGTTGCCACCAACAGAAGAAATGGGTTCTCCACGAATCATTGTTTATTTATGTCTGAATCTTCCTGATACTTAGAAAGCACTGAGTTAGCTAGATATAGTGATTGACAATGTTGTTATCAGTTGTATTCCCCTCTCCCCTACGCAATTCCACAGTAAGTGGAGAAGTAGGGTACTTTGAATAAATAAATAAATTTCACCGCATAGTACGCTCCCAACCAACTGTCACTCCAATGATATCGTTAACTGCCCTGGTTTGTCGAAAACGAGAGGCCTACGTACGCCTTTTTGTGACAATCATGAACAGCATAAGTGTCACAAGAAAGGCGCACGCCTCCAGTTTTCAGCAAATCAGGGCAGATAACGGCATCATTCGAGATGATGGTTGGCCGGGAGCGTGCTATGCGGTGAAGTTCATTTTTAAGAATGCAGATCCGTCCGTCCTTTCTTTGTGTTTTGTGTTCTTTTTTTTCTCTTCGGCTATAGTCGTGACGACGCCCACTTCTGTGTGGCCAACAACGGCGAGCCTATCCTGCCATTACCCCCCTCCCCCCTCATTTTTAACAGTGTGAGGAACACAAAGAAGGGACAAATCTTCATCATTCCATCATTCATCATTACCTAACTACACGTCTGAACGGAAAACTCAGTATTGCTGCTCCAAGAGTCCTAAAATTTCTCGCAACTGAATTGCTTTGCAGGTAATCGCGGGTATGTCGACCGACCGAGCTGCGTTGCGGAAAACGGATGTGGTGTACCTAATCATAAAGGCTACCGGCATACTAAGTCGACTGCCTTTTCTATACGATCTCGCAAACGCTAACCGGAAAGAAAACTCCCCACACGGCAACTAGTTCTCAATCCTTCGGCGTCGCAGAAATTAGCGCCTGTCTATTAGACGAAGGATTAATCGCGGTAGGCAGCGCGCATGGAATGAAATGCTACGTGTTTTCCAAAGCCTTTTAAAAGTGTCAATCTCGTTTGCTTGTTAGCTCGTCTAAACCCCTAACGCCGTCGATGTCGTGGTAAACAAATGTACACGGGAAAATTGCCCAAATAGAAATGTGCGAGTTAGCAGGCACAGGGAAGCACTATACATAATTTTTGTGTCAAAGAGCAAATGCTGAACGACTGATTTCAGCGACGTAGTTTCCTGTGTCTCGCTGTATTGCTGAACGCTGATGCGAACAGTTGATTTGAGGTACCCGAAAACAACGATTCAGCATCGTGCTTCAGTTCCACTTCGTCTGATGTCGTCTCTGCACACACATGTACGTACATGTCCTCGTCCTGCAGCATATAGTCTTCATTGACACATCAATGAGTTTTAGTCAACCAGTTTGCAACGTCCCGGTACGGTACACGGTACGATAATTCGAAACGACATCACGATACGCGAGACTAACGCTGTTGTGGTTTTAGTACACCGTGGAAGGAGACGATACGGTTAATTAACGTCGTAGCGCTCCCGCATGGCCAATACCGAAGCCTGAACCGTGAAGCCTTTCGATGTTACGCTGTTGAGGAGTTCTGTTATTGCAATCCATTCCGTTGCATCCACGAAAGAGTTACTCGCAATCACCTTGAGTAGCTTAAACATGCTACAGGATTCCGCAGCGCCACCTTGTAATAAGAATAATAATGGTACTGTGATGTTACACGTAAGGTTTGTCTGCCTATAGTATATGGGGACATGTTGCACGTGCCGTAGGAGGACTGCGGATAATTTCGGCCACCTGTGGTTCTTTTGACGTGCGCCGGACACCTCAGACACACGGTGCTGGAAGCAATGTTTACCTCCCCCATATTGTTACCATCCTCGGCCGGGACCACCACCTTGCTTCTCGCCTAGTTGGCCTACTCTCTTCTTCCTCTTCTCGCAGGGCCCCGCAACCCGCGTGGCACGTACGATATACTATATAGTCAAACGCGGTACGCTTTTACTCGAAGTTATTCGTACCGGCATTACGCTAGCTGAGCTCCGAGTTCCCTTAGAAGTGGGCCGGGGTTCCCCCAGAGCGTTAGTCGTGACGTTGCCCACCCCTGTGATTGCGCTGCGCATGCGCCATGCGACCAACGCCGTACCGGGTATCGTATCGGAGATGCAAAAACGGTCTACTGAAACTCTCTATTATAATGTGCATACACGAGATTGTGGTTCCATTATTAAAGGGGCACTAAAATGAAAAAAAAAAAAACTTCCTCTTAAACGAAAGTCCGTGTTTCAATTAGTACTGTTCGAACGAAATTAGTTTACAAAACGCTACCGTTTAGAAGAAAAACACAATGAAAACAGAGCCGTCTTTGGCGGCAACGACTGTGATGCCCAGGAGGCAAAGATTGGCGGCATCCAATGAGACATCAGGGGAAGCGCGCGCATACCTACCGTGGGCGTGTGGATTTGGAACGGGTCCGATCGTAGTGTTCCGTATATGCGCGGCATTATGCGCACTGCTGCATTTTTCGATACCGATTCACTGAATAGTAGCCCACAACAGTTCTTGCGAATGTTTCACTGACAACGTTTATCGTCAAGTCCTTCGGACAGCGACCGCTAGTCCGCTTCGCAATGCGCACCATGTTTCGCACCGGGACTGCTCCACGGCGTGGCACGCGCGTGCACGCGCGGCATGGACTCCGATGCACGAGCTGAAACGACGTTCATTGCTTTGCGCCGAAGCAAGAAAGAGTTTGGTATAATTTCGACTGTAGCTTCGTAACGGAATCAACGTTTCGAATTATGATAAAAAGTACGAAATTAACATAGCGTATAACGTAATTTGAAGTGAACTTCTTTTTGCTTTTTAGTGCCTCTTTAACGCTACTTTCAAATTACAGATGACTGTCTCAGATACACGCTCTTAAGGCATATCGTGGTGATGGCTGCAGTGTTGATGGAACTGCTTGCTGTAGTTGGCCACGCGCAAGCCGTCAACGTCACCACTATCGCAAGAGGAGAGGGGGGGAGGATTCGTTCCGGGCCGACTTCACAAGGAACTGCGTCAGCATTTGTCTTAAAGCGAGATAACATCCAGAGAAAACACTCAGACAGCACAGCCGGCACCCGGATTCGAACACTTCTCACTTCCCAGTCACCGCATATAGCACGCTCCTATAGCCAACCATCATCACGAATGACTACGTTCTTTCCCTTGATTTGATGAGAACGGGGGGAACGGGGGGACCCCATTTTTGTGGTAATTATGTGCATGATGCCACAAAAATGGCGTACACCCCTCGTTTTCAGCAAAACAAGGGGAAGAACGATGTCACTCGGGATGATGGTTGGCTGGGAGCGTACTACGTGGTGAAGTACATTTTTAAGAGTGTGATTTGTTAAAAAACGGGAGGCGTGCGCCTTTTTGTGCCACTTATGAAATATGGTAGTTAATGCAACTTCGGGTATCATGGAAGAAAACGACTGTCACTCGTGTGCACAAGAGCCTGGTCAGCACTATTGCGTTTCAATGCTTCCGTCAGCGTTGCGTCCGTCTGCGAGCCCTTCGGAAGCGACGGACGCGTGGGTTCGACGAGTTCAATTTTCGTCACCAGCTTCCAAAATGAAGTAACGCTGCTAAAACGCTACGCACGCTGCTAACGCTACGCACTGCTGCTAAAAAAAGTAGCGCAACACTAGCGTCGCTACAAATTTCAAAAACGTTACGCGATATCGCTACCAAATAAAAGTAGGTTAAATACTATGCCGCTAGTTTTCCGCTACAGTACCTTCTCTTGGCAACACCTCGTTCTCAACAACATCTCGTTGCCGAATGTGTCTACAAACTATGGTGCAATATTTACGTTCCATCACCAAGCCAGCACGCAGCATAAAGCACAACACTAAATATATTTACAGTCAAGATATACATATATATTATTTCCCATTGAGCTTGAACTTGAGATGATGCGCATGTAAGACATAATTTAATGCACATAGTGCATATGTGCATCTAATAATGTTCCCGTCAGAATGTTTTGAACACAAGACTGTTTTTCTGGGAGGGGGGATGATACGGGAAAGAATGGGGGAATGATACTCTCCTCCAGTCGAATTACAGACACGACCGTATTTCTCGAATGCCCACGGAAAACGTCCCCGAAAGAAGTAACTTCAGGATGTTGATTTAATCACGGGTGTCCACGACAGTCCATCATTTGTCTCTCACAACGAGCACGAATGTGATGGTAGGAGTCGAGAAAAACGAGCGCGGCTCGATGACAAGAGTAACGACCATTTAAATAAAGCAAGTAGCACTAGGGTGCCTCTAGTCCCGACGAATTGAAAAATGACCATTCTGTTCATGTGCCTTTCTCTTGCCTTGAAAATCCAGAAGAGAGTTTGCTTTATATGTGACCTTCCTTTTGTGGATCATACTAGGTCCGAGGCGCTATCCGATTGAAATCTCGGAGGCTCTAACGGTATGTAATCGGTTGTGCACGACGGCTTTTTAAGATAGAAGTTTCATAGTAAAATTTTGCTTTGATTGACAGGAAAGTTGCCATAAATGTGTGATACTGGAGCTCTCTCTCTCTTCTTCTTCTCCTCTTTCTTTTTTCTTTTTTTGCGAAATTTCTGCAAACGACATTGAATCCACAGGAACAAACGTTTCCTTATTGTTTTTGTTATTTAAATTCCACTCCCGTTCGTTATTTGGTCCTCGTTGAATAGCGTCCACAAGGTTTGCGAATGTGAATGTTTAGGTGTAAACGCGCTCATCCTTCCATTTCGTGTGCAGCAGCCATTAAAGTTATCTGGGTTCCGGCTTCGGCCTGTTTCCTTGAGCTATTGCGCTTCTCTTATCTGGGCAGGAGGTGTCGAGTTCAGACCATTTAACAGTGATTTACACAGCTGCTGTTACGCGGATGAAGCATTAAATTTCTCCATTTGCGATTGTACTGGCTCATGGGTGACGGAAGCTTAGATGTGTCACGCAATGCGTGCATTAAGTATTCAGAAACGGCGAGGAAGCATGAACGGGTACGTATTTCCGAGCTCGCTATGGATGATCGGGACGGGAAACAACAACAGATAAATGATAGCATGGTGTGTTTCAATGTTGAATAGCAGTACCCTACCCCATTATATGTGTAACATTAGATGAGATATATGAGGGTGAACTTAAATGAACTAAGTACAACTCGTTCACGGAACAATAAGGTGTCCTTGGTAGGCTGGGCACCGCCGAATAAAGGGAAGGGTGCAATGGAGAAAAGAAGAAGAAGAAAATGAGCACCGCCCGTTATTGGAAAACCGAGTATAACACTATGGTTGGACTTGTAGCTCACCGTAATAATACTAAAGCGTCTGGAGCAAATCGGTTGTCACCAGGCACTCAATAAACATTTGAACACCTCGACTGTGTTGCACAAGGTCCTATATTGATTGCAGCCAGGTTGAAGGATTTCCTGCTGACAGTACCCAACTGAGCATGGTGCAGCGGCCTGTCGGTTTCGTGGAGCTCACACTCTATGAGGACATGCTCAATATTCGCTACGACGCCACAGTTGAAGCACAAACTTGCGCCACAGTATCCGATCCTGTACTAATTGCGAAATAAAGGCTATACGTTGACGCGGTAGCGCCGTGCAGGAGGGTGGTAAAGTAGCGTGGTAAACGGTCGGAACAGAGAAAGACAAATTTGGACACAGAAAATACATTGGGGACCAGTCAGTGATGTCCCGACACTATTGCTGCAGAGCCAGTAGCTGGACTACCTCAGACACAAGTGACCTCCTGTCACCCCACGGCTGTACAATAGGCACTGTGTCAAGTGTGGAGTTAAGGTATAGATAAAATACCACTTTATGCGAGTAGTAGGCAACCAAATCTTCGAACAAATCAGTTGTGTTTGGTAAGGTTCTATAGGTTACCGTAACACAGTGCCATCTTTCACTCTAAAAACAGAACTTCACTGCATAACACGCTCAAAACAGGGCGTCATTCAGAATGATATCGTTCTCTCTTTCCTGATTTGTTGAAAATCGTTACTGTACGTCTTTTTGTATCAGTTATCATCCATTAACTTGATACAGAAAGGCGTACACTCCAAAGAACCAAAATACATTTGTCGTTAGAACACGTGACCATGTTTTTAAAGCCTTCTGTAAAAGAACGTGTTACAACTGTTGCGGTTGTTAAAAACGGGCTAAAGGCAGACGCCACTTTGCAACTAGGACGAAGTAGAAAAATGTTTGTTCTAATTGATGCTCAACGGTTTCGTCCTGTGGATCATTTCGTTTCGCACGGTTTATGAACCGTTTCAGGTTCCCAGTGTTCAACGTTATAGCACTCCCCCCCCCCCCCCTGGATTTCCCCACTGATAGCGGAAGACAACCTTGGGCCATTTTTAGGGTTTGTGGTTTTCCGCATTTTCTTTCAAGCTAATTAGGGGGTGTTTGTCGGCATTTATATGGTTCAGTAAAAATCGGATTCTTTCGGCAGCTATCCGTCCCGAGAATAACTGCCCGAATGCGGGCATCTATTCAATTCCACACGAAGGTCTTGCTGGGTTGACCGTATTTTAACGGTCCTCAGAAACGGAAACAAGGGTGAGTCTAAGTGGTTATTAGAGGGGTGTAGCCAGAAGAGACCAAAGTGTACAAAGTGGAACTAGAAGGCTAGGGAGTCAGTGATCGGCAATCGGAACCATTTGGGAATTCCGAACATTCCCTGGCGATAACAGACCTCATAACCAGGTCATCCTTCTATAAGCACTGAAGCACAATGAAACAAGGGCAGCGTCCAAAGATAATAGTGAGTTTTAGTGGATTGTACGCTATCGCCGGAGTTGAAGGTGAACATATTTGACACAGGTGTGTCTGGTTGGAAGGGTAACAGACAGATAAATAACCAAACAGGAAGACGTATGTAAGCGTACGTAAGAATAGCGTGGTGGTTCTGTGCACTGCACGAAGCTCTCTTTATGTTTTCCACGTGCGCGAGACCAACAACGCTATCTCTTACGTACGCAAAGTCATACGATGCACTAAAACTCTGTAATGCCAGGCTCGACCTACGGTCCACAAGTGGGGCATTCCAACGGGTATTTCCCTTTCTCATTCAAAGGATGGCAGCTGACGTGGTACTGCATATTCGGAGTGTTTCGCAGTACTCCGAATTTGATTTGAAAAAAAAAAAAAAAAAAATGTCGTTCGTGGGGTGTTTTTCAGCATTTTTCGGCAAATGCCGAAAACAACAAACCCTATTTATACTGAATCCAAGCTTGGACTGAAGCTCTGGATGCAGTATTCGTATCCAAAGACGTTGCTCTCCTGGTGGCTAACAGTACTCCGTTCGTACTGTAACAGTACTTCTTCCACTTTTCTCCTACCTGCGAAATTTCCCCTTCCCTTTGCTCACCTGGTACTCGACACCATTAGGATCTAGCATTCTTGAGCCGCGAAGGTACCGGATGTCATCCTTCAGTTGACACAGTAGTTATTCCGGTGACACTGGAAACAAGTCTGCTAATGTCGCAGATTGCCGAGCGTATACCGGCCAAGTCCAGTATGTCTGACGTATACATCACTTGCTCTGATGTGCTTGCCACTGTGACTAAGATAATATACAGGGTGCTCTGGTTTAGAGAAATGTAAAGTAGGTCGACACATTGCAGGACTGATCCAGGCATGTCTTCCTCACATTTCATGGAAACGGAGATTTTCTCAGCACCCCCTCCCCCCAGGCACCTCCAACACCCTGTCACAAAATACGTGCGAAAGAAAAAACAACAACAACAAAAAGCCAGAGGATACGGGTGTCACACAACCTTATATAATTTCACGCCCCAATTGAGTTGAAAATCATGCATCAACATTGTTTCATCGATTGCCACGCATGCACTCTAATGTGACCGGTTCCTCTGCACAATATCGAGGAAGTAGCCTCCCTTTCTGTTCTGTGTGTAGCGTTGTACGGGACGACGAACACTGGGCAGCTTTCAGTGCCGTCAGAGTTCAACTGTTCGCGCTGTTTGTTCATCTATTTATTTTTCGGTACCCCAAAGGTCCTCGCGGGGAAGGGCAATTCGTTTCTGTTAAATGCGAAACACTCAGACAGAGACCACTTGAAGTCTAATTGCGAACCTGCTCAGTAAAACCTAAATATGCTTACAAACTTCGCCGCTCAAGTGTATCGGAGACCTCTTTACCAGATGCGTATTTTACTACTCTTTCTTTAGTTGGTCTTCTTTATTTACTCGGTTTCACTTTGGTGGAACAATAATCATCATTTTCTTTCTTTTATTCTGTTCACTTCATACATAGCGTCACACATCGACGACGAATACAGAATTCATAGCGTCCGGGCGCCCATGAAGTAATTCCAGTTACACATATGCAAAAAACACTCCTGAAAGTTCATATTCATATGGGGGACCAGATTAGAGGACTCTTAGATTAAGGTGATATCATGGAAGACATACAGGGGACCTTTCCTCGTTAACGATAAACATCTTACAAAGGAATATCTATTTCCGACAGCACGTCGCAAGTGCAACTATACAATGCATGTAAGAAATCACTGCATACAGTAAAGTGTAGGCGCCATATCTGGCCAACGCATGGTGTGGACCGCAAAGCGCAGGAAAGCTGACACAAGGGCTGATGTTGTTTTTAGAGTGAAATCCTATCAGAACCCCTTGCCTGGTAGAGCTATCAGCCCCAGCCATTAGGTGGGGTGATGTGCACAGAGGAGTCCAGTATACCGGAGCAGGGGCAATCGTGCATGCCTGAATTTTAGGCCATAAGGAGAAAGTCCTTTAGGGTTTTATGGTCTTCCACGGGGTTTAGCGGTTTCCCTCGGCTATGAATACGATGGCCGTCTGATAGGGACCGAAAAAAGGTTACGGCTTGCCTCGTCGGCATTTCTAAGCAGCCACTGCGCCGATGAGGCAGACATGGCGCGACTGTATGGGGCGACACCAATAAATCCTTTTTTTTTTTTTTCGTGTCACTTTCAAGGTAGACTGAATAAATTTTGTCTAGCAAACGACTACACATGTTTAATTCGACAGAGTACGGGCTAGAAAGATAACAAATACCGGCGAGTTCCGATGAAATCGCGCTACCATTACTACGCTACAGCGAACAGAACACGCACTGGAGTTGGGACAAAAGCTTTATAGAGTAAAAGTTTATGGGGACCTCATGGACCAGTAGTTTAGCTTCCCGGGTGGCGATTCAACGTTGCGCCAAGGCTTTGGTTCCGTGTGTTTTGTCTAGAATTATCCAATTTCTTTTTGTTATAATGCAGTCTTAATAGACTGTTGGTAACGCCACCATGAGGTTATCAACCTACCGGGATCAATGTGAGCGGGCGTGACTCATTGATGGATTGATTGATTATTTAAAAGAAAACCAGGGAGAAATTGAACTTGTTTCCTGACTAGTTCTACTACTCCCAAAACAAAACAACAAACAACCCAAAACTCAGAATCTTACTCGTTGATTGGGTTGAGCAGATTGAGTACTTCTAAGGCCAGGTTATCAACGGCCTGCTAACACCATCTGTTGTCAAGCATAGCACCGTTCGTCATTGGGGTCAATTGCATGCCGACCTCGAGGACTCGTCGTCTTTTGTTTGACGTTGCCCACCTCTGTCCACCTCTGCCCACCTCTGTGAGGCCAACAACGGCGAGCCCTTTCACCAGCAGCATCACCACCACCGTCGTCTTTTGTACTGCTAGCAATTAATTTGTGTCTTTGCATTTGTGTGTGGATTTGTGTTCATGCCTACAGTGTCCCAGAACCATGATGTATGAACCACTCTTCTTGTTAATGCAAGTCGGAAATCAGACACAATGAAACTGCTCTCTTGGAACTTTCGCCTCCGTGGCCTTTTTTTCTTATGTAGTGTATGTAAAGGATTGAATAGCTGGACTACAGAACAACATATACAGGTATGAGGATGACTTCTCTTCGCCAACCAGACCGATAAGATGAGTAGCCCAGTCACCTTTGTTGGATGGCTAATATTGGTCGTGTATTGCGCTTGTACTTTTTGTAGTCCTATATACATAACTCCTCACGGCGAGGAACTGTGGCGACAGCGAACCAATAAATAAAGAAATAAACCAAATCACCTCGTGCGGTCTGCGTGGCTGCTTCAATGAGCGCGGCAGTATGCTATTGAGCGTGAAAAAGCGCCCTAAATGAACCCGACAACCGATTCTTCCACGTGTGAAAAGTGCTGGGCAACAAAGCCGTGCAATAGGACCACTATTCAATGCCCCAACAAAGTTTATCCTGGGTATTAATCAGAGTTCGAGGTAACTCGTTACTGTAACTAAGTTCTCTTTCTTGTTAACTTGTAACTTAAATCGGTACTTTTGCGCCGTGGTAACTTTCAGAGGAACTCGTTTCTTTTTCAGGTAAATGTGCCGAAGTAACTTAAGCTAAGTTCCAAGTTACTTTTAATTCACTTCTCACTCACGTCCACTTATTTTCTTGCTTTCTCTGCAGTTCTTTCATGGCATATGCCATAAACGGTGATATTCAATCAATGACAGTATTCTATTCAGGAAGTAAGAACCGCTGGCTTTGAAATGAAATTGAACCATTGGGCGCCCACAGGGAGTAAGATGCAAAGCGTTCGAATTGGTGGGTATAAACGAAAACGTTCTAAGCATGTTGCACTCCTCCGCAGGCAAATCAAGGTCGAACTGAACTGCTCACGCACGCTGCACCTGTGTTGTGCTATTTTGTGTGTGAAGTAACTTGGAAGTAACTCGTTTTTTTTTATTAAAGTAACTCCATAACTGCGGGTTACATTTCAGGCTGAAGAACTTCGTTATTAACTTAGTTACATTTTTCGCACGGTAACTTAACCCGTAACGAGTTCTTTTTGACGGGTAACTTCTCGACCTATGGTATTAATGCGACATACCGGGAGCGCACCTACTTGTTCTTCTTCTCTCCCTCTCTTTCCTTTTCTTTTTTTTGCTATCCAGCTTTGTGTTTGCCAAAGACAGAACCTAAAGAATGGCATACAGCAGAATACATTAATCGGCGAAAATGTACCATGCGGCGTGGTTGGTAGCAGTCTTAGGAAGTCACTAATACCTCTGCCACAAGGGCAGAAAAAAAAAATGATATGCCAACGTCTAATGCCATTAGGATCCCGAATGGCATTATCCACGAATGTCGTGCCACACGTCAGTTCGTAACGACGTCAAACGCCATGACGTCGATGCCGCCCCCATGTCGCCGTCATGCGTTCTTTTGCTTTTCTCGGTGAACATTTCAAGCAGCTTCATTTCTTCCTTTTTCAAAAAATACTCGTATAACCCCAAATTATGAAATAATTTTGTCCTGCACTGTACCAAGTGGCTGTATATGCAAGAATACAATTGTTACTCTGCGAGGGCAATGGGAGCGAGAGTGGGCACTTCATCGGCGAATGAGCTGCGGCGACCTCATTAAGCAAAAACTGTCATTCACACATCTCCGTGTGGCACCGCACGAATGAAATTAGGACTTAACGCATTAAGCAGTCAACGTAATTTTTCGTGCCCGTCTGGCAGAGGGTAAAGCCCTGCGCTGATGAGCATTTTTGCATCCACATCCACCCGCAAAAAACGCGTCACTTTGCTTTCTAACCTTCAAATCTTCTTGCCGTCAGAACCTTCTTCATTTTCCACACTACCGACCTTCCCGAACCGCATTCTCCGGGTCTCTTAATCAGCTGGACTCTCGCCCCTTCTCTCTATCAAAATTGCTTGGTCCCTGGCCGAATCCAGCCCACCAACGCTCTGTTCTCAAAGCTCTTATGACCTTTCTGGACACAATCGGACTTCGATACTTATTGTGAAGGAGCTCATTATTTCATTCCTACATCACCACCAGCAATGGGGTAGAGTATCTCCTCTGGCAATGGAATTCCCCATTCATCATCTTAAAAGAATGTTGTTGTTTCCAGGAAATAAAATTTATTTCCAGTCGGCACGAAAGAGCGCAGAGACCAGAAAGAGAGGATAACAAAAACTGGTGTCACCGAACTTCGTCCACACAGGCGACTTCCTCTATCTTATTCTGACAGTGAAAACAGCGGAGTGGCATAGCCTCTGTAGCGAGGGCAGGTATTGAGCGTCCATGATGCCACCAAAGAACACACGACAGCAAGCACAGATTTAGCTGCCTCGAAAGAATACACGGCACCAATCACAGAGCTTGCAACTAACGGAGTATTGCAGGCTTGTGCCTGTTACTGAAAAAAAGTAGTTGATTACCGTTACAAATTACTCGGCTCAAAATGTAATTGAGTAACGAGTATAAAAGTAACGCGTTGCTGGGGCCGTTACTTTAAATTCATGCAAAAATTTCCACCCCCTGTGTGCTCTGAAAAAAAAAAAAAAAAAAAGATGGAACTTCCAAGTGACTGGGACAGCTCAAATAGCGCGACAGACCCGCGCGCGAGAAGTAGCAATGATTTTTTTCCGCTTACTACAGCAGAATAACCCAACAAAGACACAATAAATTTCCTACAGAGCATTGTTATTTTGAGTCAGACTCTTAATTGATTACTCAAAATTGTAATCGAATTACCTGAAAAATTACTTGTTTAAAAATGTAATTGATTACTCGAAAAAATACTCAAAAAGTAATTGATTACAAGTAACGTAATTACTTGTAACGCGTTACGTACAAGTCTGCGGAGTAGGTAGGGTTTATTGCGAGTGGAACGCAAGATCGTCTCCGAACGCAACCTCTACTCGAGACGCCCGATGTCTCCTCTCCCAGTCGCGCGTTCACCTTGTAGTCGGTGTTAGGAACCTAGTGCTAAGAAAATTTGCGGAACAATCTCGCGGTTTATCCGCATCCTATATGCGCCACTGATCCGCTCCATTACCAACCGCATCCGACCCGCTCCCAATCCGGTGCCATCAGCATCCGACCCGCAGATCACAGCAAGCGTCCATATTTCATCCGAACCAGCAAGTTTCCTGCGGATATCCGTGGATATCCGCTTCCAACCGCGGATGGTGCAGGGCTTTAACAGGGGGTATAGGTATGGGGGGGGGGGGGTCGCCCCTGTACCATAGGCAAGGTGCTGGGCACATGGTCCAGTAGCGTTGGTCCAGTAAGGATTTCCTGCCCTGTCATCAAGAGGCCTCTCCGCCATGATTTGATCCCCTGGATCCTCATCTCCATCGTCATCTCTCACTATCTACAAATGGTACTGGGGCAGCGCCCAGACTGCTGGCCGGCATCAGCCCCATCTAATCATCGTCTCTTTATGTTTGTGTGTGTGTCTCTATACTTTTGGAAACCGTTTATATCGTCTTTACCTACCTGTTGCCCAGTGCGCGGTGTTGATGATTCAAATGGTTCCTCAGATCCAAAGAAACCGATCTTTTAAAGGGATATCTGAATTTGGAAAAGTCTATCGCCACTATTCAGAAACAAGCACGTAATGTGGAAATGACCGCGTTTCTTTCGAAAAACCTCGATGCGGCATCGCCAACTGAATAATTTGAAAGGTTGAAGCAAAGCAGTCGAGGCAGATTACTTATGTATTTTGCCCTCGAGCAACCGCGATAACAAAGATTTTGGCAGGTATATATAGATAGAGGAGTAGGTACATAGAACTTCTTTATCCACATGCAATGAGGCAGGACTCCAGGAAAACTGTTTCTTCAACAGATTTACAAGTCGTATATAACGCCTGGTGTTTTGTATGGTACCCATATTGAGTGGCTGTTCAGCGTGGGTGGGGACGTGCTTGCAGTAAAGCTGGACGAACTTGCTAACGTAAACTTCGTGCAGCAGACTCGCGTCGCGGCGATCTCAACGGCTAGCCCTGGCGTGCGGTGACGTCAGGGCTTCTAACCATAATTTCTACTCCTACTAACACTTTTTTTTTAGTGCTCCCATGGTTCTTTAACTATGGTTGCTATTTGTGCAAAGAAACTGTACCTGTACCTTAGTCACTTTTTTCCGTGTAATAACTGTAATAGCCGCGTTTTAAAGTGACTTTTCCAACGATCCGAAGTTATATTCAGCCCGTCTGATATCGTTTATCGGAAGGGTTCGTTGACATCACAGAGAAGAGAAGGGAGGGAAGGGGAAGATAAATTTCCTGTTGAGACACGAGATATGAGTTAAATAGAAACGAAGGACAGGCAACTGCCACGGATTTCTACGGTATTCTATGCATTTTATCGCCCTACGCATTTCCGAATAGTGGCTTTAGTGGCTCTATGTATTTCAGAATAGTATTCTTCGGTGTCAGTTTTTTTGCACAATAAGAACGACAGGGACAAATCCTGCCCTCGCACACGGTGCAAATACCTCCGCGTATAAGATATCTATTGAATAGTTGGCAGGCTTCGTAGTTACGGACGATATCTCCGTTACTCGTTTTTCATTGTTTGCTGCATTTCATGTCCACCCACCAAATGATGTACGTTTTCTTTCTTTGTGTTCACAGCGTGTGGACAGCGATAAAGAATGGACTACCATAACCCTAGAAGCTCCCGCTGTTCGTTGATCCACGAGTACGCTTTCACACAATCCCAACGATAAAGCATAGCAAATCCATTTGTCACTCCCTCGCTGATATAAGGGACGTTCGAGTCCAACGAAGAATGTATACAATGAAAGGCGGAGATTCATTCATCTGCAGGGCTCCCTACACAAACAGGACGAAGGAATGAGAATGTCTGGGATCTATTACGAGTTATAGCACTACAATGAGAAGTGCCGAACACTATTGGGCGTTAACATAGACGCTGGGCACGGAACAAAACTACATATAAAGTAATCTATGTAGTTCAGGAATAAATCACGCTAGACACACACACACACACACACATATACGTGGGGTGACGATCTGATGGGCCATTCACCGTTGCTATGACAGTACACTGCCTTTTGTGGACGGGGTGAGAGAGGGATAACTATGAAAAAGAGTCCTGTAATGGCCAGAGTTAGCTCAAGTTTTCGGCCCTCCCGTGCCTTCTAAAGTAGAACTTGACAGCATGACGTGCCATTAGTCAGCTATGAGATACTACACTCTTAAAAAAACTGTATTGTAACTTCCTTCCCTTGCCACATATATCACTCCTTTTTGGAATGTACAATTACACTCAAAAAGGAGTCTCCTCAACAACAACAATAAACGAAGAAGTGACGATGGCATGAGATGTTTCAGGGAGTGAGAAGACCCACTAACTCCCTACTGAAGAGTAATTGTACAGTCCAAAGGAAGTGATAGTATATGTGGCAACGGTGTACTTCCCAAAAAGGAGTTACAATACATATTTTTTTAAGAGTGTAGAATGGAATTTGCAAAAAAAGGAAAAACATAACATGTTGAGTCCTCCACCGTCGGTGCCGGCTACTCCGTGCTGTATCATTCTATTTGGTAGCAGTGTGATGTACGCCTGCTTGCGACGCTGTACATTACTCGTATAGCATGAATGCTTTTGTAACAGAGCAGGGCGTACTCTCCGCCGATCTCCTTAGACATAGAAGGACCTTCCAGAGCCGTCGGTTGGTTTCGAGATTGCAGCTGTATTCCATTGTGATTTACGTGTAGATGCAGTCATCCGCATCTACAATGCGGGTGACTACCCGTAAGTATGCGGAAGTACCCGCATACTTCTCAGGGCGTACTGCCCGCAATCTTTCGTTCAACAGAATCTCCTAGCTTGGGAGACGAGGAAGACGAACGACATACTCGCATCCGCGGTTTCGGTATACGCTCTTAAAAATGATTGCGTTGGTGGTACTGCCGAAAGAGCCCGCTTCTAAAAATGAACTTGACGACCTACTTGTTGCGTTAAAGGGAGCCAGCCAAGAGATATGGCTGGTCTTTCACTCTGATGCCAATACGTATAGTTCTTGGTGGTGGGCCGTGTCTTGAAATGCGCGGCCTATAAAACGGTCGTCGGGGTAGTATCGCTTGCGGTGCTGTTCCGGAAACATTTTTCTTAAACCTTCTCAATCTGTCTGTCTGTTGGCGTAGCATACAGACCTCACTTTTCCATCACGTTCATACATGTTCACTAGCACACAAGTTTTAAAAGCCATGTCTTCGTACCACCTGTAATTAAGCGACCCACTGAATAATTTTTTCCCATACATTCTCTCTGGCAAAAGGGAGAGGTGCGCAGACTAACTGGTGCATGGTGATGAATGAACGAATAACTGAGAGACACGGGACACACAGAGAGACTCTTGAGAACTTTTCGTGTTTGTCTGCGTGTCCCGTGCATCTCGGTTATTCGTTGGGGGGGGGGGGGGTTGGTGATTGGTAAAATAACAAGGGGAGGTTGAATTCGCGCAAGCGAATTCTACTACCCCAAAAAAAAAATGAAACGGCACGATGGCACCACAGAAGCACAGAAGGTGCGAGCGCACCGCAAAAGTTCACCCGGGCGAGCGTCTCGACCGCGACCACGCAGGACCGAGCGCGCCGTTCACATCAAGGATCATAGTAATGTCCACGCACCGTCTAGTATAGGGTTTCTAGTCCAGATTTCACAATGAAATTTACAAGAGCATTGAAGGCCGCGTCCCTGTGCTTAGCGTCCCATACGCCTAGGACTTTCTCTATGCTGAAGTCCCTGCTGTCGAGATGGCCAAGGGTCTGCCTCAAGATGCCTCCTTGTGCAGCATGTTTTGGACAATGCATGATGATATGTTCAGTGTTTTCCACTGTCCCGCACAGTAAGCAGTTGGGCGAGCCCACCTTGCTCACTTTATGAAAAAACTGGCGACCATAGGGCACATTCAGGCGTAGACGATGTAGGAGAGTTTCTATGTGTATGGGCGTTTTTGAAGGTATGGTAAAATTCAGCTCCGGGTCTAGCGTGCGCAGCAACGGATCACTGTCGGCTTGGTGCCATTTTGTCCTGCGGATGTCATCAGTCATAGATTTTAGGAGAGATTTGATGTCCTGCTTAGAAAACGTGACTAGATGTTCTGTCGATGACAGGTGTGCGATGTTCGCCATTTCGTCCGCCTTCTCTTACCACTTATGCAAATATGGCCAGGTATCCACTGAAGAATGACGTCGTGACCGATGTCTGTGCACTTGCGATACACTAACAGGAGGTCTCGTACTGTTGACGCCGTACGGGCTTTTTCCAAGAACGATGAGATAGCTTCAAGGCCGGCTTTAGAGTCGCAGTACACTATCCATTGCGCAGGCAGCTCGAGCGTGGCAAGGTAAGTCATGGCTAGCTGTACGGCTACCAGCTCCGCTGTCGTCGATGATGTCCTGTGAGACAATCGTGCTATACCTTCCCTCTTGTGCTCTGGTATTACAAATGCGGAGGCAGACCCGGATAGAGTCGTGGACCCGTCGGTGAAGATGGCTACACGGCCTTTGTGCCTTCCCATCAATTCGATGCAGTGCTGTCTCATGGCCAAAGGCGGGAGGCTTGTCTTTTCCTGGTTGACCCCGGCCACGGTGGTACAGATAGGAGGTGTCTGTAGCGTCCATTGAGGGTGTGGGTCCGCTTGTTGCGGCCGTGCTGTTGGCAATGTACGTCGATATGGCTTTTGGCTTTTATGGCTTTTTTATGGCTTTATGGCTTTTAAAAAAGAAGAGTTTCGGCGAAGCAGCTTCCGCACCAGGGGATGGTGATCGTGCTGAGTGCACAGGCGAAGGTAATGCTGAATCGTTTCACGCACCCTTAGTGCCTCGAATGGTCGTAAGAATGCTAGCGTACAGTCGAGGGCATCTTGAAGCCGCCGTTGCAGCGCTGGTAACTGTACGCCCGATGTTCATAGGCAGATGTCATCGGCGTACATACCGATGTGTATATTTTTGTGCAGGTGCTGTGGAAGGTCCGCCATAACCACATTGAAAAGCAATGGACTGAGAACGCTGCCTTGTGGCACTCCACTCGGGAGGTCGTATCTGTCGCTGTCTTCATGTATACGGACCACCCTAGAAGAAAATCCGCAACCCAACGTAGGGTCCGACCCTTGATCCCGCGAGCATACAGTTCATGGACAACGTGGCTGTGGCTTACCGTGTCGTACGCTCTTCGGATATCGAGGAACACTGCGACCGTAATCCGATCCTCGGCGCGCTCGTGTTCTGCAAAGGTAATTAGGTCCAGGATCCCGTCCATGATGCACCTGCCTTTCCGAAAGCCGGACATGCAGTCTGGGAATTGCTTCTCTGTCTCTAAAAACCACCTCCAGTCGGTTTAAAACCATATTTTCTAGCACTTTACATACACAGCTCGATAGACTTATTGGCCTGAAGGATGATAAGTCCCGGGGTGATTTCCGTGGCTTTAAGACCGGGATGATCCTGGCTATTTTCCACGATGTGAGAAGTTCATCATCGTACCACCTTTTGTTAAAGATATCTAGTAAAGACTTCTGTGCTGCGACATCCAGCCAGTGGATATGTTTGTACGTGACACCGTCGGGACCAGGTGATGATTTGCTGCTTCGTGATTGTGTCGCTGCATTAAGCTCGGCGAGAGTGAAGCTCAGGCCCAATGCACCTGTAGAGGCATCTTCGGTCAGTATTGTAGTGTTCTTGGCGATCTCTTCCGACAGGCGATATGATTGAGTCTTTGACGCCTCGGATGGCCTAGTAAGCAGGCTGCAGAATTCGTTTGCGATGGATCTCTCATCGGAGCTTCGGTGCAGGGCAAGTGCTCTGAACGGGTACAGTTGTCTATTTGTTGATCCAAGTGCCTTTATCATATGCCACACACGTGTAGCGGGGATAAATGGTGTAAGTGTGGGAGCAGAACGACTGCCACTCTTGCCGGGATAACTTTTGTAAGTGACGCCGGATGAGACGCTGGAGACGGCACTCTTCCCCCCGCGATAGTCGCATAGGTTCCCAGATCGGCGGAATCTTCTTTCTGCTCGTCGTCGGATTGCTCGCAACCGTTCATACTCCACGTCAACCCGAGCATACGTTTCGGGCACTGAGACTACCTTACAAATATCCTCCGCTGTGCTTTTCAAAGCAGTAATAAATTCTTCAGTGGTTGTTGCGCCGGCTATATGTTGAGCAGATTGGGACTATACTAGGGGTTATTCGGTTATTCGTTCCTTCATCAACACTCTGTCTGATAGAGTCTGTGAAAAAAGGGGCTACCTCCATAAGTAGTTCTCTTGCTTGATGACAATACACACCTTCTCTCACTTGTTCTGTATATGCTTTGGTCTCCCTTCAAATCCGCGTAAGCGGTGGAGGGAGCCAAGGGGGAGCCGGTCCTTCATATACTGGAGAAGGGCCCCCTTGATAACGCGGTCCGCCCCCGGGTGGGCAGTGTCTTTGAATGCGCGGCCGATAAAAAGGTCGTCGGGCAGTACCGCTTGCGGTGCTGTTCTGGGAAGATTTTTTTTAAATCTCACCTTGTGAGACAGATCTCGCGAGCCGAATCATCATCACCATCATCAGCGCAATAAACGCTCGCATTTCGAATCCCCACAACCTGCAATTACGCCACCCACGGATCCCAGTGAAGGCTCCTGTGGGATGTCTTGCATTGGGAGTTCCGTGGGACGGCCTGCCTAGCACTTAGTTGATCCTGCTCGTCGTTTTTGGGGCGAGGGCAGTACTATTTTTTAAATGGGATGTGGGCAAGCTTTCGTTGGTCCCATCCTACAGTTGGCAATACCACCCACGGAATAAATTTTTTCCACACACACGCTCCTAGCCAAGCATAATCTCGAATAGCAAAGTTCTCTCATTATGTAGTTTATAATTGCCCAAAGGGTGGGTGGGGGTGGAGGTGATGGTGATAAGGAGTCGCCGTTGTCGGCCTCACGGAGGTGGGCAACGTCACGACTGACGCCCTGGAAAATATGCGTCCTGGGCCGACTTCTAAGGGAACTGTGCCGACGTATGTCAGAAAACGTCTGAAGCAAACAAAGGAAAGACCCCAGACAACACCGGGATTCGAACCTGGGTGTCGGGATGACGACGACGAAGAAACTGTTTCGCGCGTGTGTGTCGGGGTGGCCTGTCGGGGTTGGTCGAATAAGCACTTGACGTTCTGACATTCTCGGGAGCGGTAGTCTCTTGCCTGACCTAACCCGCTCGAAATCACGACATGGTGGCAGCGGTGCCTACTGCAAATGAGTCTACGTGATGGCAACCACAGACCTACCGGCACACGGGGATGGAGCCGCCCCTTCGCCGTGTAACCCTATTGCGATAGCCCTTCCCGAGAAGTTTGACTTCCGGCGCCCGGAAACTTGGAAACGCTGGCTTACCAGATGGGAACGGTACAGGATTATATCGGGCCTCAACAAACAGAGTACAGATAGGCAAGTAAATTCTTTCCTCTATGCCTTGGGCGGCGAAGCCGAGGATGCCCTTGTCGCCACGCGACTGTCGGACGCCGACTCGAAGGAATACGATAAGGTGGTCGCCGCGTTTGACAAGTACTTTGTTCCACGTCGGAACATAATCTACGAAAGGGCACGGTTTAATCAGCGCTGCCAGCTGGAGCAGGAGCCGGTTGAATCGTTCATAAAGGAGCTCCACCGTCTTGCGGATTCTTGTGAATTCGGTGCGCTGAAGGCCGAACTGATCCGCGACAGGCTCGTGGTTGGACTGCGGGACCGCTCGCTGAGCGAAAAGCTGCAGCTGGATGCAGATCTCACGCCGGACAAGGCAGTAAACACAGCCCGTAACTCTGAGGCAGTTAAGGGCCAGCAACAGGTGCTGCATGGAAACGGCGCGGCTCAACGGACAGATCTAGACGCTCTCACAGCAGGTGGAAGGGTGCCCTTGAAGCCCACTGGTGGCCGAGACAGCGTGCCGACAGAGCCATGCGGTTGGTGTGGCGGCACACGTGGCCATCCCAGAACGAGCTGCCCAGCCCAAGGACAGACTTGCCGCCTCTGTGGAAAGAAGGGACATTATGCGACGGTCTGCAAATCTGCTAAGAAAGACAGGAAGCAGAAGGAAACACGACGAGGTCGTGCACGGGGTGCGGCTCGGAAAGGCGCTTTGGAAGAGGTGTTTCTTGGAGAAATGCACCTCTCGCCGGCATGTGACCCGTGGTTCATCACAGCCTCCATGGATGGGAGACAACTCAAATTCAAGGTCGACACAGGTGCCGACGTGACTGCAGTGCCAGGAGCTTCGCTCCCGCCAGACGTTTGTTTGAAGAAACCCACGAAAGCGCTCTATGGACCTGGGAGGATCAAAGTAAAGACCATTGGGCAGACAAGAGTTAACATATCCTGGAACGGAAACACAACGACGCAAGACGTGTTCGTCGTGGATGGCTTGCAACATGCCCTTCTTGGAAGGCCTGCCATACGAGCACTAAACGTTCTCCCAGAGTTGCTCGCACTAGAGGACAGCACAGGAAGCGATCCTGTGTTCTCCGAGTATTCAAGGTTGTTTGGTACCCTCGGACAGCTCGCAGTCAAGTACAAAATTAAATTGGTACCCGGTGCGACGCCACATGCTGTGACCTACCCGAGACGCGTGCCGTTACCGTTGCTCCCTGCCGTCCATGACGAAGTGCGCCGCATGGAGGAACTCGGCGTGATACGGAAGGTGGAACACGCCACAGAATGGTGCGCCCCAATGCTGGTGGTGAAGAAAAAGAATGGAAAACTTCGGATATGCGTTGACTACGCAGAGCTTAACAAACAAATAGTCCGGGAGCGTGTCATGATGCCAACAGTTGAAGAAAATCTCAGCAAGATATCTGGCGCAGCCGTCTTCAGCAAGCTCGACGCCAATGCTGGTTATTGGCAATTCCCCTTGTACCCGGAAAGCTCCGAGTTAACGACCTTCATCACGCCTTTGGGACGATACCAGTTCCTCCGCCTGCCCTTTGGCATCGCCACAGAACCAGAGTTCTTTCAGAGAGAAATGTTACGAATTCTGGAAGGCCTAGCAGGGACTACTTGTCACATGGACGACATTCTGGTTTACGGGAGTAACCGCAAGGAGCACGACAAACGCCTGGACGCTGTGCTCCGGAGACTTAGTGACGCAGGTGTCACTTTCAATAAGGAAAAATGTGAGTTCGGAAAGCAGAGGATCCAGTTCCTGGGGCATATCCTATCACCAGGGGGGATATCCGCCGACCCCGAAAAAACCGAAGCGATCCGGAAACTGCCTGTTCCGGCGTCACTCAGCGAGCTCAGGGCCTTGTTCGGGATGCTAAACCATCTCATGAAGTTTCTGCCGGGGCTGTCCGAAATCAGCAAACCTTTGCGGGATCTGCTTGCATCCGACGCCGCGTGGATCTGGGGCCCACAACAGCAACGTGCGTTTGACAGCTTGAAAGACCAGCTCACAAGAACGCCTGTGCTGACGTACTACGATCCCGGTCGTCCGCACACTCTCTCAGTGGATGCGTCTTCGTATGGCCTGGGCGCAGTATTGCTCCAGGAAGACCAGGACGGCCATGCAGCGACGACCTGTTGCTTACGCTTCCAGGGCCCTGACGTCCACGGAACAGCGGTACGCGCAGGTGGAGAAGGAGGCCTTGGCTATCACATGGGCGTGCGAAAAGTTCCGAATGTACGTTCTCGGCCTCCGTTTTCACGTCGAAACCGACCACAAGCCGCTGGTGCCCATCTTTTCGACAAAGCGGCTGGACGATCTGACGCCTAGGCTACAGCGGATGAGGTTACGTACCATGGAGTACGATTTCTCTATTGATCACGTGCCAGGAAAGAACCTGCACACCGCAGATGTTCTCTCGAGGAACCCTGCGCAGCTTCCCCGGGCTTCGATTACGAAGCCCTTGCCATCGAAAGCCTGCCGGCGTCCAACAGCATGCTGTCGCGCATTAGACAAGCTCAGGAGGCAGACAGGACTCTGCCAGTTGGTGACTCAATACAGCGCTACACAGTGGCCAGAAACAAGAGATCTCTCTCCTGAAGTTCGTCTATACGCAAGCGTTGCAGCCGAGCTCTCCGTTGTGGACGGTCTTCTCCTTAGGGGCGCCCGTCTGGTCATACCTCCTTCGCTTCGGCATGAAGTTCTCGAGAAACTATACGTGGGCCATCAAGGCGTTTCAAGGTGCCGCGCTAACGCTCGCGAGACAGTCTGGTGGCCAGGAATCAGCGCTAACCTTCAAGACTTCGTGCAGAAGTGCCCAACCTGCCAGGCACACAGGCGGCCAGGCGCCGAACCGTTGCTTCAGACTCCGCTTCCGGCAAGACCGTGGGAGGCAATCGGCATGGACATTTTCTACGCCAAGTCCCGGAACTACCTAGTCGTTGTCGATTACTTTTCCAAATTCTTTGAGCTAGCGCCACTGAAGAAAACTGCAACCGAAGACGTCATCTCGAAGCTAGAGCCGATATTTGCAAGATTTTGGGTTCCCGACGTGATCCGCTCGGACAACGGACCACAGTTTACGTCGCACGACTTCAAACGGTTCCTGTCCAAACACGACATCAGGCACGTGACGTGGAGCCCCTATTATCCCCAGGGCAACGGTCAGGCGGAACGAACAGTGCAGACGGCGAAGATGCTACTTGCAAAATCGCCCAATGTGCACCAGGCGCTTCTAGCACACCGGTCTACGCCTGTACAGTGCGGTTACTCGCCTGCCGAGCTGCTGATGGGACGAAAGATCAAGTCTACTGTGCTGACGACGCCCGACAATCTTATTCCACAGTGGAGCCACTTGACCGAGTACAGGAAGGCGTACCACGAGGCGCAGAAGTCTCAAGCGTCCACGTACGACACTCGACGGAGGGCGTGCGAACGTCAGGAGCTGCCCAGCGAAACACACGTTAGGATCCTGTCTGGAGCAGCAACACACGGTACGATTTTGGGCACAGGCTCTACTCCGAGGTCCTACGTCGTCCAAACAAGTGCTGGGGTCGCAAGGCGCACAAGCAGGCACTTGCAGGCGGATTCGAGCTCTCATCGGGATGACCAGGCGATCCAGCAGCGCCACAGTGATCAAACAACGGGGAAGACCTCCCACGCATCTCAAAACCAGGCTGAGGGACTGAGAACAAGGTCTGGGAGAATTGTGAAAAAACCTGAACGATACGGTGCTGTAGCACCATAGAACTGTAAATGACGCTTAGGGGAAAGTGTGTACTTTATCTTCAGTGCAACAATTTCTAAAAGGGGGAGATGTCGGGATGACGACGAAGAAACTGTTTCGCGCGTGTGTGTCGGGGTGGCCTGTCGGGGTTGGTCGAATAAACACTTGACGTTCTGACATTCTCAGGAGCGATAGTCTCTTGCCTGACCTAACCCGCTCGGAATCGCGACACTGGGTACCTCTCAGTCTCGATGTCGGAAGTCCCCCGTTTTCAGCAAATGAAGGGAGAGAAAAACGTTGTCATACGGGATGATGGTTGGCTAGGAGCGTGCTACGCGGTGATACCTCTGTTTTTAGTGTGTACGCTCTTGAAACAGGACTTCACTTCATAACAGGCTCAAAAATAATTGTGCAGAATGATACCGCTATCACTCCTAATATGTAGAAGGCGCCGAGCATACGCTTTTTTGTGATAACTAATACAACTCCCATACGGCTCCCATTCTGAGCAATCATTCGGGATGATGGTTGGTTCTGAGCCTGTCATGCGGCGAGCCAATCCTGCCATTAGCCCCCCCCTCTCTATTATGTCGGCGCAATCCCTTTCACGAGCACCACCACCACCACCACCACCACCACCACCACCACCACCATCTGTTATGTCGGCACAGTACCATTAGAAGTCGGCCCAGGACACACATTCTCGAAGAGCGTTAGTCGTGATGTTGGCCACCTCCGTGAGACGGTAAGCTCTTTCATTAGCACCATGACAACCATCTGTTTTAACAGTGGACTGTGTTCGTGAAAGGGCTCGCCGTAGTGGACTAAGCGCAGAACTTCCCCGCATAACCCGTTCAAAACCAACCCGGTCACTCAGGTCCGGTCATGATATCGTTTTCTTTCCGATTCGTTGAAAACGAGAGGCGTACGCCCTCTTATGACACTCCTGCGCCACGAAAGTGCGTAAGCTCTTTCCTCGCAACAACAACAACAGATAAATTATGATGAATGGGGAAATTCGCCACATGAGGTGTGAAGAGACGACTATGTATAGTTCGGCGCAGTGCTTGGTGCAGAGCGGGTTATGCGGTGACCTTCTGATCTTATATCGTTGGTGGTGAAGAACCAACCAAAATCTCAATTTTGTTCAGCTCACTACAGCACACCTAGAACTTTGTGCAGGTCTCTTTACATCACGCGTCCAAGTGGCGGAAAAAGTATGAGGTCAACACTCTTAGAAATGAACTTCACCGCATAGCACGCTCCTAACCAACTGTCATCTCGAATGATATCGTTATCTGCCCTGATTTGTTGAAAACCGGAGGCGTACGCCTTTTTTGTGACACTTATGCTGTTCATAATTGTCACAAAAAGGCGTACGTCTCCAGTTTTCAACAAATCAGGGCAGATACCGATATCATTCGAGATGATGGTTTGCTTTGAGCGTGCTATGCGGTGAAGTTCATTTTTAAGTGTGAACGGTACGGTCCTAAAACAGAACTTAAACGTTCTCTCGCCTGTAGTACGGCTTTTTGTGACACTTACGCATTTATGTTAATTGTCACAGAAGACTCACGCCTCGCATCTTCAACCAATCAAGGCTGATAACGGTATCATTATCTGCAAAGGTGGGCTTTCAGCGTGTCATGTGGTGAAGTTCCATTTTCAGAGTGTACATGCAGTGCTTGAGCAGTACAAATAGTGCCCGTGTAGCAGAAGCCGTGTTCCTGCGAGTTGCAGTGGACTAGTGGAACTTTCAGCAGTTTCGCGTATAGGCGCCGCATCCAGCGCGATTTTCTTACTCTCGTAATTCTTCCTCGCCATTTCCCTGCCTCACCGGTCACCTCCAATATATTGGTGCTGCGGTATTTAATCAACAAAGTCTCGGATCGAACGCTACCAAAGTCATCACAACTCTCGTTTTCTACTTTATTCTGAAGGTGTAGCCATAATCATAAATGGGAACAAAGGCATTGTATAGCCATTGCGATTTTCTCCTCTGTAACTGGCTTCCTCGCAATTTCATCGCAACCTCACCAGCCACCTCCTCGGTACTTATGCTATATTATCTAGTCTGTGAAATCTCGCCACCAGAGACATCACAACGCTTATTTTCTTCTTTGTTGTTGCTTAATTTCATTGAGGGGATAGTCATATTCACAAATGGGAACGGTGTTCTAAACGAAGGACTGCAGAGCATCTCCCGAAAATAAAATAGAAAGACAAATAACGCAGAGAATGATCGTTAGAATTCACGCATATTGGATTACTAGTAGTTACCAGAAGTCCAAAGTACTCCTCGCCTTTCAAGCGAACCGTTCGTGTTCCGATTTCACCTCTAATTTCTACCACTGTAGAGCCTGCCAGCTACCACGTCTAGTGCCTCATACTTTCTTTCACGTCCCAAATTAGCCAGCGACGAAAACAGAAGAAGCGAGTGGCATCTCGGTTTGAGGACCGCATAAGCAGAACAATCCTCGTTGCTAGTAAGAGAGATAGGAAGGAAGAGAGAGAGAGAGGAAAATGAGAAAAAAAGGAAAATGAGAACGCGTGCGTGGATATGTCGGGTGACTAACTTTGCAATATTCTTCACATCAGATTGGAGAGGCTTCAATTGAGTTTGTGCAAACAAGTCCCTCTTGTTGGAGCGACTTGCAATCCGCTTTTTCTTAGGCTCCTCTCTTCGTCTTTCTTATTTTTTTTCCCACTTTCCGACGGAAATTTCTGTGGGCTTTCCACTTGTACCGTCGCCCGTAAGTATTCAATACGAAACACAGATATGAAAGGGGGCCTGCTGTATTTCTTGTTTGCTAATCTGCTTACACGCACTTGTTTCTTCATCAGATGTATCTGAATGGGCAATGTTTAGGGATTAATTGCAGCGCATATAGGGAAATGAGTTCTTGTTCAAAACGCTCCGCTGAAAGATTGTTTCTTTTCTTGTTACTCTTCCCAATAAGGTTTACTTGTTTTCTTTCTCTTCTTACTCCTTCCATAGTATTTACATAAAGTGCGTTCGCATCTTTCTACGTCATGGAAAGTGTTAAGCAAACATATTTAGCCGCTGAAATGGCAAACGGAAAACGAGCAAAGAGAATGTCCTTACACTGGAGTAAATTGAGCGTTCAGTGAACATTGCGTACCGTGACAGCGTTAATATAATTTTGATTTAGTCCTTCTGGTGGTGGTGGTGGTGCTTGTGAAAGAGCTCGTCGTTGTCGGCCTCACAGAGGTTGGCAACGCTCAGGGGGAATGTGGGTCCTGGACCGACTTCTAAGGGAACTGTGTCGACATATGTCTGACAGCGTCTGAGGAAAATCCAGGAAAAAACCCAGGCAGCACAGCTGGCACCGGGATTCGAACCCGGCTACTTCCCAGTCTCGACGTCACAAGCCAGCAAGCTAACCACTGAGCCACGCGAGCTTTTTTTTTCTTTTGTTTTTTTTTTTCAATCTTGGATTATGGTTTATGATGCTACGTACAAGAATGACTTGAGTGAATGAGTGAGTGAGTGAGCCATGCGATCTGGTAGTCTTTGCGGCTTGAGAGTGTCGCCGGTGTACTAGAACGCGAAATGTATATTGTTTAAACAACTCCTAAACACAATAAGTGAATGAAATGGGAGACCTCGAAGACATGACGCAGTCAACACTTATGAAAATATTTCTTAACTATACCCTCCGGCGAGCATGTAGTTCTAGCTACGTTTTTCTTTCTTTCGTTTTTCCTCGTTCGTGTCCCCCCCTCCTCTGTAGTGTGCGATATGCGTAGTACTTCACGTATTGTGAAGTCATAAAAGGAGAATACTTGGACCATGCATTCGTATCTATAAATTCGAACTGAACCCTTGGTAGTATACACGTTGCAACTAAAAGCGCTAAAACCACAGGAAGGACGAGACAACAGAGTGCCTTCTTGTGGCTTTGGAGCCTGTATAGTTACGGTTCCTCTTGAGTTTGTTAGTTTGGGTTTTTCCGAGGTTTTCATATTTCCTCTTTGTTTTAGTTCTCCCGAGCCAATGAGCATTAGAGTAGCCACTTTATAGAGCGCGTCGGAACTATCGTACCCACGTCTTCTTTGCACTATCCTACAACCCTAGGTAGTTAGTTGGATTATTGCCCGGTTGCAAGTGTCTATACGTGTACTCCAGCTTGGGGTGGTGCCCGTTTTTCCCGATACGATGTGCTTGACTTGCACGTATTTTGACAACATTGTCGCCAATGACAGTGATACTAATGCTATTTCACTATTTTCCGTCGAGTCTGCTCAGTTTACACAAGAGACCAATACAGTAGTTGCGCTTATATTGTTGGGGCCAACGACATCCTTACACGTCCTTGTCCGTTAAAGAAGTTGGAGCAAAGCGAAAGTTTCTTGGGAGATGCCCATGAGGACTTTCTTAAGCAATTTTCTCTTAAAGTAGCAATAAAGTAGCTATCCTACTAGCCTAAGATGGAAGCCATCAGCCGAGATTCGTATCACGAACCACGCATTATTCCCTCGTGGGCCATCAGATCGACTTCGGAGGGCGCTTGCGAAGACGTCATTCGGGATGTCGGGCAGACACAAGTTGTACTGTTGCGTCACAAACTGGGTTTTGTGCTGTAAGTTCTGCGTGATCCGTGCTTACATCCAAAAAATTTCAGTGGTACCTTTTTAGTTCATTGCGCTTTTCGAAAAGCCACTGGTTTTCTGTAAGAAGTTACGTGCACGCATAGGGAAGCTTTCCCGAAAACCAGCTGCAACGCACTGCGTATATGTTCCTGGACATCAAGGAGTTACAAGAAGCTTCCGTACCGTTGTTATACCCCTGACACATGGACAGACTAGAACTGTTTTGAGGTAAGAGTCCTTAAAGGTTTTGAAGGACCCTTTAGTGAAAGGAGTTCGGGTCGCTCTCACACGACAATGGCTATTCTATACTGACAATGGCAATCTCGCTTAGTGTTTCCCTCAGCGCACTCCGGAACTTCAAATCTCTCCTCTCAAATCATCGGTGATATGGGCGTAGACTTCAACATTATGTCCCTGTCCACGGAGGGCATCTAAATTGTCTTCTCATAACTTTGTTAGAGCCCCTCATATCCCTTTCCTGCCACTGCACACGTGGCAGTTTTCGGTGCGCTCGCAACTTTCGGTATTTTATCGTCACTCATCACAGTCATGATTAGTCAGAAACACGAGTATTCTCCAATATGTACATGCACGCGCCCAGGACTGAAGCAAGGAAAACACCACCAACAAAAACAATACTGGCGTGTGTAGCGGATACCGAGGATACGAGGGCGCCGAGCGGCAGGACCTGGCAGGTTGGTTCGACAGTAGAAAGTGGGAATGAAGAAATTTGAATATACGAGCTCGGCAGTGGAACTAACCGTTTTATTTGCTTTGTTTACACGGCTTCCGACAGCAGTGGGAGAAGGAGGGGGGGGCTTTTCAGATTTACCCAGCCCAGGGCGCAAACTCGCCTCGCGACGGCTCTGGTCACGACGAAGTCACACTGGCTACCCCCAGAACGATACTGTCCCCCTCCCCCTTTTTTGTTGAAAACATTTATGTGAATGATTACACAAAGCAGCACGCCTCCCGTTTTGTAATTCAGTTACTGTCACAGTAGTACTCGTCAAATGTAAGTGAGTTACTCTTACTTCATGCGGTGTCTGGTTAAAGTGACCGAATATTGCAACATCTCCAACAAGATTATGTTGTTCATACCAGCGGTTCATAATTTGCAGACGTGAACTAGACGATGCAGATATTTATGTGAACGATGAAGCTTATGTACAGAAAAGAAAACAGTTTGAATAGAGGCAAGAACGCACACCCAACATCGACGTTAAATTAGTCGCTATATATGGCGCTAGACGTAGTGTTCATCATTAAAGTGGTGTATATGTACTACCATCAATGAAATTTATAAAAAGCGAGGTTAAGATTCATTGATTGGATGTGATGAGTGAACAATTAAAACTTTGTCTAAAAATGTTACGTTTTCAATGCACGCTAACACACGTGCAAGATCAGTAGCCATAAGAAAAATGAAAAACCTGATCACAGTCCTTTCCTTTCTTTTGTTTTAATAAACATACCCCCCACCCCCCACCCGATCACAGTAAAAAAGCCGCAGCCTTTAGAAAGCGACAATACCGCAGAACAGCGAAACTACAGGAGAACGTAACTTTCCCCTCAGCACAAGTTACAGGCAAACCGAAATTAAATTGCATACAGTTACTCATTTTTCAAAGTATCTAAATAAGTAATGAATTGCTCCAAAAGTAATTAATTTCAGTAACTTCATTACTTGTAATTAATTACTTCACATCTCTGGTTGCCATAATGACAATCTACTGGATTGAAAATGCGATTAGAAGAAAAATATAGACGCCGCATCTAGATGGATGAGGGATCATGATACCTGTCGTGATATCTTCTCGTTTTACCTGTCGATGCGTTATCTACACACATCGGCAAGATTTGTGTGCGTTGAAATACATTTAATATACAGGGTGTCCCAGAAAACGTGTCATTGAATTATAATTAAAAAAAAAACTACGCCACCTAGAATCATGAGGTCAACGGCATTTGTTCTTATTAGGTTTTTGCCACCTCCTGATATGAATGTCATGTATTGTAAGTTTAATTATGTAAATATTTGCGAACTGAACTCGGAAATTTGCCAAGTAAAGGTAACTTTTTTACCCCATCAATATGAAAGGCGTGCCGAATTCACTCAATTTCATTATAATTGACAGCGATATTCACGAGCTACCCCATCGGAAAAAATAGCCGAACATCATGCTTTTCGGAGCAGCGCACCATAACGCGCGATGACTTTTTGAACGCAATCGCTCTCAGTCCGACGAAAGGAGGTTCCAAAGCCAGCCCACAGCAGAGTGATAGTAGAAAAAGTAACAGTCCCTAAAATTGGGAGAGGGAAAGCATTATCCCAGCGAAAGTCGGACGCGATAAGCCATGCCTGTGTTATCTTTTTCTGCGATGCCGGGGTGGGCTGGGTTTCCAACCTCCTTTCATCGGACTGACAAAGATTGCGCTGAAAAATTCATCGCGCGCTATCCTGAGGGAGCTCCGTATAGAGCATGATGTTCGGCTATTTTTTCCGATGGGATAGCTCCTGAATATCCCTGTCAATTATCATTAATTTGAGTAAATTAGACACTCTCTTCACATTGGTGGGGTAAAAAAGTGACCTTTACTTGGCAAATTTCCGCAAAAAATTATATAATTAAACTTACGTTACACGACATTCACATCAGGAGGTGGCAAAAACCTAGTAAGAACCAATGCCGTTCACCGCATGACTCTAGGTGGTGTCGTTTTTTAATTATAATTTAATGACACGTTCACCCAGTATATGCTATTCAGGGAACATTATAGGGTAGGTTCGTAAAGAACGCTCAATGTAAAAACGTAAATCACTTTATTCTGTTCATACACATTTCTCTCCTTATGAATAGCATTTCATTCACCGAGGAATGAATCCAGCGATTCCTTTCATGTGAGGAATTCTGACTCTTGCGGTTTGCGCATACTTGTTTAGCATGATACGGACGAAAGTGAACGCACATGACTGGTTTTCGAGGCAGTCATAGGGCTGCGAAAGGTGCTTTTCAGAAGACGGTGCTGCCGTTTATTAATTTTCTTTTCATCTATACATGCCTTTGTTGTCGTTGCGCCACTAAACTCCCAATCATCATCACCTATCCATGCCTTATTGTATCATCTGGAATGACACTTCGTTACATTGGATCTGTGGAAAAGCTCCGTCGTTTTTCAAATGGTGAAGTTTATTTCTTTGAGATTGAACGTATTACCCTGAGCTGGAGGAAACGACGACGTAGCCACGACACACGGCTTAGGTCCTATCTAGTTTTTATTTCCTTCTCGCGCAGACATGCTACGAATGAGTATCTACTTCCCTATGGATGTGGGTGGTATGAAATCAAAAAGGTTACCCTTGAGATTTTATCTTTTTGTTGCACAATAAGAAACACTGTGAGAAGAAGAAAAAAATATCGGAGAGGAGCATCTGCAACATTGTCGTCTTTTAAGATTTCGAGGAAGAAATAAAGTTACCGACGCGTGCGAAGAGGAAGGGGTAAGGACTCGCACGTGCCAGCGATGCTTTTCACGGTTGAAGAGTGGCGACTTCAGTTCACAAATCAGAAGTCACGTTCAGAGTTTTGGAAACGCGTGCTAGAAAAAGATCCCCTGCTACCTTGGGTTGCGATTGGAGGAAAGCTTTGTGTGCATCATTTAACCGTTCCCGTGCACGTCCAGTGCCTTGACCAGCTCCCGTGGCGTAGTGGCTTCGATGATGGCATTCCATGTCGAGGCTGGGAGGTGATCACCTCACCGGTTTCAAATCCCCACGCCGGCTGAGCTGTCTGGGTGTTTTTAATAGGTTTTCTTCAGACGCTTTAAGACAAATGTCGGTGCAGCTCCCTGTGAAGTCGGCACAGGACGCGCGATCCCCCCCCCCTCCCCCTGCGATAAGAGTGACGTTGTCTGCCTGAGCGTAGCCGACTACGGCAACAGTTCCACCACCACGACCAGTGCCCTGAATTTGTTTCGAAGTACTGCATGAGTATCGCACCAACTGACAGAAAAAAATTAAGTGTCTGAACGCTGTGTTCTTCTCTCCTTGTGCGCACCAATGTCGACCCATTCTTGGCCTTACGAGACTATCTTCCGTCCTCGACATCTGCCCCTTCCTTTGTGACAGAAATGTAGACTTTTGAATGGCCTCGCATTCACGCTAGTATCCCGGTCCTTCCTCGAAAATAGGCAATTAGCCCTGTGGTGGCCCAACAACTTGCTTTGACCCACCTCACCTCTGCTCATCCCCACTGCAGAAAAATCTCCACCGATGCCCCTGTAATGCCTGACGCATCGGGCGCAGCCTTTTACGTCACCCATACAGACCATGAACAGGCCTACACGCTGCCTTACCCCATGTCGCCCACCAAGGCTGAAGTCTTCGGCACCTTTACCCCTGGGATACATTGTTCCTTGCCGCCTAGAAAATGGGTCATCCTCATCGACAGCAAGGCGTCCCTCCTCCTCTTTATGTTGTCCCGCCCCAACGTCATACAGGATATACGCAGCCTGATCACACAGACGTACAACAGGCTCCGCGACAATGGTCATGTTTTGTACCTCCAATGGGGGCCCGGTCACGTGGGCCTGACCGGTAGGCGGTAACACACACGCAGACCCGGCTGCAGGACACGCTACCACAGCTGCCACTTACACGTTTGCCCCTTACAGTTTCGGCTTGCCACCTATCTATTCGCCCCCGGTGTGCTGCCCGTGCCCAAGCGTTCAGATCTGAGGTTGCCTCCTACAGCAATCACCCCTCAGTAGCCTTCTTCACTGCGTGTCACTGCAGTCGCCACGAGGAATCACTTCTGCACCGCATCCGTCTGAACGTTGCCCGCGCTCCGTTGGGCCAATCCAGCTCCCCCTTGTGTTCCATCCTGCACGTTGTGCCTTGGGGTAGTGGGCCGTATCACATGTGGAGAATGTCCCCATTCATCATCATTAATTTAGCTGTTGTTGTTGTTGTGTTCCAGCTGTGGCGAGGTGGCCGCATCCCCATTATCTTCTGCACTGCCAGCAACACCTTCCCAAGCTGCAAGCCCCCGTCGCCGTCTAACGCAGCTTGGGTGCAACACAATGTCCATGAAAAAATGGCTAGGAAGCAAGCGAGCTGGTGAAGATGATGCATAATGTAAAAAAAGCTGTGTTTGAGACTTCGTGTTGTGTCTGTCCCTTCGTGTTCCCTAGTCTCGGGGTTTTTACATGATACAATGTCCATGGTCACCCTTCTCAGTCCTGCATCCTCGACCTACCCAGCGGGCCGTCACCACAGCCCTGCTCCGCTTCCTGCAAGGTTCTGGTCTTGTGTCCGCCCTCTGACCAGGCTTCCTCGCGCCACGTCGTGCCTGGCTGAACTGACTGTTTTTCCTATTTTCTTCTTTTTCTTTCTTTTCAAATGTTTACTACCAGTTTTTTTAATAGCAAGCCGGCATCAGCCTGGCTGAGATTTCCTCTTTTGTTTCCTTTCTATTAAACAACCCCCCCCCCCCACACACACATTTTTGGCCTGCCTGTGAAAAGGTGGTAACTTCTATAGTTACCACCAGATCGACATAGCATCTGACAAAGGGTGTAAAAGGGTGGTAAAAGCAATTATCATATATCCAAATTGATACAAAAGGCGTACGCTTCCCTCGCTTAACGAATCAGAAGTGGTAACCCTATCATTCGTGGCAGAGAGTGAGGTAGCAGGTAGAACTTTGCAACCTTCTAGGCACAACATATGCGACAAATATTACCTCCTAAGAGGTATAACTGCTCCACCTTTTTTTCTGAGAGTGTACAACACAAAGCGCAAAAGCGTGCACTGCACTCCTGGATTTCTCCCCCCCCCCTCCTTATCACATCACACTCCTGGGTTATCCGCCCCAGCTCTTCCAATTTCCAAAGCAGGAATTTCATTAGAGGCAAGCAATGCTGTCGGTTTGGTAGGATAAGCAAGACCCGGTGCACAATGAACTTCTGGGAAACCACGCGAGCGATCACTTCAGAACTATACTATACGGCCAGCTGGAGCTGTCAAGCGATGCGACAAACAAAAAGCTGCCGATACTGGCAAACAGAAAGGGCATTGCCTTCCCCATGACAAATTTCGGCCGCACTCCGTAGTTATCACCCAGCAGAAAGTGAACAGTCCTGGTTGGCAGGTTCTGAGTCTCTCCCCCCCCCCCGCCCCTCCCCCCCGTCCTTCTGTGTACCCTCCAGTCCTTGATTATTTACTGCTCTTTCCTCCAATTCATGTCATATTATTTGAAGGATAAATGAGTAACTCGTCGCGAGGGAAGATCGAAAAGGCTACTCTATAGCTCCCAAGAATAGCTCCCAACCTCCCTTCTTGCGCTTCTTTCAAGCCCTTTTCTTGCTAGAGGAGACTAGAAGACTAGCGGCTAACAATGGAAATAATGTCTGGGACTACATATGCTGAAACGAGCAAACAAACAAAAAAGTGGTACGATAACGTTCGTTCTCTAGAAATAGCGAATACCGGCCTACGTACCGAATGACATTAGAGAGTTTTAGTGTATCGTACGCTATCGCCTTTGCGTACGTAGGGGATAGCGTAGTGGTTCTGCGCAGTGCGCGAAGCTCTCTTTATGTTTTGCGCGTGCGCATAACCACCAACGCTATTCCGTACGTACGCAAAGGCAATAGCGTACGATCCACTAAAACTCACTATTCTCGGGTACACATAAACAATCCCCCGCCACAACTTTCGGTGCCACGAAGACTTCCGGTCGTTCCGCGACTAAGGAGGCTCGGAACCAGCCGCCATGTGGAACCATCCGCCACCTCGGAACCATCGGCACAGTGGTTGGCGCAGAGCGTGTTTGCTGTGATGTCGTTCTGGCCACCAAACCGGAAGCGGTGTAAACGACATGTACATATTGTTTTCGTGAGAGCGAAGATAAAAACCGCAACCATGTTTATGGAGATTCTCGCTATCCTGATTTGTCGAAAATAGGAGGCGTACGCCTTCCAGTGACACTTATGAATTTGCGTGAACTGTCTCTCAAGGCCTTTCTCTCGCCCGCTCTTTCCGCAGATCAGCACTCTTAAAAATGAACTTCATCACATAGCACGCCGAAGGCCAACCATTGTATGTAGTGATATCTCTATCACTCTTAATTTGTGGAAAGCGCGGGGCGTACGCCTTTTTGTGACAATTAACATTTATGAATAAGTGTCACAAAAAGGCGTACGCCCCCGTTTTCAACAAATCGGGCGAGAGAACGATGTCAATCAGGCTGATGGTTGGCTAGGAGCGTGCTATATGGTGGAGTTCATTTTTAAGAGTAATGAGTATATTGCGCATTGGTACACTCTTAAAAATGAACTTCACCACATAGCATGCTCCTGGCGAGGCGTACACCTTTGGCTGAAAAGGCTGAAACGCTGAAAGGCTGAAAACGCAAGGCGTACGCCGTTTTGTGACAATTATGGACAACATAAGTGTCACAAAAAAGGCGTACGCCTCACGTTTCCAACAAAATCAGGGCAGATAACGATATCATTCGAGATGATGGTTGGCTAGGAGCGTGCTATGCGGTGAAGTTCAGTTCTAAGAATGTAGGCCTTGAGCGTGTCGTGCGGTGAAGCTCTGTTCTAAAAGTGCGTAGAAACCGCAATATAAGACTGGACCGAAAAATATGAGAAACAGAAAAGAGACAAAGAATGAATGAAAAAGAAACCTTCGTATTCAGAAAAAGGGTTTGGGTTTGAGTTCGAATGTAACTAAATAAAATAAACGATATTCAAAAAAAGCTACGTCGATAGCAAGTTCGATCGGGAATGCGGCAAAGGGAGGGGGGATATATTTATTAAGAAATAAGAAAGGAAAGGTTAGCAGGCAAAGAGCCGGCTTGCTCGCGGCAAAGGGGACAACAGAGCACAAGCGACGCAGAAGCACGACGAAAGAAGTCCCTTTCTCTCTCAAACAGTGAAGATCAAGACGGCGGCGTCCACCAGCCATTGTTGCAGGACTCGTAAGTGTTCTTCCAATAACTGGTGTATAAAGAAAGTTCTACCGGCATTCCGGTTTATATGGCAATTCAACAATTTCCTCAAATACTTTTCGTCAGTGTCAGAAATCTAGGCGCCGTTATACGTGAGGATAAAACAGTAAGAAACGACTGGACAGTAAGCGGTGCTCCGTGTAAGCTGCCTCTCGCAATCTGCTCACTATAGACGATATGCGCCACGGTTATGGTCATTACTCGTCTTAAGATGCACGCTGTTAATGCGACCGGGGGGCGATTAGCCACGTCCACTACGAAGTTATGTTCATTCCTTTACATACATTGCGCGAAGATGAGCGCCGTAAAGGAATAACTTGCACATAGAGCATTACCCGCAGTTATAGCTTCTTCCATCGCCGATAGAACCAGTGTGCCTTCACTGGAGCTTATATATAGAAACGATGCAGTAGATGTGAAATGTCGGTGGTGATGGAATCCTTATCCACGCTATTGTTTAACTTTTTTTCCCTTCGATCCATCACCATCACATCTTGCATTGGTTGTCCACGCACTTCCCGTTTTCAACCCGTCAGTGCACAAAACGATGTCGTTCTGAATGACGTTGAATGAATGATGTATTACATCTGCGGTAGAATTCAAACGCTAAAAGCAGTCCATTTTGGCACAGATGACAATGTTTGTGTATTGTTGTCAACAATGACTTATTTATTTACTTATTTATCGCAAAACAGTGCATTTTTTTGGCTCGTCGTATGGGGAACAACAACAGCTATATACATGAATAGCAATGAGATGAGGTGCTTCGCCGCAACAACTACGGTACCATACCTCAGTGCACGTATGGGATAATATATGAGTGGGAATGGACACACGTCAGTAATTGTGAATGATTTAGATGTAAGCAATGAATAATATGTAGTAGTCAAAAAGCAAAAAAACATATCAACCATATAATGAGCCCTAAATGACGCGTCCTGGAGTAGCCAGTCCCGAATAGTTTGGGACTAACATCTCATTTTTTTTCTTTTACCAGTCAATCAAAACCATATTTATGCGCAACATAGGTGAAATCGAACGATATTTTTCAACAAGTCGTAAATCTATGCAAGTACTTCTGCTTTCTATAGGGAGCGCGACGTTCGGCAATATCTACCTATATATCTATCTATAATATCTATCTACAATAATCTAGTTACTTATTAATACTTCTGGCCATGCGAGTCGACCAAGCAAGAAACTGCGGCTGCAAAAGGAATACCCGAAACAAATAACAACAGAAGAACAACAACAAGAGCAATAAGTGATGGAAAAGTACGCAAAACGCTCAAAATACACGCTAAATGCTGATTTAGCGAAACCTTCAAAGGAGCTTGACGTAACACTCCTAACCATACCAAAAGGCAATGAATCCCACTCTGGAATGGCACGACAAAGAAATGAGTTTTTAAAAGTTTCATTGCGAGCAAATACAAGCTTAAAAGAGAGTGGATGTATATGACGTGCATGTGTTTCGAGGCAACAGTATAGTACTATAGAAACGATAGAGCTGTTATTCAAAATTCACATATGAAGATCTAAAAAAGGGGAAAAAAGCTCAAGGGGGAAGGGGGTTACGTTAGTACCGTTAGGGCGGGGTAAAAGCTCAAGGTCGAGCAACTTTTCTTCTGTCCTGACGTGTTACAATGCCGTTATCTTTTCTTATATGTGTAACGCTGTCTTGCCTACCGTATGCATTAAAGCTGTACCTTGTACCTCTTCTCTGAACCATTTCGAGTTTTTTAATATCATGTTTTATTACAAAGATACCACACAATAGAAGTATATTCGAGGATTGACCTAAGTGTCGAGTTAAAAGCTAATAATTTAACGCTTGGAGGAGTTCTGGAGAGTTTTCTTTTTAGGCATCCCAACTTACGCATGGCAGCCGAATACGGGTAGGTCAATGTAACAGAACTGTCAACTCAATGTCATTGACAGTTGTTAAGATCAATAGGTAATTGATGATGGAACATTTGCAAGCAATGGATCGTATGTAAATAGCTTAGTGCCGCACTCATAAACCAAACCGAACATTTGCTTGAACGCACCTTGCGATTTTTACCAGTTCACGTTCGCCGGCGGACATTCGAAACATCTGTTAGGCCTGAAGTAGAGTTCGCGTCTGCCACATATGGGGTTCCCACGAGCACCATCTAAACACCACCTTCGAAGCCATTTAGAGCTGAACCTGCATCATATTCGCGTTATGTTAACGTGTCTAGCTTCAATGCGACCCTCGGTATACCCTCTCCTCTGTGATAGGCGCAGGTTCTACAAGTTACGGCTATTGCATAAAGTTTACCGTCCTTCGTGATAGGCTACTCCTTCGCCCTAACTACATTTTTAATCGAATTGGCTATTCAAGACGGTCAAACAACTTTCCACCCACTCCAATCATTTACATCTTGCATTTACTGTTCCGTTCCGCCTGAGGCTCGAACGCCTTGTACCCGAAAGTTTTGTAAGCATTACTAACACACGGTCATTATTTCGTAATGAGGGGGGGGGGGTCTATTTATTTTCACCAGAAAGGTCAGAGCTCGTAATGAGCGTTGCGTGTACTTTGTCTTCATCATAGATGCTGTATTTATTGGTGTACTTGGGGAGGGGGAGGGGTTGTTGTTTATAATATAGGAATAAGGGCTACTGGGGTACTTTGTGTCAAGTACGAAATAATGACCGTGTGTTAGTAATGCTTACAAAATGTTCGGGTAAGGCGTTCGAGCCCAAGATTGCTGACGGAACGGAAGAGTAAATGCAAGATGTAAATGATTGGAGTGGGTGGAGACTTGTTGGATCGTCTTGACATAGTCGATTCGATTAGAAATGTAGTTAAGGCGAAGGAACAGGCTATAACGAAGGATGGTAAACTTTATGCAATAGCCATAACCTGGAGATCCTGCGCCTATAACACAAGAGGGGGTACCGAGGCTCGTTTTCAAGCTATAGGCACGTTAACATAACGTGAATATGATGTAAGCTCAGCTATAAATGGCTTCGAGAGTGGTGTTTAAAAACACAACAAACACGATAAACACAAGTGACAAAAAGATAAAACCACTGACAGCTGTTAATTAGCGTACAAGCCTTCATGCAGTGGACTGCACTGCATGAAGGCTTTTACGCTAATTGACAGTAGTTTCAGTGCCTTTATCTTTTTATGATAAGGAACGGGACAGAAGATAGGCTTGCTATTCCCCTAGAACGAAATAGATTAGATTAGAAGGAAAAAGGAATAGTCTGATGGGTTGGAGTTGGAATTAAAAAAATATGGAGATGGTGGCTCTTACAAAACACAGGAGCGTGCTACTCCAAAACACTTGAAAATAAAAACCAGTAAGTCTAAAATGTTAGAGACGCTGCAATGTCCACAAGAAATGTCATAAAAGCAGCTATCGCACGTTGTCTAAGATCCCTCGGCCATTCTCCGAGGAGCTTCACTAAGTCTAGAGGACGGTGGTCCAGTCTTTCCAAGGCGGTTCTGAGGTCATTGCGTTGCTGATGCGTAATCATACCGGCACAGGTCTTACAATTGATTTTTCTAATTATCACTCATATACAATTCTTTAGTCTAAAACCAGAGCTTCACCGCATAACACGTTCAGGGCCAATGGTCACTCAGAATTATATTGCTCTCTTTCCTGATCTATTCAAACATAGAAGTGTGCGCTTTCTGTTTGTTTTTCTTTTTTGTGTGTGTGTCAATGTGAATGTATGTTAATGGGCACGAAAAAGCGTACACTTTCGATTCTCAAGAATACAAGAAATCAGGGACCAGAATGATATCATTTATCTATTTAAATACCTTAAGTGCCTATAAGAGGTATTACATAAGGGGGGAAACACAACAAGAAATTAAAACACCCCAGCTGACACACAACACAATACAGAAAACACAAAAACAAAAGCTCTATTCTAAATATATACCCTCACAATTCCGAACAAAATCACGGTGCGCCACAGACAAAACAGCGTGCTCAGGAAGTGAATCCTAATCACGAATGGCAGTTTGCAAAGGTGAGCTGTAAAAATAACCAGTAGCGCCAAACTCAGTGTGGAGCTTAAAGGGATGATCAACACGACCTGAGGGGTGATGTGGCAATCGTATGTATGGTGACCCTCATTCTAAAAAAAGAAAAAAAAAACACCTAAGTGAAGAAAGCTTCCACCTAGGTGAATATAGCGTCTGACAAAGGGCGTGGTAAAAGTGATTATCATATATCCAAATTGCTACAAAAAAGGCGTACGCTCCCGTCGCTACACGATGTAATGTGATGTGATAAAGAAAAAATGGGGATGTGAGTTTCGACGAAGTCGAACCTGCTACCCTAGTAGACTTACACACAGAAAGTACAAACAGATGATGAGATGATGAAAAAACAAAGAATCAAAATCAGAAGCGATAAACCTATCATTCGTGGCAATCGTTGGCGGACAACGTGCTATGCGGTGAAGTTCTGCTTTGAGAGTGAGGTAGCAGGTAGAACTTTGCTCCTCCCTTTTTTCTAAGAGAACTGAATGAAATAGCTTATGAAGTGACAGACTACCTATTTTTCTCCTATTGTCTCGAAATAGAGGCCTTGGTTTTCTTACACTGAGTCATGCTGGAACGATCAAATTTTTCAAAAATATGTTCATATTTGTGATATATAAAATATATATATCATCGTATATCATCATATTTGTCAAAAATAAAACCCACAGCCTTACTTTGAAGCAACTCCAATGATCTCCACTGATCTGGTTCTGAAAATATTATGTGGTGAATTTCAGCATTTCTGAATTACTGCACAAAGGCGAGGAGCCTATTCCAACATTCCCTCCCTTATTTTCCCTGCTTATAGAGTGTTGTTGCCCACACCTCACATAATGCCATCGGGACACCTGAAGCTTCTAAACAAACAAATAAACCATACAGTCATGATAAGTTATCTGATTCTATGCTAGGAGTAGCAGAACCTGTCGGGAGACGAGTTCAATTTCTCCTCGTTTTTTTTTCTTCTTACAAACAAACAAACAAACAGTTATCCGACTCTGTAGTTGTTAGATGGAAGGATGATGCCGCATGACTTGCCGTGATCGACAAGTCCAATTCGCTCTTTGATGGCAATGGCTCGATGTATAGTGAGCAGCTGTTGAAAATAAAGCGTGCAACATGGTTTTGTAAAACTTTTTTTTCTTTTTCTTTTTGCATAACGCGGGTTTGCAGTACCGTTCCACAGTTCGGTAGTCTTTGTGTGGGAAGAACTTGCTGCAGCAAGAGTGAAAGAATCAATAAGCCAAAGAGGAGGAAGTTTCTCACCACGAAGAGATCTTCACTACTGAGAGATTTGCACGGTAGTAAATTTGTTCTCGAGTGAGTTTGAATTGAAGAAACCCTTTTAACTTGGAAAACGCGGGACATTAAGATTGAATGCGATCACCTTTGCAGGGGCATGCATTAGCGTTTCCGAGATCCCTGGACAGAATCGATAGAAGACCCTTCGATGTCGTGAAAAGAGTTGGGTGATTGGCCTGCTTTCCATCAACAGACTTGCACAATGTCTGCTCGCATATTTTCTTAATGACATTTAAAGACATCAACACCTTTCTAGCCGTGTGGTTTTACATATTAAAAGCGATAAAACCCCAGTGCAGGGAACACGAAAGGACGAGACGAACAGGAATCACCAAACCGAACCACGACCACCACGAACAACCAACCAGCCCGGTTTTTATCGCTTTTTAACCTACTTGTTTTACATGTCCGATGTGGAGTAGTTGCTGTCACGCTGTGCGGTGTCCACATCCACGTATTTTTCTTGGCTACCATCACCATCAACATAGAATACGTTTTTTTTTCTTTCTGGGTGTTTACATGGGATGTGTTTTGTCCTGTCCCGTATATCACACGTGCTCTCTGACCAGCGGCATGGCAACCGTGCCGCCATACATGGGCAGGTAGACCTCACTTCGTCCCCCTCTACGTCACACCACCAGCGACATGGCCGAGCGGGTTAAGGCGTCCCGCTCGTTGGTGGTAGCCAAGGTCGTGCTGAAGAGTGCATGGGAGGTGGTGGGTTCGAATCCTACCACCGGCTGTGCTGTCTGAGGTTTTCCCTGGGTTTTCCAAAGGCTTTCCCGATGAATGTCGGCACAGTTCCCCCTGAACTCGGTTCAGGACGCATACTAACCCCTTGTCCCCACTCCTTCCTGCTGCCCTCTCTCCACCTGTATATGCCTTACACACAGCCACAGTTGGCTCGCGGCACTAACACGGAATAAAACAAAAACACGCTCTCTCAATTTTTCCAGCCTTTCTTGTCAAACGTTATCTGGCGTAACCAGAGGCTGAAAACAGACCTTCGCCGCAAAACATGTTCCTATCCTAACTCCTGCCCTGATTTGTTGAAAACGGGAGGCGTACGCCGTTTTGTAACACTTATGCAGTTATGTTAATTGTCACAAAAAGGCGTGCGCCCCGCTCTCTCCACAAATCGGGAGTGGTGGTGACATCATTAGAGAGTTTTAGTGCATCGTACGCTCTCGAATTTCCTCACGTAAGGGATAGCGTAGTGGTTCTGAGCACTGCGTGAAGCTCTCTCTATGTTTGGCGCGTACACTGAAGTACCAACGCTATCCTTTACGTACACGCGGAGGGACAGCGCACGATGCACTAAAACTCTTCTATTCTACTTGTACTATTCTGGGCACCGTTCAAACGGTCATGCAGTATGACACACGCTCGCCGCACAAGATATACTTCCAAGCTTTCCGAACACCTGGAATCCCACCGCAGCCACGTTCGCGAAGGAAACCGCATCGCGATGCCTCGAAGCAAGCTATAGCTTAGTAAGAGCGCAACGCTAATTAATTCACTATCAGGGCACCATCTATCAGACTTTTAATTACGTGCGCATAGTTGAATGGCTAATCTAATCACAGTGGTCATTGACGTACGAAATTTGTACTCGGTCATCCAACTACTGTAGTGTCTCTATCCCAGCCCCGTATCAGCTTACGACGTCAGGAACAGGAGCCTCTTTTATAGATTTCCTCTCTCTCTCTGGAAAGCACAACGCGCGAGATGCACGTGATTGAACGCATCGTCTGTGTGGAGAACCATTTTAGTAAAATGTTCCTGTCTGGTTTCTGCGTTCGTTGTTCAGAAGGTTCTTTGTCTGTTGTTTGATCTACGATACGAAAAATGAGAGAAGAGAAACGGAATATTGCCACGATTAGAAAGAGCTAAGGCGGATATGAGATTCGCTGAGAGTTGTCTGCATGACGAGCCTTAGGCTGTACGAGAAAGTAAGAATTCGTAGCACGAGCTCTCTGTCAATATGTGATGACTGCTATTGCATAAAAGCTCTTTCACAAATCAATATGCTTTTCACGACTGTAATGCTGTCTCCTTCAGCAATGCATGACTCCCTCTTTCAACTTTGGTTTGGTGTACGTCTCTCTCCTGCCCCCTACCCCCTTGAACAACGTTCTTGTATCTGATACCTTGCTGCTGCAGATGCCCTATACTTGTGCGACTGAAATCGCAGAATATTATTTGTAGGGGAAGAATAAAACGAAAGAAACCTGTTTTTCGAAACCGCAACATATTTCCTGATTTTTAAATCATGCATCTCATGTTTTGGATTTGATCCATAGGTTTGGGATTAGACCTGATTCCTCTCGATTATATTCCCTCCCGAACCAGTTTAGGACAAAGCCGAGCGAGACCGAATTAAGCCTCAAATTCAAATCACATATCACGTTGTGTCACGCATCGTATGCAATGTTTAGGAGCAATTTGTACATAATGTCTTATGTAAATATTATTTGAGTGCAACAAACTATGTGAAGCACAGTTCATGTTGCAATATGTGCACTCTTAGAAATGAACTTCACCGCATAGCGTGCTCTTAGCCAACCATCATCTTGAAAGATGTCATTATCTACCATGATTTGTTGAAAACGGGAGGCGTACGCCTTTTTCTGGCAATTATGAGCAACATAAGTGTCACAAAAAGGGGTAAGCCTTCCGTTTTCAACAAATCAGGGCAGATAACGATATCATTTGAGATGGTGTCTGGCTATGAGCGTGCTACACTCTAAAAACAGAACTTCACCGCAATGCACGCTGTGCGCCAACCACTGCCAAGAATGATAGGGTTATCGCTTCTGATTCGAAGAGAGATGGGGGCGTACGCCTTTTTGTGGCAATTTGGACATATGAAAATTGTCACAAAAAGGCGTACGCCCCCCTCTCTCTTCGAATCAGGTGCCCTATTCCGAGCTACCGATTGCGCGTGACCGACACTGTCGGTAGGCGAGGATCACTCGCTCTCGATCGACCTTGTGGGAACGACCCATGCAACTTTTGATATTCCGACGGCGCGTCTAACGATAGCGTGCTTGAATCGCGAGGTGCACGGCATGAGCAATCGAGTTGTTTGCAACCGATGGCACGTGATGCGTGATGTCACGTATCGACGGCACCGAGCATTTGGTATTTCCTTGCCTTCTAAACGTGTCGCTTGTGAACGATGCTATCGGCTGAGTGTCGGTGCACGAGCGATTTCTCGGACCCAGTCGTTTCGCCTGTCGAGTAGCCACGTCGACCTGCCTTCATCGCTCTGTGAGGCAGAAGCTGCCTCGGGCGGTGCCATATAAGTGATCGTTGATGCGGACCCCGAGTCCGGCAGTGCCCGTATCCCGAGTCTCCTGCATCCCGGTCGTGGCCACTTGCCCAATCGCAGAGGCGAGCCGCTCCTCCAGCTCAGAGAGCGATTCTCTTTCAGTGGGGGACCTCCTCCCGTCTCCCGCGTGTGATGTGTGATGCGAGCTGCCTTGGCTTTGGTGGAGCTTTTCCAGTTGGTCCACGTCTAAAAGTTCTCATTGAACACAACTTCAATCAAGTAGTGGGATATTGCAACAAAAACAACATATATATTCTGATGATGCAGGGGGGCGGTTTTCCACTCTATGAGTGGAACGCTGCCCCATACCTAGGGGTTCTAATATGAGTGGTGACAATGATAAGTGATGACAATGAGAGATGACGGGAATGATCGGAGAGGCGATGGCGATGATGAACGTGATCGTGATGGTGGAAATGTCCGAGAGCGCTGGCGGGGTCATAATGAGTTCCTTAGGCCTGTCGCCTCAAAAGAGCCAACTACATGACGTAAGGTCGCCCTGGAGTGGGCCGCGGTGTCCCAAGGGCCGATGACGGGGATATTGCAGTCGTCACTGCTTCCGCGAATTTTGAGATTTGTGTTGGTGTTTCGTATCTGATACTATTTTACGCACCTTTCTGCACCTCTCAACGGGTTTCACTGCACCAATGCTGGCGTTCAAACGCGTAGCCAGCTCGCACCACTTCCTATTTCTGTCTTGCGATGTGTATCCAGCGGACAGCCCACCCGTAAAGAGATTACGGTGCTCCCCCACATAGTCGAGCACAATGTGAAACTGCTCCGAGGTTGGACGTGAAGCGCGTACCGGTGAATCCACCGCAGATAGAGGAAATTATACGTGAAAAAGAAAAACAAGCACAGCTTGTTTCTTTCTTTTTTGCGTCGTCTTTTATTGCCTATGTTTGCTTTTATCTCAAATGCACAAAGTTATATTTGCGAACGCGCTCGTGCAATCGCTTTGTCGTCGTCATCTGGGATGCGCGTGACAGTGACGTTGAACACGTCGACGGGCTGAACGATAGTAAATAACCCAAGCGCGCGATCGTTAGACGTAACCCGAAATACCAAAAGTGGCAGGTATCGTTCCCGCCGCCTCGATCGCTTCGCCTACCGACACCATCGGTGGTCCGGAACTACATGTGGTAGCTGCTCAACGGATTGGGAAATTGTCAGTGGTTCCTTTGCCTTTGCCTTTCGCACCTCCGACTGCTTTTCACTGCATGTGTTCACTGTCAGCCGTGGAAAAACTTGCTAGAGCGGGAAGCCGCTATAGAATGTAGCAAAAAAAAAAAAAAAATCATTACACACGTTGCTAGCCTATGAGGGTCAGAAACAGGCGGCAGTCGTCTTCTGGTGGTTCGTGTTGAAAGTTGCTCTTTTTCACGTTCCCTTCTGCTGAGCTCTCCCCGCTGAACAAGCGTGCGCATCGGTCAAACGACAGGATCCTTCACGCGCGGCTCGTCTGGAAGCACTGGAATACCAAATTCTCGGCGCTGTCGTTCGATGACATCACACACCACGTGCCGTCGCTTGCAAACGACTCGATTGCGCGAGCGAGGCACCTCGGAATAGAACCCATCATTCGTGGCAATGGTTGGTGGACAGCGTGCTATGCGGTGAAGTTCTGTTTTTAGAGTGTATGCGGTGAAGTTCATTTTTAAGAGTATAGTGCTTATCAATTTTATGTACTTCACGAGGAATGCATGTTTGACCAATACTATACGCTCTTTAGCTGCGAGTGCCTGCAGCACCAAAAGAGAAAAAAGATATAACCCAATAACACCCGAATGTATCAACCAGACTTAGAGAGTAAAAAATAGCACCCGACTTTTTCTCCCCGAATTCGGAAAATGCATCCAACCCGGAAAAGTCGCACCCTAACCACATGTTAAGCATTGTCTGTCTACTACCTGACACGCACACACATACAAAAAAGAAGAGGCCCTTATTGGGGTAACGATTGGCACAGATTTTTGACGGCGATGAAACCAGACGTAGCCTTCCTAACATTTGGAATACAAACTGAGATAATGTTTCGAGACCCTCTTCCTTCTTTCTCGCAGTATCCCTATTTTCTTTTACTCTTGTGAACATGCAGTATAAAAAAAAAAAAGTAGATGAAGTAGAAAATGCGGTGGTAAACACTGTTTCATCTACCGTTCCTGATTCAGTTTCGCCGTAGAGGTCGCGCGACAGACGTAATTTCCGAGAAGTGAATCTGTAGAAATCGATAAACTGAAAGACGCTCACATTTATTTCTCTTTGGACATACGTCCTCTATACCAGGGGTTCTCAATCGGCGGGGAAATTAGGGAGTGTCAAGAGGGAATGATACCATGTAACATTCGCATCCAATCGGCCCTTGCGCGCGCTCTGAGCAGTATATCATTCACAGGATATCTCCCTCGCTAGGAACGTCTCGACGGTATATGTCATGATGACCCATGGGTGCGCATGGTACTGGAAGTGCTATCTATAGTAGCAAGGTCGCTCGCCCCAAGAAAAGTTTTCAAGGTATTTAGAAGAAGCGATAAAACACATTGTTATGCGTGTATTCCTTTACCTAATAGGGGGGGGGGACAACACTTTGATGAACGGCAAAAGGGCTACGTGGAGCAAAGTAGGTTGAGAACCACTGCCCCCTTTCCCCCTTCGTGAAGTATCTTCGACCTTTCTGCATACCATAGGACTTCAATCCTTATTGTCAAGCGGCTCATTATTTCATTCCCCGCATCACCAACAGCATTGGGGTACAGTATCGCCCCTGGCGGTGAAAGTCCCCATTCACCATCTCGCAACAAAGTTGTTGTAGTAGTTGTCGTGTATCTTCTTCACCGAAACACCACCCTTTCAACCTGCGCGTTCGCATTTGTTTGAATCACTTTTTGCGGAAGCAGAAGAGGATTGAATTCTGTAATTATTAGTATCCAATGTGCGTGTCGCGACCTTGTACAAAATGTGCTCTCTGAAATCTTCAACGCATAAAACGAGTCGACCGTCATCTCGAATGACATCGTTCGGAAGGTGTAGGCCTTTTTCTGTGACGCTGAGGCCAACAGTAGCAAGCCACCACCACCTTCATGTTGCGACGTTAATACAGTTATGTTTATTGTCATACAGGGGTGTACTCCCGGCGCTTTTCACAAATCCAGAGAGATAACGGTACCATTCTGTGCAATGATTGCCCTTCAGCGTGTCCCGTGGCGAAGTTGTACATGTGGTGTTGTACATGTTAAATATGTGCCACGCTGAGCTCCGTTCTTGTTCCTGTAACGCCTGCAAGTTTCAGCTCTTTTCTGCCGCGGGTATTATTGACCACCGAAATTTTATGCAAGACGGTACGAATGGTAAGCCATACATGGTGAACGCATAATATGGTGACACCTTAGAAGTAATAACACCCTCCTCCGCGTCACTCGACCCAGACGAACGGTTCCCGTTATAACGAACGTCACAGCATCTCAGGGTTATAAGATCGGTGGCACTCGAAGAGCCATGACTATCTGGGTAGTATCAAGCAACGCATAATTTCCTGCTCTGTCGAGTATCTTCGCCTATTTGTCGAAAACTGCGAAACCGCATGAGCAGAAAACGTGAAGTCTAACTTTAACAAGATGATGATGGTGATGATGATGACAATGATAATAATAATAATAATAGTATAATATGGTATAATAATAGTATAATAGTATAATAATGGTGATGACGAACTTACTGTAATTTTTCCTTCTTGCTTATATACCCTTGAGTTTCGAAACTTGTGCACTCTTTTAGTGCCGTATGACATTAAGCGGCTGTTTTAGTGGTTGCTGGTTTACGGTTTGCTTTACTGTACACAGGCTCAGCACTCGGCCTCTTCATTTACCGTCTTGCTCGTCCTGCTTTGACTGATTCTTCATCGTGAATTGCAATCCATTACTGTCTTCCCGTAGTGTGAACATAAGTACCGAAGGGACCACTCTACTTTCACCAAGCAATTCAGCACCCAGCAGCGCAGCTACCCTGCCTATCCTCGGAGAGAAATATCCTCGGCTACCTTTTTCCCCTCACCGGTGAGACATATACTGACTGGTGGCTTTCCCCGCTATACACAGTACCAGTGCGGCAAAAGCTCGCTTTACAGGAGGTGCCAGGGAAGGCCGTTTTCACTTTATTCCCTACTCTCTTACAAATGAACTTCACCGCATTGCACGCTCCTAGCCAACCTACCGCTCCTGAATACGGGAGGCGTACGCCGTTTTTGTGACAATTATGAACAGCATAGGTGTCACAAAAAAGGCGCACGCCTACCGTTTTCACATAACGAGGGCACATAACGATATCATTCGAGATGATGGTTGGCTAGGAGCGTGCAATGCGGTGAAGTTCATTTCTAAGAGAGTAGGGAATAAAGTGAAAACGTGAAATATGTGGTGTAGTTCATTTTTTAAGAGTGTACTTGTAATCAGAGATAATGAAGTTACCCGATAAATCTCGTTACAAGTTAAGTTCCAGAGTAAGAAATTTAACTAGGTTAATAAGGAAGTTACAAGTTATGAAAATGGTCTTGAAGTTATCCTATTAATTTAGAAAAACAACGAGCTAGTTTGTAGTTGTTGTTGTTAAGTTACTGGCTCTATAATATGTCATCTTTGTGTAACAAGTTCAGGACGATGTCACAGTGGGTGGACCAAGGCGTTTTATAGTCCTTTTGATACACCAACATTATATCAACTTCAATAGGATGAAAACAAAGCGTGCCGTTGTGTACTTCTTTAGGGTAGCGTTTGACAGTTTAATAAACTTCTAACTAATAAACTTTGGACACAAAGCAGACATTGGAATTTTACGTTCGATGGGTTGCCATCCTCTGCGCAAATTTCGTAGAACTGTGTCAAGGGGGGGGGGGGGGTGTCGAAGTAGCTTGCCGACGTTGGCCGCACTCAAGTGGGTATGGTCACGACTATAGCCACAAAAAGAGAGAGAGAGAAAAAAAAAAGGTGTCAAGTGGGATATTTTAGCTACACAGTGCCTTCTGCCAATAGAAACATACTACTCGACGCTATGATGGACGCTGCCTGTGTCTCGGAATAGAATACACAGTCGAAACTAGATTCGTAGCGTTCACCGCTCAACCACAAGACAGCGGAGTCTAACAAGGAGGAGCAGTGCAATCGGTTAGCATAATGCTGTCGTTTCACTAGAGAAGGAGTACGCAACTCGAGTTAGTTGGGCAGGAGAATTGCGCCAACAGAACTTGAAACTTATACCTCAAGTAACGAAGTTACCTAAACGGTTACCTAATAGGTAACCGTTACCGAAGGTAACCGTAACCGTAAGGTAACCGTAGGTTACCGAAGTTACCTAATAGGAACACGTCATTTTTTTTCTTTCTTTTTTCTTTACTAGACCTGGAGTAGCTTGTCCCGCGGTGAGCGAGCTCACATCTTCGTTTTTTTTTCTCCCATCCTCATCATCGTCATCAGGAACGCGTTCTTCAAGAAGTTACTGGAACTGAAAGACTAACGAGTTTAGTTAACAGTTACCAGAAAAGGAACGAGTTACTTGCAACGTGCTACCTCCAACACTGTTCGTCAGTTTTAACGACACCGAAAGCTAAGCTACCCAGTACACAACACAAAGCCGCACTTCAGAGACGAGGAAGTAAATTTTTTCTTTCTTACAAATTTCGAATTTTGCAGGACGCATACGAAAGACCTAAACGATGCACATGCCCGCGATCTTTATTCATCCTTCGGGAATATTTTCACGTTTTTTGTTTTCTTTCTTTCTTTTTTTTCTCTCAACATAATAGGTTGGACAGTCAAGTCTACTAGGGAGTTACAGACACTCAGGGTTATGTCGGTAAACTGTCCCATTTGTGGTAAGGTAGATTCAAGACAGCAAGATGTGACACAAAGGGCAGAACTAATAACAACAGACAGGAGAGCAGAAGAACACACAAAAGCACTTGTGTGTGGTCTTAGAGGCACCTACATGACGTGCACGTGCATAATCTAAGTGTAGTGGGACACAATACCAGTGAACGGAATAAAAAAATTTCTTCTGTCTGTTGTCATAAATTCCGCGCTTCGTGTCACGTCACGGTGATATTCGTCCGTTCGTATCACGTGTTTGACTGTATCCGCAACAAGGTATTCGGTGGATCTGTTTAGCACACCTTCGAGATCGTATAATATTTTTGACTGTCTTTGTACAATGTGAGCCTGCGACAATAAAGAGCTAGCTTGCAATGGGAACATAAAAAGTGTACAGCTGGGGCAGTCCTAGCTGCATACACAGTAATAGATAGCTGTCATTGTACACGAGATAATAGGCCTTTCACTTTCGTTTGGTTTGTTTGAATGTGCACTGCCAACAGGCGCTGTATTCAGTACATCTCCAGAATAAACATTACAAGAGAATGCAAATGAGATAACTTACTCCGACTTGTGTGCCAACCTGCCCTGCCGCCAGGCATATTGTCACACCTGACTATCTCCGCGCGGCGTGTTTTTTTTTTTTTTTTTAATACAGTCGACCCCCGTTTATCCGGACTTCATTTATCCGGATCCCGCGGTATCCGGACAAAAGGCACGGGAACGGATTTTCCTCCATGTATTTTGTTCTCGTTTATCCGGACTTCAGCTTCCGGACTCGGACAAGAATTCCAGGGAACGAAAGTCGAAAACTCTTGTAATCCAGCTTCAGTTATCCGGACTACCGTGAGTAAGAGGAGACGCTGACCCCGCTTCGTCACCCTTTTCACTGTGTTGGGGTTATTCCCGTCACACGTCAGGGACCAACATTCCTCCGTAGGGGAGACAACCGTGCACGATGACCCCCTTTTCTATTTGTGTGCGTTGGGTCACGTTGACCAGTCGAGTCATTTGGAAATATCTCTAGCAACTGTCCGGTTCTAGAGGGGAAAGCTCCAACCCGAGGGCCTGCTGGTTACGGCCCGTTGGCCGATGAAGACATTCCCCTAGCTGAGCTGCGATCCCTGATGCAGAGGCTCACTGCGACTGCCGTAGATGATGCTGCGGTTTCTGACTACGTTGACGTTGATAAGGATGATGACGCGTGTGCAGCTATGACTGATGACGGTGTGATTGCTGCTGTTGCCTCCGATGATGTGCAGTAAGACGGTGCCGATGGCGCCAGTGAGAAACAAGGCTCCGACATTGACACTTTGCGTCCGCACTGACATTCTTCGAGCAGCGTGAACAGCGTGGCTCAACTCTATGCAATTAGCAAAAGTTTGCAGGAATCGAGTGCCTACGCTACTATGTAACAGCTGTCATTGACGAGATTTCTGTGTTTTAATTAAACCTTGCTCTGTAGGACGTTTCTATTCGGTCGTTTCATTTATCCGGATGCCCCGGTATCCGGACGATTTCGCCGGGAACGGCACCGTCCGGATAAACGGGGGTCGACTGTATAAAACTATTTTTGAAGCCACGTTTAGTTTCATATGTATGACGCGTAGCAAAGAGATCGAACACAACTCGAACCTAGTTTCATAAGCCTGGCACTCGTATACTTCCGTGGGATGTAAAGGCTGTGACAATTCATCCCGATATTCCTACTCATCGGTTGCGGTAGTGACAGTTTTAAAAATGTTCATCTATCAAGATTTGGTACGATTTCGCCTGCAGAAAACGCGCATATGAGATTCGATATCAATTTCAAACGACTTTTCATCTTCCCCTCAGAAGTCTCTCATGCAATGTCGTTTGGACCATTTACCAGTTCGTAACTACGATGTCATCAAACCTAGAGACTTTCTGCTGGAAGAAACATACCACCTTTTGTGACATATCCGAGTTATTTTGGCCGAAACAAGAAGTAACAAGCAAGCAAGCTGGTGTAAACTCTTAGAAATGAACTTCACCACATGGCACGCTCCTAGCCAACCATCACCCCGAATGACAACGTTCTCGCCCCTGATTTGTTCAAAACCGGAGGAGGAGCCTATTTTGTGGCATTATGCACGGCACAAAATAGGCTCCTCCTCCCGTTTTCAACAAATCTAGGGAGAGAACGTTGTCATTCGGGGTGATGGTTGGCTAGGAGCGTGCTATGTGGTGAAGTTCATATAGGAACGAAGTGAGTAATGGACTGACTAATACATCGCGGGACGTTGACAGCCTCGAGACGAATTGGGTCATCTTTAATCGTAGTCATTTTAGCCGCATGGCTTTCGATGTGGGCTATTATTAAATGAAAGTTCCTAATATTACTGTTCGCATTCCACCAAAAATTATTTTACCGTATCAAGTAACAACATGTTGCTTGACTCGCATAGAAAACGTTGTTTGTTTGTTTGTTTGTTTGTAAGAAAAAAAAACACAGAGAAATTGAACTCGTCTCCCGACTTGTTCTGCTACTCCTACTAACAAAAATTCTCACCCCACCCCACCCCCAAAAACTACACTCTTAAAAATGAACTTCACCACATAGCACGCTCCTAGCCAACCATCATCCCGAATGACAACGTTCTCGCCCCTGGTTTGTAGAAAACGGGAGGAGGAGCCTATTTTGTGCTCATTATGCACGGCACAGAAAAGGCTCCGCCTCCCGTTTTCAACAAATCAGGGGCGAGAACGTTGTCATTCGGGATGATGGTTGGCTAGGAGCGTGCTATGTGGTGAAGTTCATTTTTAAGAGTGTACTTCTCAGGTGCTCTACTCGCAAGTTCGCTATTCACTATCCAGAAGTCCACTATCCACATGTTCACCAGAAGTCCACAATTAAACGCTATTCACAATTATCCCCAGATCATGCACAGAGGATGCTAGAAGGTTGTATCCATCCCACAGCTCTGGACAAATTTCACATGTGCCGCCAAGGCAGCATCCCTCGTGTTCGGTGCCCAAAGTCCCAACACCTTCACTATATCGAAGACCCTGCTGTCTAGCCGAGCAAGTGTAGCTTTCAGTATAGCTCTTTGAGATGCATACCTAGTGCAGTGCATTATAATATGCTCACTATCCTCCACCGTTGCACAAACTGAACAATTCGATGAGTCGGCTCTTCCAACTTTATGAAGAAAATGACGGCCATAAGGCACATTCAAGCAACACCGGTGTAAAAACGTCTGAACAGAGCGTGGTAACGTAGACGGAACACAGAACTTCAGCTCCGGATATATGCCATGTAGTAGCGACGAATCACTCTGCAATTGCACCCATCGCTGTCTGCACATTTGCTGACCTTAATGAAGATGTAACATCTGACTTTGAGTATGTCACCGGATGTAGTGTTGAAGATAGGTGTAGATGTGTTGATAGGATAGTTCGTCTGCTGCTTGATTCCCTCCTATACCCACATGTCCAGGAATCCACTGCAGAGTTACTTTGTGGCCGGCGACTCTACATTTGTTGTATTCATGGAGTATTTGGTGAACTGTTGGTGTCATACAGCCATTTCCCAAGAATGAAAACATGGCTTGGAGTCCGGCTTTTGAATCGCTGTATACCACCCACTCGGCAGGTGACTGTTGTGCTACTACGTACTGCATTGCCAGCTGGATGGCCACCAATTCTGCTGTTGTTGAAGTTGTTTTGTGCGACAGTCGTGCCATTCCCTCTTTCCTGCGCTCTGGAACCACAAAAGCAGATGCTGAGCCTGATGCCGTCGTCGATCCGTCAGTGAAAATAGCAATGCTGCTACAGTGACGCTCCATATAGAACGTCTCTTTAGTTGTGGTGCTTGCTAACATCTAAGTGGGTGCCTCGAGGCTCTTCATGTGTCGTCGTGCTGTCGCAAATTGGACACCGGCAGCAATGAACGCTGGAAAACCTCTTATTTCTTATTTATTATTTCTTATGTCTTATTTTATCTTATGTCTTATTTCTAGGGCTCTGGGTTTTCGGATTTATCCGAAAAAAATCCGTATTTTTGGGTTCCAGTAATCGAGAACTGAGCAAGAAAAGCCACGCCTTAACGACTGGTTGGATCTTTTCCTTTGGTGTCGAGATTAACTGGCAACGCGGGTTACCAACCACTGCGACAAGGAGTGGTGGCTCTGTTAAACAAAATCCACCGTGATGCTGTCTTTCGCGAAGCACCTGCACGAAGCAAGAATCCGTGTAATGCGGTCAACTCCATCCTTGCCTAGAGGTAATTCGCATTGGAGTCACTGAATAGGGTACCTTATTTAGCGACACTCTTCGACATGAGGGCAATTTGAGGCCATTGCAGCCACGTGGGAAACGTCCAGCGCATAGGATTTTTCTTTTTCTGTGTATCGTGCTTTCCTCTTAAAGTAGACAACAACAACAACAAATAAGTTAATGATAATGAATGGGGTTAAAGTAGACAACAACAACAATAAGTGATGGGAAAATAGTGATGACATGGGATGTTTCCCCGTGGTAGTCACAGGACCTTACCCCACTTCAAAGAGGTTAATATGAGAGGATGCAATCCGCATTTTTTTCTTTCAATCGTTCTCATCATCAATGGTGAGCACGAAGCGAACACAGGGGTGCTAGACTCGTCGTATCTTGAAACACGAAGAAAGTTCAAGAATTGCGAGGGAGGGCAACCATTGGATGCTTTCCGTTGCCCACATGAGCGCTCCTGACTGTCAATCAAACCTCAGGTCAAGGTTACCGAGACGCGCGCACTTTGAAATATTTCCATGACGTCAAAATGACGTTTTGGTTGTCCGGGGGGATGGTGTCTTTGCAGATTTCACCAATGTAAACAATTCGGGAGATATGAGGAAAGACAGCCGTTGGACAGTTTCACTGGCCCACGTGACGGCCCGTGTTGTCAATCAAACCAAAGTTCAAGGAAAGAGAAAATGCAGCTTTTGGCAGAAGTTCCGTGATGTCAAAATGACGTTGCGCAACTTCTTTTCCACCGAGAAAAGTTCAAGGAAAAATAGTGGCGAACTTTGAAGTTTGTAAGAAAGATTGCGGCCGCTTTTATTGCCGTGCCTTTACTACTGCGCCTCTGACTTCCCATTTATCGTGAGTATCGTTTAAAATGCCAGACGAGGATTTTTGCCAGTGTTACCGACTGTCGAAGAACGCTGTTCGCTCGCTGTGTGACCATCTGCGCAGAGCCTACACTCTCAGAACAGAACTTCACCGCATAGCATGTTGTGCGCCAACTACAGCCACGAATGATATGCTTATCGCTTCTGATTTGATGAGAGAAGGGGACATAGGCACTTTTATAGCAATTATCATATATCCAAATTACTATACGCCAGACTTGTACGTAACGGGTAACGGGTAATTGCGTTACTAGTAATCAATTACTTTTTTGAGTAATTTGTAACGTAATCGATTACTTTTGGGGCCGAGTAATTTTTTGAGTAATTCAATTACAATTTTCAGTAATCAATTACCAAGTAATCGATTACTTGGAAACTAAAGAATCCACATTGTTCGGGACGACGCACACACACATATATGGGATGATTCACCGCCGCGAGAAGACAAAACCAACTGCCCTCTGCAAGTTCGGTGCAAGGCAGCTGTCTTATCTCTAGGACTTTTCCCGCAACAATTACTTACCCGAGGACCCCGAGGTCAATTGCCACAGTGTTCCGCACGTGTAGTGTATTTTTAAGTCACTGTCCTCTCCCCATTCATGTGTACTATCTATCCGTAACCCGGCCTGTATGCAGTAAGTTGGACTGTAGGTTGTACCGTGAACCTGATGAGTCATTTGTGGGAGTTCCAGTTGGGACTCTTTTCACAGAACTCTCAAAACTCTCAACCTCTCGACACATTTTTCGCAGAACTCTCGACCCCGATAACCTAATGCCACTCTTGTGACCATGAGCCCCTGTCAGTCTTGTGCGGAATACTGTCGATATCACAACGATGTCGACGCTCAGTTTCCTTTTTTTGTGTGTGTGGATATCATTTTTTCTATCTTTTTTTATATCGTTTTCTCAGATATCGGAAGTAATTGGCAAAGTAACGCGTTACTTTTCAAGGCGTTACTTCATTACTTTTTCCGGCAAGTAATTTGTAACGGTAAAAATTACTTTTTCCTACAAGGTAACGGTAACGGTAATCAATTACTTTTTTTTAGTAACGTGTACAAGTCTGCTATACGCCCACCTCGCTCTTCGCATCGGACGCGGTAATCCTATCATTCGTGTCAATGGTTTGCGGACAACGTGCTATGCGGTGAAGTTCTGTTCTGAGAGTGTAGGATTCACGCAAGATGCGCTTCTCGTCACGGATAATGACATCATTGCGCACAAGATTGTTGTGTTCTCCATGTATGACACTACCTCCCATGGCTGCAGGTTCCGTGATGTCATTTTGTTTTCACGTGGTTTCCTTGCTGTACAAAAATGAGATTTTCTATTGACACGAAGAGGAGGACAACAGCTTTCCTTGTGATTGAGAGATGCATGCTAAATATAAAATGCACACAGCAGAGACATCAACACTGCAGTTGCAGGGCGTTGGAAAGCTTCGGTGCTCTTCTATGCAGCGGCGCAGCACCTCGAAATGAGCGCTTGCAAGTGCACCGACCCAGGGTTTTTCGGACATGCGACTTTTCCGTCCCTTTTACCATGAAGTGATTATGTCGTCGCAGTGCGGCCACTAGACTGTTTACATGTGCTCAAATTTACAATTTTTTGAGTCTGAGTCTGAGCTGAAAACGGGAGGCGTACGCCTTTTTTGTGACAATTATGAACAGCATAAGTGTCACAAAATAGGCTCCGCCCCACGTTTTCAACAAATCAGGGACGAGAACGTTGTCATTCGGAATTATGGTTGGCCCGGAGCGTGCTATGTGGTGATACTCATTTTTAAGAGTGTACGCCATTTTTGTGGCACCTTTGTGGCACCGTCACCTTTGTGATTTCCTGTCATCAACAGGCCTCTCCACCCTGCTTTGATTACCGGAATCCTCATCATCTCCATTATCATCTCTCATTACGTACAAGTGGCACTGGGGCAGCGCCCAGCCTGCTGGCCGGCATCAGCCCCATCTCATCATCGTATCTTTATGTGTGTCTGCGTTGTGGCATTATGCCGTTCGTAATTGCCACAAAAATGGCGCCCTTCCCCCCGTTTTCATCAAATGAAGGGAGAGAACGTTGTCATTGGCGATGGTGGCTGGCTACGCTCTAAAAACTGAACTTCACCGCATAGCACGCTCTGCGCCAACCATTCACTCTTAAAAATGAACTTCACCACATAGCACGCTCCTAGCCAACCATCATCTCAAATGATATCGTTATCTGCCCTGATTTGTCGAAAACGGGAGGCGTACGCCTTTTTTGGGACACTTATGCTGTTCATAATTGTCACAAAAAGGCGTACGCCTCCCGTTTTCAACAAATCAGGGCAGATAACGATATCATTTGAGATGATGGTTGACTAGGAGCGTGCTATGCGGTGAAGTTCATTTTTAAGAGTGTTGCCACGAATGATATGGTTATCACTTCTGATTCGAGGAGTGAAGGGGGCGTACGCCTTTTTGTGCCAATTGACCTGATAATTGACACAAGAAGGCATACGCCTTCCTCTCTCACCGAATGAGAAGCGATAATCCTATCATTCGTGACAATGGTTGGCGCAGAACGTGCTATTCGGTGAAGTTCAGGTTTTAGAGTGCAGGAGCGTCGTATGTGGTTAAGCTCCATTTTTAGAGTGTTGAATGTGACCATGCAGGGAAAATCAGTACAGTTTCCACTATACTCTTCAACTGCTGAGCTTCTGACAATCCTACATGCAGCAGCTGCGGGTGATCCTCACGGACTCGCGTAGCGCCCTCCAAATGGTGGTGAATCCCGCGTGCATAGCATTCTAGAGCGCTGTATCAGAACATCATGTGCCCAACAAAATCAATCGTTGGAGACATCTCTATGCAATAGATCCCTTCCCACGTCGGCATCAGCGGCAACGAGAAAAGCGGACCAAGTAACATCTAGTGCGGACCACAGCAGTAGCCAGAGTTTGCCAACCCCGGGAGACAACGACAGAAAATTTGTTCTCAATGAGATACTACTTACACGGCACCGTGAGATCTGGGAAATCCTGCAAAGTCATCAACTAGACCTTCCATTGAAAGGACTTTCCTGCGGTACATATAAACCCCCTCTTTAGGTTGCGAATAGGAAGCGTTTTCACTAAATCACGACTATACAAGATTGGTTCTCTGGATAATACAAACTGCAGACACAGTCCGCAAACTGAAGCTATCAAACTCATCCTGCTTTATTGCAGTGCATATGCTGTGGTGCGGGAAAAACATCTTGGACACTCCAGGAATTGTACGCTGGATGATGTCCTACTCGTACATGCCAAAGGCCCATTCATGGAAAGACACTCAAAGACTCGCAGCCGCGTCTGCATTATCCAGGAGTCTGGACTCGCCTAAATACTATGAGACTAAGTGTTTTCAGTCAAACTTCTCACCAATCCTGGCAGTGACCGGTCTTCATCTTAACTTTCGGCCGTCACCATTTCCCAAACACCTGTTTTCATATAATCTAATCTCATCCTGGCTACAGTCGTGACGTTGCTCACATGAGTGATGCCAACAACGGCAAGCCGGTCTCGTCTCGTCTCGTCCACCACCTTGTGACATTTAACATAACCACATAAGTGTCACGAGAAAGCGTACGCATCCCGTTCTGAACAATCAGGGGGGAGAACGACAAGAAGGGAAGAGAGAAAACGCCACTTACAAAGGACCCTCCCGCTGCCTCGCATTCGTTAGTAGGGCGTGCATGTGTCTTACTAAGAGGTGTTCATTAAAGTGTTGTAGGCTAAACAGCTCTACCGGCAGCTATACAGCTCTATGAACTAATTGCTGTACTTGATTTCTATGATGTCAGGATCGCTCGTAGGAAAAGAGTATGAAAGGAAAACAAAGAAAGCAGAAACAACAGGTGGCACTCCAACTGGCTGTCCAACTACCAACTGTCTGTTGTTGCGGTCAACCGTGGAAGTAACGGAAATCGGTAGAAAGTAAGTTAAGTAGCACAATGATCTTCTTCGTTTTAAGTGTTAAGAGAGGTCAGCCAATATTTGGCTTGCTACTCATAAAAGAACTGATTTCCTTGGATAACTTGGGCGCTGTCTAGTCTGTCGATCAACGTAGTCAGTAATTAAAAAAAAGACACTGATTTTAGGGAACGTTCTTGAAATGACCAATACAAAGAAAAAACGAGAAAGACGAAAAAAGAAAAAGAAAGGAGGAGCGAAAAGTAGTCACGCTACTTTTCTAAGCTTTGTGCGTTTATCAGGGCTAGAAAAACTTTTAACTTAAATTCGTATTTTTGCATTCTTTTGAGGCAGTCGTTACCGCTTTCTTTATTGAGTAATGTGTCAGAAAATCCTAAAGTTTCATTTGTACCTAGTAGAGTGACGGTCAGCGTCCCACGTGAACACGGAACCCGCCAATCCGCCAAGCAACCAAATATAAGTCATAATGTGCAGATTGTCTCTCCCCTTCGAAGATTCAAGAAGTAAAGAAACACGGGTTGCGTAAGTTAGACGCGCGCATCTCTCTCTCGCTCTCTCACGCACACACAAATAATAAAAGTAAAAACTTCAATAATTGGAAGAGCAAATATCATTCCCATGCAGGCACCTTTAGATGCATGAGGCAAAGAACGAGAAATGCGATGAATTGCGAAGTGGAGAAGCGGAAATCCAATTTGTGACATCAGGGCCTTCGATTCACGCACCTGGTCTCGGTGATCACATCTCACACATTCTTGGGAACAACAGGAGTTTATCATACCTGGCAATAACGGGTGTGAAACAGAGGTCTCTCTTGAATACGAGTAGAAAGGATTACTCTTTTCTTTTTTTATTTTCCTGGCGAAGCGAAGGTAAGAAATGATTACCACCTTGGCAAAAGAAAACACCTCACCCGCTTTCACGCGATGTGAAGCGCTACGCGCCGTTCAAAGAAGGGATGATAGTAACGATATTTCGGAGCATCGAAAAGTTATCGTAAGTGATCGCGTCAAGCCGTGGCAGTGGAGTAAAAAAAGCGAGAATAACGACAAAACGGTTCGCGAGGACGGCGCCTACTTATATTTGCGAGTCACGGTTCGGTCTCATTTGAATTAAAGTGCAGCAGCAAGTTTCGAGAAGTTCTCCGACGAATCAACGCGCTCTCGTCTGTGACGGATCTTTCGTTTCAAGCCTTTTCAGTTGTAATTCATGCTGACTTGTACTTGTATCGTGCCTAAGAGAGTATTCAAAATTGTATAGTACGCGTTAGTTAGGTTGTTAATTTGCTTCTGGTGAAAAAATTAAAAAAAATAAAAGAATCTGGAGCTTCTTGAATTTGATTTGAATTTGAGTTTGAATGTTAAAAAATGGGACGGGGGAGAAATTGAATTCCTCTTCTTATGTTCAGTCGTACATACTGTTTTGCGAAGATGTGCTCTCGCATCGATACAGTAGCATTCCTCGTGCTCCAGGCATGATTAATAGTGAGTTTTAGTAAACCAGTTTGCAACGTCCCGGTACGATACACGGTACGATCTTTCGAAACGATAGTGATAGTTTTAGTGCATTATACGCTATCGCCTTTGCTTACGTAAGGGATAGTGTGATGGTTCTGCGCAATGCATGAAGTTCTCTTTATGTTTTCCGCTTGCGCAGAACCACCAACCCTATCCCTTATGTACGCAATGACGATACCGTACGATCCACTAAAGCTCGCTAATAGATAGTTTTAGTGTACCGTGCGCTATCGCTTATGCGTACGGAAGGGATAGCGTTGGTGGTTCTGCGCACTGCGCGAAGCTCTCTTTCTCTTATCGGCGTGCGCAGAACCATCAACGCTATCTCTTACGTACGCAAAGGCGATAGCATACGATGTACTAAAACTCTCTATTAGAGGATTTTAGTGTACCGTACGCTATCGCCTTTGCGTACGTAAGGGATAGAGTTGGTGGTTCTGCGCACGCGCAAACCATAAAGAGAGCTTCGCCCAGTGCGTAGAACCACCATGCTATCCCTTACGTACGCAAAGGCGATAGCGTACGATGCATGGAAACTCACTATTCTTGCTAACGTCCACACGGTAACCTGCATGATAATAGGGAGTTTTAGTACATCGTCCGCTATCGCCTTTGCGTACGGTCTACTAAAACTCTCTAATACAAATACGTAGCAGGACATATCGGCTTCACTTAGCGTGAGATGGCTACCAGAGGACAATTAACTAACAACGTACAATTAATATCACGTGCTGGTTACCCTCCCAAATACGCGAAACTCCGAACAATAGCGAGCTGTGTTTGAGACGTTCGTCCACAAGGTTTCACATTGTTATCTTCCTGGTCGTTGTGCATAAAATTTTAAGCTGTCACGAGTTCCGCATTGCACGAGGTCCGTACGCATTTTAGTTGCGACAACAACCGGAAACGGACGTTATTGTGCTTTAGTAACTGTTTTCATCTGCTCCGTCTAAAGCAAAAATTGTGATAAATCACAACGACAAAGGTGAGGATTAGAATGTGCAATACAAAGCTCGCTGTTGTCGACCGCTTCATAGTCATAATCGCTCGTAGAGTCCTATGCTTGCATTACATAAACTAGCGTGTAGCCGCGATTTTTTGAAAGACGAGACAAAACGACAGAAGGTGTCCTCGAATAATATTTCCCATATTGCAGTGTATAAAACGGGAGAAAAAGCACGGTGAACGTTGCCAGGTGTTTATTCCACCAGTCCCGGTACAGAGGTGAAGCGTGGGGCACGGAGGGCGCAAGCCTTGGGAGCCCCACATCCTCGTTTTTTGTTTTTAAATCCCTGTTAGCGCCGCGAAGCAACTGTGGCCATGAACGGCGTACAGATGTGGACAGACGGAGAGAGGACAGCAGGAAAGAGTGGGGGGGGGCAGCGTGGTTAGTATGCGTCCTGGGCAGACTTCAGGGGAACGGTGCCGACATTCGTCCGGAACGTCTTCGGAAAACACAGGAAAAACCTCTGACAGCTCAGCCGGTGGTAGGATTGGAACCCAGCACCTCTCAGTCTTCAGCAGGATCTTGGCTACTACCAACGAGCGGGACGCCTTAACCCGGTCGGCCATGCCGTTGGTACCCTCATTGTGCACAACATATATACCTGCCGCTACATTTGGGCCCTTTTGTGTTTACGAACACAGGTGAACGTACGAAGCTCACAAAATGAAAGCTTACTTTCCTCTTTATTTCTTTTTTTTTATTTTTAGGTACAGCAGTAAAGCAGCGCGCGATCCATTCCCGGTCTCCGATCGCCATCCCACGTTGCAATATTGCAGGCAGCTGTGGGAACAAGACGGGAGTCGACCTTCCAGGAGCAATATTGGCAGACACATGGTATATTTTTACATTATGGCGTCATACTTTTTTTATACTAAATTGTTCATACTGCATTAATTTTCCGATACTTCCGCGTCGCATAGAGAAGCACTATTTTGGGAAAATACGGGGTGAGGCACGTGGATTGCATTGACATCAATTAGGTTAATTAGAACTAGAAGATAAGTTTTTTATTTGAACGTCAAGATAGCTGCAACCTTTTGCGTTAATGAATAATCAAGATGTCTACTTTTCAACTTTCTCAACGGCGCTTCACAAGGTACGCGATGGACATTAGATTGATAACTAATATAAAGAGCCCGTATTGCCGAGAGGTCGTAGAAGACCTTAATGCTTGCCACCCGCATTGCAACTCGTTTATTTCATGACCACCGTGATCAGCCTGCACAACGCCTAACTGATAATCAACCGTAACTCCTCACTAGATTTGATTTTGAGTGTTACAGCGTTTGCATCACAAGTGCTCTCACCTCACTGGGTTGTCGCCAGGGTGGTAAGCCATCGTTGCGGAAAATGCGCGGACAAACGATGAACTTTTTTTTTTCATGTTGCACCGCGAAGCAACTGTGGCTACGAGCGGCGTACAGACGTTGACAGACGGGGAGAGGACAGCAGGAAGAAGTGGGGAACATGGGGTTAGTATGCGTACTGGGCCGACTTCATGGGGAACTGTGTCGATATTCTTCTGGAAAGTCTCCGGAAAACCCAAGGAAAACCTGAGACAGCGCAGCCGGTGGTAGGATTTGAATCCACCACCTCCCACTCTTCAGCACGACCTTGGCTACCACCAACAGGCGGGTTGCCTTAACCTGCCCGGTCATATCGCTGGTAAAAGATGAACTGATGCAAAGAGAAAACCTTCGGGACCTCGTTGCAGTGCAGTAGGGTACACACCTCTATCGCTGAGTTTCTCTCTACTAGGATAACTCCAACGATTCTTCTAACAAAGAAAGGAGGTCGATTATTCCGAACACCTTGCCTGTTTTATATCGAACGTCATGCGGGTTACGGGAAAATCCTCGTCATTCCAATGTTGCGTTATGTTGTAAACATCCCGGAATAGGTCAAAGCCGTCACTTGAGTCGTAATTTCCAACCCGGAACATCAGTTATTTCATTAAGTTGTGTATCATATTTCTTCCTATGACTTGTATAACGTGCAATCGCAATATAGACGTCGTATTAGACAGCCCCTTTCTCTTTCCCTCTTTGTTGTCATTTTGTTTGTTTGTCTGTGTGAATAAATGGCAACAGGACGCCGAGTTAGTGTCGGTTGGTATACCTGAGAGGAGTATACGTGGCTCCCTGTGTTGAAACCAGGTAATGGCAAACGCCGGGCTCCTAAAGTGTGGCGTTTAATTGCTGTGCAAACCGGAATATAGGTAGGGAAAAAAGAGAACGTTTTAGCCAAACAGGGCATCCGTACCTCGATGATAAATTCGAGAATGCGACCAAAAGGCAGCAAAGTAACGCAGACCCAAGCCACGTGCACACTGGATAACATGCTGGATAAGCATATAAGAGAAAGGAAGAGAGGGAAGAAAAAAAGGACACGATGGCGCTGCCGCGCATTGTTGTGAAGTTCGTAGTTTCTTTCTACTTCTTTTTTTTTCTGTCAATGACTTGCATCTAAGGCGAGCGTCGACTTTCCTGATGCACTTTGAAAAAAAAGAAAAGGACAAAGAAATCAACCTTATTCCGGTTCAAACAAGAGACACAAATAGTAGTGTGAGTGAAAACTATGACATCGATATGCACGAGAGGTCCAGCATTTCCGAAAATACCGTCATAAGAGAGCCTCCTCTCCTGTCACGTTTTGGCCAAGGTTCATCTAGTGGCGACGAGCTTCTGCTCCTATCCAGCTTCCCATCCCATGTAAGCTTTCTTTATCCTTTTGAAGCCGCCTGGTGGACACCCGGCGCTGCTTCTAGAGTGAGCCCAACGTTGAGAGGCTGTGGTATTTTACCACGTGTGGCATACTCCACAATCCCGCGAATGATCAAACAACGCAAATGCCGGAATTCGTCACACTCGGTTTGAACACGTATTACGTGTCCAAATTCTGTGTCTTTGGTACGGTGAAACGCTGCTTCGGGAAAAAATGGCAGAATACCGCAAAGACGTAAAATTTGCGCTGTGCCACGTGACCACAAGATTTGAGGGACTTGTGGGCGGTGTACATCACACCAGCCCTTTTCCATCTTTCCATATGCTCACGCGATTTCACGAATGACCACACCTGGCCAATACACATGGAGCAACGAGGTACTGATCATATCCCTGCGATCATTAGTCACGTTAAAGTGCCTCGCTCTACCCAATGACGAAGCACCGCAATGTCAATACCTATTCCTTCAGACACGATACCTTCAGTACAATGAAAAGAGCTGAACGTTTAAATCTTGGTAAAAATCTAGCGAAGATGAATAACCAATCCCTTTCTTTCGAAAAGGTCATCAGTCCGTGGCAGGAAGTACCGCATCAATGTTCTTTCTATTTTCCTAAACACGGGGAGCTATATGAAGTCTGCAATGAAAACCCTTACAACAGAGACAGGACGAAGATTAACCAGAAGCACCGCATTTGCATGAATCCAGCACCTGAGATAGCAGAGAATCTTGTACGTCCCTGTTTTCTTTTAATGCAGAATGCAGTTTACAAATACGACGTAAAGTCAGACAACGCAATAGTAGCTCAGACTAGTGAAAAACAGAAGCGAACACAGCACATGCACATATTTGGTTTAAAGAAAGGTGCTTGATTAAAAAGCAATTGTGCACTGTGACACTTAAATCTTATGTTCGTTCGTTGTTCATTGGCCTCAGTTATTGCGTTGTTGCTTGAAAAAGATGTAAGAGAGGATGCGTAAGAGCTGAGAGCGTGTACTTCTGTGTCTGAGCGAGGCCTGGGTCTGTTGACGAATATTAGGTAGTAGCAGTTATGGCCAGTAGTTAACTACACGTAGTTAAACTACCTGATTGTAGTTAAAAAGTAGTTCTCAACAACCTGCAGAAATATAGTGGCAACTACTAGTTAAACTACTATTTCGAGTAATTAACTACAGTAGTTAGGTTACTGCATGCGCCAACTACTTCGATTTTGCCTCAAGCTTTACGGCACGATTGTGCTTCCGATTTTTACCTTGAGGTACTTGTTTGATGAGAACGGAGGTGCAGAGCAATTGTGCTGTGCATGTGTACCAAATCTTCACTTTTATCGCTGCTTGTGATTCATATTTAGGTGTCCAAGAACACTATAAAATGGGATTGGTGTTGATGAGACAACGTTAAGTAGTTATAGATGTAGCTAAAATACATTGCAGTAGTTAAAGAAGTAGTTTTAACTACCTCCCCTGAAAAGTAGTTGAACTACTAGTTAAACTACTCCATCGCAAAGTAGTTAGTAGTTATAGTTAAACTACTGTAGAAGTAGTTAGTGGCCATCACTGGGTAGTAGCAAGGTGGGTAGGTTTTTTTATTCGCACATTTCTCTGTTTATACACGGTTTCAAGGTGCTACGTGTTTCAAATGGTATTTACGATGATGTGGTGATAAGAGGGTAGGGTACAGGGTGGCATGATATAATGGTGGCATCTCTGACCAGAAACCGGAATGTCTGCGTCCGAGACTCACTGGCGGTGCCTCCCATCAACCACGCAAGACAAAGCGCATGCACAAAGCTATCCTGTAAAGCGTGCTTTCACTGCACTGGCGTTTTGTACGTAGGAGAAACAACAACTAAGGCTCCAAGTCTGTCGGCCTGCTGAAGAGATGTGGTGTTACTGCGATGTTGCAGCCGAGTGTAGCATTAGCGAAGTGAGCGATTCGGGTCTTTTCAGCTCACATGAGTGAATGAGTGGCAAAACACCAATAAGACTTTCTTTTCTAGTTCATTCTTCCTTTACTCTCCTCCTTTTTCTTTTCTCCTTGTTCTTTTCCCAATAGTATTGCGAGTTGACCTTTGCGTCTGATTGAACCTTTTCCCTTCTTCTTCTTCCCCCCCCTTCGAATAAGCATACAACCGCTGTACCATCCGCAGCCTTACCTAGCCTGTCTATTACAAAATAACTCACCAATGACCCGTTCTACGCTGTTTTACAATTACGAAGTCCGGATTTTACGATGGCACGCCAAAGAGGCAGTCTGAACAAGACACAACAAAGTAGGAACTTGCCAGATGCGCTCACAGTGTGGTATTTCGCTGTGACACTTGCTTACTTCATATGTAGGGTTCCGCGTTTTCGGTTCAAACCGAAAAATATAGGCCTGTACATATTTTCATTATTCGGTTTTAACCGAAAAACGCCGTATACAAATGAATCTCCGAGGAAATATTAGGCGGATTAATCGCTGCCCACGTTAAATTTAACACAAAAATTAGCTCTGTTTTAGCGATTTATGTTTTTTTACAGGTTCTACCGGAGACTAATAGCTGGTGAAAGCAAACACAGAGCAAATACCACTCTACTCAACTTCTGGTGGCAGAATGAGCCTAGGTTGAGCTCGCTTTCTTTTTTATTTCTTTTTTTGTTTGTGTGTGTGTGTACTACAGGGGCAGACAGCAACGCTGTCAACAATAAGTATTCCAGAATTCAGAGCACCTTTTTGGTTTTTATTATGCGAAGCATGGACATTCGATATTACGGGGCTTTGATCACGCACCTTTCTCCCCCTTCTTTAATGAAGTTTCGGTCCGTCGAACAGCTTCCAATCAACGCCCTGTTCCACTTAATCGATTAAAACGCTGATGAATGATGACACGACTCATAAAATTTATATTCGACGCCGGCAGCAAGTAACGCTTCGGTAACGCACCACGGTAACGTTTTCCATAATCCTCAGGAGCCAACGGCAATTCCTCCTCTTCGTGATTCTCTCTCTCTCTCTTTCTTTTTTTACCTATGCTACCCGTAAGAACATCGGGAAAGAAATACTAAAAGCAAGCTTTGACTTCGGTTGGCTGGCTAGCAAACGTCGTGGTGATGAATGGTTTGCGGGATCACTTGTCGCGCACTCTTGTGCGAGGCTCTCAGATAGCCATCCTCCATTAGTGTCGACGAAACCAGATATCTCCGCTCGTTATGCACGTTGGAGCTCTGTCTTGCGAAGCGATGTGCGCGCGGGAGTAATAATAAACGGAAACGTTTATTATTACTGCGCAAGAAATATCTATAAATCATATGTGTGACCAATCCGCAGCGCAGAAATAAATATACTCGTGCTGACGTCTTACTAACAAACAATAATGCATTTCCAGGCGGTCTTCTCAACATTATCGAACTGTCTCCTGACATGGCGGTACGCTGCCCGAGGGGGCAACTGTACGGCCTGGGACGACTTCATAGGGAACTGTGCCCTCAAAAGTTCGAGGAGACACTGCGGCCCTTCTCTACTTCTAATACCTTGGTGTGGCCGGTTCACAGGTAATAATCCAGGCAGTGTACGAAAACCTTTTGATAGATTGTCAAGAACCTTGATACACACTGTACGGATGAGATGCATCGCAGAATCTGTAGAATTCATGAAGGAACATAAATTGTGGCCCCGCGACTACGTTTTGGTGGGTACGTGTGTTACGACACGTTTCTGTTCTGTTCAGTTTCTTCTTTTTTTAATGATTTTACTTGTGTGGTGGCCCGTGGACGACGATGCAGACATGCCTCTGCTGGCGCGCTCCACTGCGCCTGGCAGCCAGTAATACCGGCACCGTCCTTACGTGAGGCCACGCACATATGCCCGCTGAGACATTCCATCGTCGTCGGTCAGGACTCATGTAGAGGAACACCACCTCCTCTACATTTGGTGACCCGAACACAGAACACCACGTTCGGCGTAATTCGGCCCTTCCACATCCCAAATTTTCCATCGACCAGCGAATCACGCGGGAAACCATCACTGAAGGTTCGGTGCCTAGTTCCTCCGAGGACTCGCTAGGCGGTGACGCTCCTCTCGCAGCATTCAACGACCTGACATATCACGACGCCGCTCCAGCTCCGCACCACTCTCAACGAGCCCTAGTCGCTCTCACTGCGTCGCGCCGCCTCATGCTTCGTCACGGTCCTCCTCGGTCATTCACCAGCGGCATGTTCCCGGGCCACACACTCCTGTACCGGTACACCGCTGTCGACCGCACCACCTGCATCTCCTACGCTAGCGGTCCAAGAACACTGCCCGTCTCGCCTTCCCACGAGGCTTCTATACAATATGCTGGCACCTCATCCAGATGCGGTCAAGAGGCCCCGGGACTAACGTTCCACCGGAGGCAGGCACCAGGCCACACTGAGTTTTACTCCCGGTCTTCCTGTGCTTCACGATGGTCCTCCCTGGCACTCTCCTTGGCGACAACATTAGGAGCACACTGCTCACGATCCGGTTGCTGTTCTGTCGCCGTCCTGTCTGCGTCGCATCGGCCTACCTGCCTGCTCTCCGCTTCGGTGCGTCCCTGGAACCTGCCCGGCAAGCGCTTGTCCGCACCATCCATTCGCTACTTCGACCCATTCAGCACAAGACGCAAGTCCAGCCGTTCCTCTGCCACGTATCGCTCTTCTTTCTCCTCTTCACGTATCGACGCGGACCTGAACAGCTCTACACCGCTCCGCGTCTGATGGGGGGAGCGACGTGGTGGCCTGTGGACGACGATGAATACGTGCCACTGCTGCCGCGCGCCACTGCGCCTGGCAGCCAGTTCTACCGGCTACCTTCCTGGCGTGAGGCCACGCACATCTGCCCGCTGGGATTTTCCATCATCGCCGGTCAGGACTCATGTAGAGGAACAGCACCGCCTCTACACTTGTATCTTTTTGTTTTGTTGTTGTTGTTGTTGGATTGGTCGGGTGCCGAATTCAATTTCAACATATTTATTTACTTATCAAGTTATCATAAATTCTCATTACACTTTTTAGTGGCTTTTACAGTGTACGATAGCAATTCACAGTTCGTACAGAGTCACAACCACGATGGCAGACTGTACTCCGTAGTAAGGAAGGTAGCACATGACAAAAAGTGACCGAAGACGATGACACGTTAAATGTTAATGGTAGTAGTATTCGTGTACTTGTCGTGCATATGGCTGCTTTTTGGGTGTGACTTTTCAAGCAGCCTCATGTCCTCGCTGACTGAGCAATAAAGTGCAAAACGTTGCCCTGAGATCTCGCCTCCCTCATGCTGTTCCACAGATTGCTCGTCCTATGACCTCGCCATTCCGGAGAGCTACGACGTATTTCGGGAAGTGACTAACTCCCTGCAGTACCAGCTCTGATGAACGGTGGTGATTTGACATATTTGCAAGATTATTCGGACACAAAGATTTTTCTGACAGTCGTAGATTGCACGTGACTCGTGTTCCGGGAGCAACAGCGACAATTTCACTCCTGGCTTCAGCTGTTTTCCTGCCATCATTTATGGCTTCGCAACAATAGTATCCGACGTGCTTACAGTCAAGGGTGTACAGATAGTGCTCAAGACGCGAATGCAACTGGCGATTTAGTCGTCAAGATCCACGAGAGTCCATGGAATACAGCCAGGCGCAACAGCATCGCGTCATTTTAAAGCTGTCACGTGATCATCCGTTGTCATGTGGTCAGTTGCCACCAAGTGTTGGTAAAGGAGTCGTTCGTCGTCACCCAAGATATTCTCGCTAGGTCTCCAGTAAGATATTTTGCAAGATCAGTTGGTTCTCCTTAGGAGACAATGGAAAAAATCGATCAGCGCTGGTTGGCTTTTATTGCTTTCATTGTCCGAAGGCCTTCTATTGCTTGCACCGCTCTCAATATTTGTATCACTGGCGAATAAACATCTAGCGATACACCCAACCTCCCGCATTGTGTGCATTTCCGTTTATCGAAATAACACCCGAGATGTGATTATGGGGCAGCTGTATCTTCTACTAAGTCGGTTGTTATTACTTCTCGCTGGTATTGCGTTGTTTTTCGGAGTGTAAGATGAGACTAGTTCAGGAGCTGTCAGCTGCTGTCCTCAAAATGACGCTAGGCCGACTTATTTGCTGTTGCTATGACCAGTCTCAATTGAGTCGAATTCGTACGCTCCTCTTTCACTTCGTGTGGATGCACATGTGACACTGCAGCGTTAGGAAGGCGAGCGATTAAATCGTGCGGTGTCGCATCGTGCACTTATGTGACTTTACTAGCTGATGCTGTTTAGTAGTCTCCCAAACCATCGTCGCTATCATATCTTGGGTGAAGCAGTTTTCCTAGACTTCACTTTACGGTGGAGGGGACGAGAAAAAAGCGCCAGAATGTTATTTCTTGATAGTAACGGGGTAGCGTATACGTCAGCGTTCGAAAAGAAAAGGCCATATTGCGCCATTCGCATTGTTTCTCTTTTTTTCTTCTTTTCAGTCGAAGGGAAAAAATAATTCCAAATTAATCCCATTGTGCCTGGGGAGCACCGGTTTCGCCACGATTATAACTTAACATTTTCTGTAACGCCTTCCTTTAGCCTCCGAACACTCATATTCAAGCCCCGATTTGATGCGTGCACTTAGTCCCGTGGGGTTGAGCGGCGGACATTGATTGTTACAATCGCTGTCTGCATCAGTGTCATCTCAATCAATAAATCCCAATCAATTCCGTCCCAACACATGACTTCTTCAGTTCAAAGGACTCAACATTTCGGCATACTTGAATTCTTCTACACTGAACATTCATAATTTAGAGAGAGCGCGCACACACACATTGTTTTAGCATCCCTCTCCGTTAAACTTGCTGAGCTGGAGTTTAACTCCGTTAAACTCCGTTTAACTCCCTTAAACTCCGTTAAAGCTTGCTGAGCTCAAGATCGCGGGTGCGATACGGTCGAAGACGGTAGCAATGTGCGGGAGTTTCTTTTTTTTTTTATTCCGTGTTAGCGCCACGAAGCAACTATGGCTATGAGCGGCATAGAGATGTGAATAGATGTAGAGAGGACAGTAGGAAGGAGTGGAATGTGGGGAAGGTAAACATTGCTTCCAGCACCGTGTGTCGAAGATTTCCGGCGCACGTCAAATGAACCCCAGGTGGTCGAAATTATCCGCAGTCCTACCCTGCAGCACGTACAAGAGGTCGCCACACTATAGGCGTACCAACCTTACGTGGAACATCACCGCACCATTCTTTAACAGAGGTCACTAGAATCGTGTCAGTAAAGTAATCGGTCGTCCGAATCTACCTACTCAGATACAGTCATGGAGACGACTGGCGAAAACAACGTGTGTGCAAAGGATATTTTAACGTGGTCCTCGTCGAATTCATGTTTCACCAAAATATTGTATGAGAATTACAATCTGTACACGATTTTGGTATCCGTCCCTCGACAAACTGCATCCATCCTGCAGTAGTTTACGACTGAATGCCCCGTTCCATGCTCGACTCCCAGAAAAAACTCGAGAAGTCTGTTTGCACTAACTGCAGCGAAGGTGGCGTCGTAGAAAGATACAAGGCCCTGTAGTGTCCTGCAAGCGACTTTGGCTTGCCTGGACACCAGATCTCTTGATATCGGCAGAAGCTTGGGATGGCCAGCGCATCACGAAGCGATTTCCTTTTCTTTTCTTTTACTTCGGTGTTAGCGCCGCGAAACAACTCCGGCTATGAGCAGCGTACAGTCATGAACAGATAGAGAGAGGACTACAGGAAGGTGTAGAGAACAGGAGCGAGGGGGGGGGGGGATGTATTGCAAGCACTTGTTCCGTTTCTTCGGGGAATCACGACTGTGATACAAGCTGATATTTTCTAATTGAAACATAATCTTATAAAGACAAAGGGGGCTCGCTGCTAATAGCTTCTTCGCCCTACGTTTCTTCTGCTCGGCGGAGATTACAGGGGCCGGTAGCTGTCAAGGTCTGTGTACAATTAAGTAAAATTCGTTAATCAACTTTTTAATTAGGGGTTTGGGGGAGAATGAATTAATCTGAAATTCTGAATCTCTTTTAAACAATTCCAGAAAAGGACACTTGAATATATTCATCGCCAAATTTTGCTATGCAAATGAGTCGAAACCGAAACCAAGTACGCCTCGATCCTGGGGGTAGCGTAGCGACATTCATTCCACGTCGGAGGACACCGTGCTTTGAAGCGATGTAACTTCTCTTTCTTTTGCCCCTCTCTCACGCAGTTTCGCAATCAGTGGATTCGTCTAGCACCACTAGCACGTCTAGAACCAACTTCTGAAAGCCGAACATACGAAAAGCGCGTTCAAGTTGTGATTAATAAAAAATAAGAGAATCAAAACACGACCGTCTGTGAACGCCGTTCTCGAATAAGTTAACGAACACCAGAGTGCAGAGCTGCGTAGATGAGCTAGGTAGCTAAACCGCCGGCGTTCGGCCAACGACATAGCGCACATTTTCGCGGTACATGACTTTCTTTAGGTTTTCATCTTCACATGTAAAAATGCATATGTATGTCTGTGTGCACTTTTTAAAAACTGAATACGGCTATGGTGGCATAGTGCGATGGCCCACGGTGAATGCCTGAGTGTGCACGCGTGAACGTACGTCCCAACTGGCAATAACGAATGTGTATTTTCATTTGTAGAACGTTTCTTTGTCAATTTGAATAGTTCCAGGGTACGCAAGAGCTTCCGGAGCAACATTCCTGGGATCTAATATTTCTGCATATTTCGTACATATTTAGACGTTTCATGCCGCATATTTTCGAAGAGTTTTGTGCATAAAGTCCTCGGCCGTTGGGCGACCCGGACCATCGGTAGGCTCTCACGCTCTCCTCTTATTGAGCCTTCGTGTTTGTGTTTGTTTACGTGTCTTGCCCATCGCTCAGGCTTGCCTTATCATGGAATTTATCCACCAGCTAGCCTGCATTTACGCCATTCTGTCAATCTCCTACCACAACTTTCCTCCTCCTTTCAACTTTGTTTTCTTTCTCTTATTTTTTAGTTCCCATTTTCCTAGTTGATCTGGTGTAGGCGCAGTGGATCAGCCAGATCTATCTTATCGAGACTGCAGTTTTTTAAATTTTTTTGTTCACATCATCATCATCATCATCATTCTTGCTGATTTACTTATTTATTTATTTATTGCAAATATGGATATGATCCTGCTCGCTTCCCAATTCGTTCATCTTTTGGCCCTGGCAAAGTTGGTATGTCTATTCCAGTTTTGTGCGCGTTCAAAAGGTGTCGAGATTTAGTTTATCGTTCCCCAAGGAGCATTAAAAGGCCACAGGGCGCAACATATAAGGTTTGTAATTCTTTTTTCGCACTTTTTCTCTTTCTTTCTAACATAGCGTAGGATGATTAAGTTCGGTCAACGGTCCACCATCAATTCTCAGTCGAGGGGTGCGGCTTAGCATGCACATTACTTATAACTCTTGTGTCTCGCCCGGGCATGACATAATGCTTCAGTGGATGCCCGGGCACTCAGGTATCGCGGGCAATTTTGTCGCTGACGCCGTCGCGTTTCAGGCACATTAGCTGGCACCCACGCGAAGAGTGTATTTTTCTCGCTGTGATGCAAACTGTGTGCTTCACTCCCTTCTCCAGCGACTCAGCAAGGATCTGTGGCTATCAGGCAGAGCACGTTCGTCCCTATACTTTGCACCATTGACCCTGATTGGACTTTTCGCGCTCCCTCCTCTTTTCTGCTTTCAGTGCAGGACGTCATTCACTGGCTTCGGCTGAACGTTCCCTACACATGGCCGGTTAATTTATAGGATAGGGAAAGCGGCGTCGCCCAATTGTTCTGAGTTCGGTGTACCCGAAGGCTCAGAGCATGTCCTCATCTCGTGTGTGCGGTACTGTGCCGCGCTGAGACCCCTTGAGGCACCCCTCGCGGCTCTCGATAACCGCCCCATCACTGCACCCGTGGTTCACCACGAACTCTCGCGCGAGCCTACCAAGACGGCTTTGAAGCGCGCGAAGTTTAAATATAACGATAATGCATGCTGTGTCAGAGTGCAAGGTCGGGGCCATGATGTCTTTCCCGACAGATATAGGGGCAGATAACAGGTTTTGATACGAGTGCCTGACTGACTGAGAGTGAGTGACGGCTATTGTCCATTGCCCGCTCCTTGTGACTGTGAACCATGACTTTGCATGCTAGGGCATGCATAGGGCCAACGATGTTCTTCACACATGACTTCATACTTTTTTTTTTTTCAATTTTGAGTGTCCGTACGCGCAGTAGCCGGTCTCCACATTGTTGGGACCAACCTCTCCATTTTATTTTTCCTTTCATCCAATCAAATAGAAAATCAGCATGCACACACTCGTATTGATAGCAACAGCAGAGACGATTATAAAGCCTGGAGATCTTGCAATAACGTTAATAAATTTTTATCGGCTTTCGTGACTCTCTCCGACAAAACACTAGGTATGTTAATAAGATGCGCTGTGTGGCGCGTAGCTCCGGCGATCGCACTCGACAAAGCACACAGAAGCGCAACAAGATACTTGGTTTTCAATTTCTAAAACGCGTCTCGCCTCCTGCTATCAAGTAAGGGAACACTGAAATCATCGATTATGCTAAAATATTAAAGGCGACCACTCAACAAAATATAGTGGGTATAGATGACAGATTATAAACGCAATATTTCATTCTAGAGATTATACGCTGCACTTAGCACATGTTGTACTTCATTATACAATCGTCCATGACAAAAAGAAAGAAAGAAAGTGAAATAAAGGAGTCTAAAGTAAGGCAGGGTAAAGTCCAAAACTTTACACCGCAACTTTTCTTGAGTAACAAACCTTTTTCTGAAAGAGTTTGCCTAAACTGTATTTGTGCATTCGAATCGATAGAGAGACCTCTCAGATAAATCTCTCATCTATCGATCGCCTCGTACTCGCTGGCGGTGTAAAAAAGCACTCGCTTTAATTAAAGATGACGCCTAACCATCCTGGGTTCCTTAATTTTGCTGCCAAATGTTGGAGCAGATGACGGTAATGCCCCGCTCGCCGTGGCAGACGCGATATACACACTGGGAAGAGGAACAACTAGCGTGTTAATTGCTTCATTGTATTAGAAAGATCTTGGGAAACAGTTCAGGTATAGCTATTGATTATATTGATTATGAACCGTGGTCGCGGTATATGTGTGATACATCATGACCTCTAGGCAGAAAGCATCTTATTCGAGGCTATAGTAAACCGTACCATAGACACCTTCGTTAGGGCCGTTTCTGCAGCTCGTTTTCGCTCACTAAATGGCCTGCCACGTGCTACTCTAAACATGAATGAAAGATGTATACCGAAGGAGGTAACGATAGTGTCCTATACCAGCGTGAGCCCGGCAAGACTTGGAGTGCACGTGAGACGTGCTTGTCGGATATCAAATAATAATTCGCGAACAACGCAGTCGTGCTGAAGAGAGTGCATCCCAAATGGTCTCCTGGACGGGATGATTGATGCCTCGACAGTCTTGACATACGTGTGATCTACGAGCACTTCACTGACAGGAAAGCAACATCCGCAGGCTGAACCGTATGGCATCCGGAGGGGGAATATGTGTTTATTATGAAAATAAGAAGTAGGGAAGGGTTACCTTACGCTACGGCGGCATCCGGCATTGCGGTTAAACTGCATGTCATCGTGGAAGGAATGTCTAGAGCGCTCAAGAAACAATGTCCATGAGTCCGACGAGCACAGTCCCACATAAACACTGAAAACCTACAGATGGTTTTTGTTTTCAATGGATTCTGTATGGTAGACGCGAGGATACCTCTACACAAGCAGGGAATTCATGCACCACGCTAATGTAGGCAACCACCTGTTAGTCATTTTACCCTACTCTATAGGTAGCAAATGGAGGTTCAGAAATAAGTTAACTCATCATCGGTGATTAAGAAATGGCTTCGTATTTGACAGCGAATGGTTGGACAAATTTGGGTGTGGTGTCATACAGTACAGTACCAGTAGGCAACGATCAATCCAGGCAACGAGGCCAAGTTGAATAAATAATGAAATAGAAAGAACGAGATTGAGCAGGATTGCAAGGGTATTGAAAGCGTAACAACGCGATTGAATTTCCTTTGTAAGTTGGAAAATCTCCGCCCCTCCGCCCCCCCCCCCCCCAAAAAAAAAGAACAAGAAAAAAAAATTGCCCACCAGTCAAACATATCAAGGTGTTCTAACACCTAAGGACTTACGACATATATGTAGATTAGATTAGTACTGCAAATAAAGGCTGAGACAGAGATATGCAAAGATACACCAGAACTTTTAAGAAAATATTCCGTGTTCTACGCACGATTATGATTCAATGTCAGTCAATGTTTTGCATTTTTCCTGTCCCTTGTGTTCGAGCGTCACCTGCGTCATAGGGACGTTAAACACAAAGTACCCGTTGGAGATCGCAGCGTACGCGAAATGACCTGTTTGAGAGTTTGAAATGTAGATTCATAACTCATATACTAATATATATTAAATATACGATACACTATATATCCAGACCAGAACCCCATAGTTTGCAAAAGCATGGTCCACGGACCAGGGCGGGACTGGTCACAGGCATTACCGGGAAGATTCCGGGCGGGCCGTCACGTTTTGACAGGCGTGGGACTTCCGGCTTTGTACTAACCCCAGGGAAAGAAGGCACGTGAGACGATCTTTTCAGTCATTTCGCCCATGCCATCAGACAGACCACAGCGGCCTCGCTCATGATCATAGTGAAGCCACCGGATCTATCACTACCGTGCTTCCGTTTAATGCAAATCAAAGCCTGAAACGATCCATCTGCGTGTTCGTTCGACGAACAATAGTACGCCAAGCCCCACAGTACTGCCCAATTCAATCAAATTTTTAATTTCACGACAACCAAAATGGTTATTATGCCTCTTCGATATGTTCGCGCCAGAAGTCTTAGCGTTATATCCACAGGACAATACGAGTACGTATCGGTGGAAAACGGATATGTAAGTAGGCACTTTTAGTGAACGAGAACAGCTGGAACAGCTGGTCGCACTAGTGCAACCTACGTTTCCATCTTTTTTTCTAATTCTAATATTAAGTAGATCGGAAGGTGTTCACGATAACAGCTCCGAAAACATGATAAACCGATCACCCTTTTCTTTGGAGCGAGTGACATCACAGTAATTGATTTGTAAGACGAAAAAATTGAGATGAGTGACAAGAGAGAAACTGATGTTCTGAGGCTGGAACAACATAGAAGGGACAGGTACAAACACGCACCCCGAAAGTCGTGTTGGAGAGGCGTGTTAGCTCAATTGGTAGAGCCCTGGACCGGTAATCCAGAAGATGTGGGTTCGATCCCTACAGCTGGCTAACCTTTTCAGTGACTTTCATCTTTCATCACTGATGAGTGACATCACATTGCTAAGCTTCGATTTGATAACTGCCTTTGTCGTATCGTTTTCGTAGAGTTCTTCCTATGTACTAAAGCTCGCTAATAACTTCGAAGACTCCTCAAATATAGACGTCCACATCGACGGCCAGATATAATCTGACGTTGGACATATGTTGACATCTTCATTTGCCTGTCATTGGCACATCACACTTGTGAAGCCAGTCTCCAGGAAGTCAACCTAAGCTACAACAGTCCATTTTAACGTCGTTTTCGTTCCGTATTTGAAAGAACGTAGTGGAGGAGTAGAGGAACAACACTCAGAACCCCGTTTTCGTTTTTTAGACAACACGATGCTCCTGCGTGGAACTTCTCAGGGTGGTTGACGTCACCAAAAGGTCGCAGGACGCAACTGAACACGTGCAGGCTGCTACGTGCTGACTGCTTCCGAGAAGCTTTGTTGTTCTCGCTTCACTCGCAGACGAAAATAAACGAACAAACTTTTCTGTTTTACACATTTCAGACACTACTTACAGAACAACGGTTGGGAACGGTCATAAACTTCTCAGAATTATAACAGGATTGGGAAAATGGCTTCAGCCGGTAGTATCGCTCCTACTGTTACATCACAAAATCTTTCGCTACCGAAGAAATACTAAACTCATTTTACTCCCAATCTTCCGAAATATCGTCAGCTTTTCTATCACGCGGAAAGAAATTTGAAAAAATCTGCGCGATAATTTTAACGCCCCGTTGTTTCAGCCGGAGAAAAAAGGTGAGTCGTCGATCACTTACCTGTAATCCGAGCGAGGGTGTCCGAGATCACGTGGTAGGACGGTGAGCGTCTGCGTTTGTCACGTGCAGCTTTGGAGTTCGGTAACGCGCCTCTCGTGCAGCTTTTATACGGGGGCCCACTCGTGGCGGAAGTGCGCCCCCGCCAGCGCCCTTTTCCACCTCCTCTCCCTATTGGCCCATTTTGGGGAAAAGACCGGCATGTCATTGGATCGTTGGGTGAGCGAGCGGGCGCACGCGCACTTGCTGTCCGCACGAGTCGGCGTGCGCTGACGTAGGAGTACTGAGAGAGTTGACCACTTGTGGGAAACAAGCAACAGGTCCCGTCGGATTACGCTCGCCGTCAGATTTCGATCCAAACATTCCAAAGACTGCTTTTGTGAAACTGCTGTGTAGAGAGTAATCGCTGTCTCTGGAGGTATTTGTCGATGTAACTTGTCAAGTGTAACGTGTGTCATCGAGACTTGCTGCAAACGCTGCAAAAACAAGATACTGAAAATGAGTGTGACAAGTTATGATGGCGATGACTGATGATGGATTGATAGGGCACCCCGGGAACTGTTATCATCCTCCGTACTGTTATTCAAGCGATTTCCCTGCATTCTCTTTGGGTGATACGATAAACATGAGTTCCCTCCTTAGTTCAGTGAGGTAGAAGAAAAAATCTCAAACCTGCGTATACGAAACATTGTACTCCCGGGCCTCGAGAGTTCTTATGTATGTTTTGGTATTGCTCATTTTAACCTACTATTTTGATTTTTGCACCGCAGATCTCTTTGCTCCGTTGCAGTTTATCTACGTAACGTGTAAGCGTATGTTTAAAACGAATATTCAATACTTATTTCACAGGATACTGTCCGAGGGCACCGAACCTTCTGTTTTCTTCGAGACGTGCATTTTGAATCGTAACTACTGAACTGCAATTTACATTATTCTGAACAGAAGTTCGACCGGATCAGTAAGCCGGCAAGAACGCTTCTGAACGTAGCTCTAAAGAATTTATAAGTTGTAGTCAGACTCGGGACAGATTAATTTCTAACACCGTGTGTCAGAGATTCCACACGCATACACGTTAAGACCCCCGGTGGCTACAGTTAAGCATGGTGTACGTGCAGCACGTAACCAGTGATCGATCAAGACCAGAGTTGTACACGTTACTCGAAAAAAGTAATTGATTACAATTACTGTTACTACTGCGCGAAAAGTAATTCTTTACCGTTACAAATTACTTCATCGAACATGTAATACGTTACCGATTAAAAACATAACGCGTTACTTTTCCCGTTACGTTTGAATTGTGGACCATAGCAAAGCCAACAAGCCTGCAGTGAATGCAACCATGCAGCTCTTGTTGCAAATTCTAATATGAGACACCAACATACTTGATAAGTTCACAAATACATTTGAAAGCAACATACAAAACGCATACACGGGTTTATTACAGATTTATGTACAGATTTAAAACAACATCGAAACATCCGCGTCGTTTTGTTACTATTGTTATGTTCAGCCCGCACAATTTATCAATACAGTCACCTATTTTACTGTTGCTCCAGTAGGTCGCGGTATAAGGGATTATCATATTACTGTGGTGTGCATGGAACACGTGTGGACTAGAGACGGGCATCACAGTTACCTCTGCGTCATTGCTTCAATCGAACTCGTGGTGGAACAGAACAGATTGGCTTGCCGAAAAGGGTTGCCATTGTTGACAGAAGATTAAAAAAGTAATCGATTACTCAGTAATTGATTACTGAAAATTGTAATCAGATTACTTGGAAAATTACTTGCTCAGAAAATTAATGGATTACGTTAAAAATTACCGAAAAAAGTAATTGATTACTAGTAACGCGTTACGTACAACTGTGATCAAGATCGCCCCCCCTCCCCCCCCCCCAAAGAAAAAATATTTGGTGACACCCACAAACTTTTTTCCTTACGACATATAGCTGTAACGATGAGCCCCCGATAATTCGCTACCCCCACCCCATGCTTGCGATTCTGGATAAACTACTGCATGTAGCACACAAATCTAGGCTGACCCCCCCCCCCCTTGTACATTATGATGTGCAAGACTTGGTATATACACAATATATTATGTATGTGTGTGTGTGCACTAGGTGTTATGTACAGTCAATATCTACAATCCTGTTGGTGACTATGTACTGAGACAATATAATATGACAAGAAACAAGTGTCACAGTTCAGGGAGATGCTCCATTGACGGTCACTTGTAAACCCCGCACAAGAAGGGAAGGGTGAAAGCGCCACATTCGTAGACAGTCCTCTTCACCGAGGACGAGCAGCTCACGTTGCAAATCATTAGCGAAGAGGACACGCATGTTCCTTACCAGCGGAAGCATAGGTATGCTGCCCCCCCGCTGACGTTGGGTAACAGGTCTACAACGGGCCTCCCACAACATTGCTGCGTCGTTTGGACGTAAGCATAGACACACAGACGGCGTGGATGCCGATGATTGAATTACAAACATTTGTAATTCTAAACGGAACAGAGGAATGACGAACAATTGATGCCAATAACATTCAGCGCGCTCGTGATAGTCTAAATGTAACAAAGACAATTTGAGTAGATTTATACGTCAGCGTGATAGTGTAATATCCCACGCGTTCCCATAGCGTGTCCGGTGTGTCCTATAGAGTTAATCGTACGTGTGAAGTAGAGTGGGATACGGATTTTGGTCTTATCCTAAAGTACATAATAAATATCGCTCTCTGTATATTTTGCGTGTCGATATTGGAGTACATGCATGCACGACAATAGAGAGTTTTAGCAGACCGTTGATAACGTGGCTTGCGTCAAACCGTATCAACCGGATCCAATTAGCGGATAAGATTCTGAGTCACGCGGGACTACGATTGGTTCCGATAGACACGATAATCTTATCAACGGTATACTAAAACTCACTAATAACAACAACGGGGTTACGTGTACAGAGCAGAACGGTATTATGGATTCGACAGCCGGTTGCGGCACGTGTCCTGTATCTATTCCGCCACATTTCTGATGCTGTGGCTTCGGAAGGAAAACTATGTGCTCCTTGTCCGCCTCGTTGTGTCTTTGTCGATATTTTGTCTATCGAGATTTATCGACCTGTCGAAAAGTACGTCGGTCACTTTAGATCCACGCACGGTACACAGTAAATTCAAAAACACCCTTTTGGGTATAAACCGCTTACACCTTTTTGTCCTATAGCTGGCACCCTTTTTTACACCGCATCAACTGTAACACCCTTTCAAAAAGGTGTATTGTGCAAAAAACACCTTTTTAAACACCCTTTTAGGAGGGTGTTTAACACTCTTACACCCTTTCGAAAGGGTGTAAGCTCCCGCGGCAGCATGCCGAGCCATGCAGTCCGACGTTTTTGCTTGTATGGCAACAACCACCCTAGCGACGGCACAGTTCCAGCCGTGGTTCCATAGCAGAACCTAAACTGGAGCGCAGCGCGTCACTGGCAACCCTCATCGTCCTAGCAACACTGTGAGTGAGCAAAAAAAAAGAACAATTCAAATAAAATGAAAACAAAACAGTTGGACATATGTAAGGGAAGAGGTGAAGATCGCAACATCGTAACGCCGTCCGTGCTCGTGAAATGAGCGGCGTTACGATGCCGTCACCTTCAGACGATGCCAGTCACAGGGGTGACACAAACCCGTCATTGTTGTACACTCTAAACTTTTTCACACCTTTAAAGGTGTGCGCTATGCACATTCAATCTGGTTGCGTAACATTGGATCTCCAGGATGATATTTTACAAAATTCGGAAAGCATTACTAAAGATCAAGTGTCAGTGCAAATCTTGCTTTCATTATGTCTTGGATATCGTAGGTACGAGCTAATGCATATATGCATCGCTATCGATAATCGAACACGCGCAAGTGTCTACAATACTGTTGAACAATGTTGAGACGCTGCAAGAATGAATTTTTGGAGGACAGACAACACTCGAGTAAAGAAAATTTGTGCGAAACCGTGCTCCATGATGATGTTACCAAAATTACACCAAAAAAGGCGTGCGCCGTGCACGCTATTATACCTTTAAAGGTGTGAAAAGATTTAGAGTGTAACTACCCTCAAGCGGGTGCTTTTGGCAAAACTGCCATCTTGTCCTGGTCGCACGTCATAGAAAACGTCATTTTGAGGTCATGTGACTTTGTTTACATGTCGTTTTGCTGCCTACCGACATATTTTCGCCGTCATGACACCAAGAGATGACCATATTTTGCCAGCGTAAACTATGCGGTGCTTCTTCTGCAACATTTCACCTTAGTTTAAGTACGTCGCGTCGGCTCGGTAAGTCTTAACGCGCGGTCGTCATCACATCTTTGGAAGTTGTCAACAATACGAGGCTGTATGTGTAAAACTGCGCGTTTTATTGCGAGATTATCGGATAAAAATAATTACCGTGATCGAAAAACATCCAAAACGTCGTCCAGAAACAACAACCGCATTGTTTACAAACGGTTTGGCCGCCGATCACGGGCGCCGCCATCTTTAAGGTCACGTGTGCCTTGACGTTTGCTGTGACGTGCGACCAGGACCTGTCCAGGATGCATTGCGTTCGCCCAGCACGCTTTCGTCTATGGAGCAATACATTGGATGCCACCGCTGTGATGCCAGTAATGAGCCCGAGCACTCTCGGTAGCCTAAATTGGCGTACCAGATTGATCATATACTGAAATGCAGTTCGTTGGAGTATGTTCGCTAAGCTTAGTGCGGTAAAACTCGTCTGTAACGGTGACGAACATGTGTCTTTGCAATTAACACGTACGCCTGTAACGCGTCAAGATATCAGCGAGCTTCCTGACATCCCTCCCTGTCAAATATTGTGTTTTCAACTCAAGCTATCGTCTATAATGTGATTACCTAATGAGCGGAGCTGTCAAGCCAATGTAATTTTTCTCTCACGAATGAAAACACCGTTTTCAACACCAGTGTAGAAAGGGTGTATATAACGTAAACACCTTTTTCGACACCGGTGTTACTTGAAGGGTGTAAAGACAGGTGTAAACGCATAAAAACACCCTTTTTGATACAGCACTTGGTGTAATAAAGAGTGTATTTTCTCATACACCTTTTTAGCACCCTTTTTGCGGCCTTTGGTTATCTTTGTGGAATTAAAAAGGGTGTATTTGCTTAAAAACACCTTTTTTTACCAAGAAAGGGTGTTTTTGAATTTACTGTGTAAGTCTTAATCATGGTGTACCTATTAGAAAGAGAGAGGGGAAAAAGCACACTTTTTGACAGAATGAGAACACGGCTCCTCACGACTCCTTTCGAATGACCTAAAATGGTGCTTGCATGTATTGTCTTCCCCAAATTCGCAGGACACGTGTGAACCATGAGAAATATAACATGTAACCTGCGACCTTGCACATGACCCACTAAAACCTATCAACCAGATGATACAACAAGAGGTAATGGTGAAAGTAATCGTCCCGTCCTAGCGCAGTTTTTCTCCCTTTGTACCGACACACACACACACACACCACAGTGTCATTGTGTGTGGTGACCACACATACACAAATACACACACACACACCATACATACACACACATTTTTGCGTGCGGTGCGGTATTTTTGCGTGTGGTGCGGTATGGGGTCGACAGAAGTAGGGACCAATGGGGAGACGGCACGCAGTGGCGTAGCCAGACGTCCAAGGAAGGGGGGGGTGCACTATAACGAAAACTCGCCCCCCCCCCCGCTGATTCTGGGTGCGACAACACACACATGCTTGTGCACAGTGCCAAATGCGGATAAAAAAGAGGAAATAATTTATTTGGACGTTCACGCCATGAACTGCAAGAACTTTCGCGACCATCACACTACCCCCATATATTATTTTCTCCTCGGATTTGCACGATTTGCGCGAGTCGGTCCGTGGCATGTAGGGGCACACAAGCCCCCCCCCCCCCACTAGCCTAGCCTAGCCTAGCAGATTGAACTTCTCAATGTAATTATTGAGACGAATCACAAGAAGTGTCTCGAAAACTTTGCTAAAAATTGGCAGGTTGGCAATGGGATGATAGTTATCGATAAGGGTGGGCTTGCCTTTTTTGTAGACTGGTGTAATCCTAGCAAGCTTTAAAGCAGCAGGGAAAGTGCCGGTCTTAAACATGAGGTTAAAAATGTGAGCTAATACGGGTGCAAGAGTGTGCTTTACAAGTTTGATGTGACTCGAGCAAATACCATCAAGACCAGGAGCGGTATTACGCAGATCTGATATCACATTTGCTACCTCCTCAGGGGATGTGGGTCCCAAGTAGAAAGAATGATGACGCCTACTCAGAGGTACAAATGGCGAAGTTGCGCAAGTCTGATTGGGTATTGTAGCGAAATGGATACTGAAAGCGTTGGCGATTTCACTGTCACCTTTTAAAATATTTTCACCCGAGGACATTTCGGGGGGGAATGCATGTGCCTTATTTCTGCCTAGAAAATTGTTGATGACCCTCCAACTTTCCCTGGGGTCGCTTTATATTTTTCACTTTCACCAAAGTAATATTCCCTTTTAGCGACCCTAAGAAGAGTGGTTAAATTATTTGAAAAATTCTTGTATCGATTCTTAAGGTCATTGTCATGAGGGTATCTTTTTAACTTCTGGTAGAGATTATTCCTCCTACGAATGGAATTGAGGAGGCCAGTGGTTACACACGGGTTGACGGGACCATTAAACCTCCTACCGCACCTTTCATATGTTGTGCACCGAGCGCATGCATTGGTGATGAGGGACACAAAAACTGCGTAGGCTTCTTCACTGGACTCCAGCTTGTAGATGTCAGACCAGTCTGTGGTATTCAGTATCTCGATGTATTTGTCTTGATTGAGAGATGGTTTCAAGAAAGTATTTCTGTTAACTTTAACGTGAAAATCGCAAGTTGCAAAACTAGGATAGTGGTTAGTGATCTCATGGCGTATAACCCCTGAAACGTGTATGTGGTCGAAATTGGTGAAGATATAATAAATAAAGGGGTGCCTGATAAAGGGGTGTTTCGGCCTCATTTAGCTATGTCTCAGTGACTCAGATAACCGAAAATGCCAATTTGGAGCTTAGCAGCATATTGCCTAATTCATCATGATGTCTTCGAAGGCTACGAACGTTTAAATGAAGAACGGAAAAGGCATTGTTAGTGAAACAATCTAGTTCATCAACGGAACAATAATGACAGTCAATTGGCCTAGTCGTCATAACTATCAGCCCACGCACACACAAAAGATACAATGAGAGCAACTATAATTATTTCATTTTGGACAGGTCATCACGACTCAGAATACTAACAATTGGAGACGATTCATTTTGCCGGGCGAAAATCTTACCATGCTTCACCCATGCGAATTTTCATTTCATTTCTTTTTTTGCAGCAACAATCATCCCCAGTAGCTTTTTTAAATCGGGGCACAAGTGCTCGTTGACGTACAGCGGTTGACTGTCAGTCAAGCCAAGATCTAAGGTAGTTAGACGCTTTTTCTTTGATCTTTCGAGGACAGTGTCACGCCTTCCCCTCCGACAAAACTGAACAACAATATTCTGAGTAGGCCCTTTCACTACAGGGACTCGATGACAGACATCAATGTCAGATTCACATATTGGTTCGCCTACTGCTTCACCGAGCTTCTTTAATACACCAGGGATACATTCTCTTTGTATGAAACATCTCCTTGTATGGATACAACGCGTATGTGAAAAAGATCCATTAATAGGCATTCAAATCGGTATAAAAAATGCATACACTTGATATTTCGCCATTACCATTCGTTTTTAGCACAAACGGCATGAAGCAAATCATTGCCGCTCCGTTCACTTTGGCGACAGTCCATAGACCCTGGACCGATATCCTGCAACACCGTCGCGTCCTCCAGATTTTCCTGGGTTTTCTGCAAGACAACGATCTCTTTCATGCCTTTCAGTACGCCTCTTCACATTATGTGCCTTCCGTGACTCATGCGCAAGATTCGTGGACAAAAACTTAAAGTGTGCTTCGCCTGCATTACACCCATAGACGCAATGCATAAGAAACGTATAACTTCATTTTGGCGGAAGACGTCGACACTTTTCGCTGGTTCCACACTGGATCCTGTGAGATCTATATTCAAGAAATTACGCCGAAAAATAATTATCCGTATATCTATAAAGGCTTTCGTTCCCCCGGCATTTGAAATCTTACACATTGTACTCAATGGGACAGAAGTAGAATTCGCGCTCCATCGTGATTTCACAGTTCTATACATCAAAAGCTCTCCGCTTTAGGTTACTTTCCACTGCAGTTTCCCAATTAGGGGGACCATGTTAGGAACATAAAGTGAATGTCTTGGTTATGCAGCGAGCTAATTTTGTTCCCGAGGGTATGAAAGTGCAACTAAAAAGTGAGACATCGCACTTAAAGAGGCCTTAGTCTAACGACACTTCCGCATGTAGGAAATCCGACTGTGCGCTTGAGCACCTGTAAATGGGAGGAGGAATGAAACTAGAAAGGGAGGAGAATTATCAGAGATCAGCACGCATTCTCCTCTGATAAACAGCACCGCAAGATGGGTTTGATAAAATCATCTACAAAATACAGGTGTGGTTTCACGGCCAAAGAGACTGAAGAACATTTCTGGTGACTTCTGCCTTAAAAACAGAAGAGACAACGCCCAGGTACTGCGTTCCCCTTAGGTTCGCGTTTTTGGAAATCGAACGCTCTCTTGTTCTTAGTAACATGTTTTTAAACTCTTTCTGACATTATAATCATGGCGGTAAAAATATGCAAAAAAATCCAGATGGCTGTGGTGTACCGTTATTACTATGTGATCTGTCCACGGTATGTGTGGGCCTGACACTAACGTAATTGTCACACTGACCTCTGTCAGCTGCCGGAGAGAGCACGGCCTGCAAGAGTGGCAGAAGAAGGCTTTTGAGAACCAGCTATTGACACAAGTCAAGCAAACTGTCCGAGCTGGAAAATAAACAAGCAGATTTCTTTTTCTTTTTTTACTGCAAAATTGACTTTTTCCAATTTGCTATACAAGTGTGATGCCCACATAAGCGAGATTTCTATGAAAGAACTGATGTTCTGAGGCTGGAACAACATAGAAGGGACAAATACATACAAAGCCTCAATTTGCCTAAGAAATTAACGGTGAAAGATGAAAGTCACTGAAAAGGTTAGCCAGCTGTAGGACTCGAACCCACATCTTCTGGATCGCTGGTCCAGTGATTGCCGGCAAGAGTGAAAGGAGGATGAGTGAGAGAGAGTGGCTGGTTTGTCCCTTCAGATGGACGCACCTTGGAAGTCACTGAGAAGGCGTGTTAGCTTAGCTCAATCTGGACCGGCAATCCAGAAGATGTGGGTTCGAGCCCTACAGCTGGCTAACCTTTTCAGTGACTTTCATTTTTCATCGAGATTTCTATGTTGGATCATCTTCGTATTTCAGACAAAAGTATCGGGCAAAGTATCGCGTAACTTTTTTTAGTAACGGTAGTGGTACTCCATTACTTTAAAAAAGGAGTATCGATATTGGTATTTCGATACTTTATCGCGATATCATATTTCGGTAACGGGTACAGCACTGCTTTGAAGGCACTAATACGTATTACAAATCGGCCGTGCAGGTTTTGCTCAGAAATTCGTTACGAATGTAGTAGTAATACTAATCGAGTAAAAACCTGACGCAGAGACAGGTTTAGAGAGTCATCAGCCAAGGCGACGAAAGCAACACAGCGGCAGACAGGAAATGTCGAACTTTTAACTTTTTATCATATGATTAGAGGTTGAAATTACTTTTAATAAATTTCTGCGCAACGCAGAACGAAGAAATCGTTTGATTGTGGATCGTTTTTGTGTGTTGAAATTGTTTTGATCAGAAAAACCGAAATATTCCCTGACATCGCATTTGTGAGATCCCCTGACCATACCTGTGTACAAATAAGCGACACTAACATGAACCGGTGCACCGTAGCAAATCAGCGTAGTTTCAGAAACGCCCTGATCAAACGGCTCGCCTAAGGTGTAGTAACTGTGTGCTTCCAGTGACTAGTGAGCTGGCTCGGCGAAAATATTGGATAAAACACTATGCGATTGTGATCGGCGGCATGTTTTGTGCTTGGGCTGTCATAGTTGTCGATGTATAGCGCAAAGAGATCGTCATGTTGTGTACTGTTCATAAACAACTTGGTCTTGTAGCGACACTTGTCTGATTCCTTCATAGCTCTAAATTATTCGGGTATTGTGGAAGGAGACAGCCGAGAGCGGTGTAGCAGTGCAACACAGCTGATGTCTGGCTTGCGGAAAGCATTCACACTTCTGCGTTCAGTGTGTTTTGCCCCCATCAATTCTGTGCGTGCGCTGATGGCGCCTCTTGTTTGTAAACAGTAAAGTGGTTTATACATTTTGAACGAACGAACAGGTCACTTCTTTCCGTGCGCGTTTGTGCTGCTGTCGGGCGGTATTTCGAAACTTCAGGCGCGCTTTTTTTGAAACCGGAAAAAGAAAAGGAAGTGAGAGGAGGTACACAATCACGGCCCCCTGTCCCCCACTCCTCCCTGCTGTACACTCTCCATCTGTCCACGTCTGTACGCCGCTCATAGCCACAGTTGCTTCGTGGCGCTAACACGGAATTAAAAAACAAACATAATCCCAGATAAGAGAAGACTCCCTCCCCCCTCACAACTCCGCCACTGACAGTTTTGCTATGGTCCCTGTAGTTAAAAGGGTCACCAATTATTTTCGATTAACGAATTAATTAATAAGCGACGAAACAAAAGATAGAGTATTCCTGAACTCTCGCTACCGCACTACGTACGCACTAAGTCTCGTTCAAGTGCTATGAACAATTTTTATAAAAGTTTGACTCATTTTAATTGAAACACCCCGCAATAATAGTGAAAACAGAAAGTGTACGAGGTATGATGGCATTAAGATACCAGGGATACTCGTTACAAAGGAAGTCTTGCATTTGAATGCGAGGAAGCAGTTTGAACAATTCTTATCAAGCTCGTCACGCAGTGCCCGTTATCAACAATCAAAGGGAAGTGACCCGTGATAAGTGTTCGCTGTTCCCTGTCCTCCTCCTTCCTTTCGGATTTCGTGCTTCCTCTCACCTATACACGTGTACAAAGGCAACGTTGTCTGACTTACACAACACGTGCTATTAGGCTAAGCGCACTTTAGGGAGACGTGTCCGCGAATCTTGGGCATGTCCTTGAGTTACTCCCTGAGATACTGATACGCAGCCTTATTACTGCCTCTCCCCCATCGTCACCTCATTGTCATCCTATATCGCATGCAATCCCGTCGGCGTTGGGGTATAGTGAACCACAACTCAGGTGGCGAATTTACCTATTCATCATCATCAATGTATTTGTTGTTGTTGTTGTTGTTGTTTTTCGCACAGAGCACCACGGGGCGCCATATGACTTCTCTCTCAATTCATCCTCATTCATACTTCTCTTTCCCTCCTCTCTAACCCTTCAACGAGAGTGTAGCTTTCTCAATTCCCAATCTTTTGTTTCTAAGAATAACCGACAGCGTCACTAGGCGGGAACGAGAATGCGGCTTGCACCCACTACACTATGTGTGATTAAATGTTAATCATACCTCGGAAAAACTCACTCATCCTCGACGCGGAGAATGAACTGGGCGTAACCGAGGAGACGGAAAGCTGAGCGGCAAGTGAGTGAGCGAGCAAACGGAGAGCCGAAATAAGCGGTATGAAGATCAGCCGGACGAGTACCACTAAATGGATCCCTCTACCACATCACAATAGCCCGTTAAGTACTTCCTGATATCCGCAACAGTAGCCATGGCAGCACAAGATCAAGGGCAGTGTAATAGTAAGACGGCTACTGCTGCTGCTATATGGAGAACTGTGGCATTCTCGATGAATACGTACTAACTGCTTACTTGGGTGCCGCCTCAGCGACAAAACATCCACAACATGATCATCAGTAATTTGTTATGGTGCTTGCTTGGCAAACTCCAACATGCATGAGCACGCTCACTCGTGCTATATGTGGCGAATGAACTGAACACGAGTGAGCAGACGGACACATGAGCTGGAGGTGAGTGAGTGAGAATGAATGAGCAAGAGTCACAAGTGCCGAACTCTGCTAGTAATCCCGACAAATACGATGCGTCTCCGCGTGCAGTACTCTCTTGCCATGTGTTATTTCGTGTGCGCGTGTGCATGTTTAATCCCCTTTATTCCCATCCCACTGAGGTAGGATATCGTAATTCCTGCGGTGAAACACCTCATCCTATCGTCATGAATGTTGTTATTGAGACTTGTACGATGATAACCTTTTCCTTGCTTTTTTCGAAAATAATAGATTAGTAAAGAGAAGTAGCCGTATTTCGCGTGTATGCATCACTGTCTATTACATGCATTCTAAACAAAACAATAGACATCACGCCAAATTTGAAGGTAACATTGAGGATACTCCGAACAGTTGTGCAAAAGTGTCCCTGTCCCCCCGACCCCACGGTCTCCCACCCCTTCCTGTTGCCCTCTTTCCATCTGTCCTCATCTGTACGCCGCTCATAGCCACAGTTATTTGGCGGCGCTCATAAGGAATAACAAAAAAACGTAACGTCCTTACTTTCGCGACGTTCTTTCATAAATCGACAAAAGGAAAAGGAGCATGCAAATGCAGTCAAAGCAGGTATTTCCATTGACGGCGTCGCTTCAGTATTATAGTGAAATCCAAAGCCTGCAGTCATCGAGGCGCTTTTGATACTTATTTCACGCACCAATGCCGAGCGCATGCAACTTACCAGGAATATTTTAAAGGGATGTATATGAAAGGTTTAGTGTTATATAATAGTAAAATAACAGGAACATGACTTAACGCAAGTTCGCCTCTAAGAAATATATATATATCGTATATATACAGCCCATGTATTACCGAACACGACAGTAAATTTATAAGCCGATAAAGATGTTGTTTCTGAAGTACTCTAGAAATGCAGACTGTTTTGAGGCACGATAAAGCTTCAGGGAACGTGCCGCCCGTAACTGTCAAATAACAATGGCTACAAGGTTTCAATGACGTCAGTACGTATTGTCATTTGATGAGTTCCAACAACATGAGCTGACGCACCTCGAAGTTAATAACATGTCGTAGGAAATACAATTAAATAATATAATTAATAAGTAAATATTAATACACGATCTACGTACCTCGCACTGATAGGGGTAGTTGTAAGTGTGCTGTACACATGTAATCCACCTACAGGTTATTGGTACCGTACAAAAAGTCAATTGAGTCCCAGGTGATGAGGAGATGCGTAACATAGCGTGTTTTCTGTCATAGCCTGCATCTGCTGGAGAACCATAATATGTATATGGGAAGAGGAAGAAGCTCGTGCTGAACAGAAGTGTTCTTTGCCTGCTCCTTTGGGGTGGGGGATATAGGTTTATTGCAAAACAAAACAGAAAAAAGAACACGAAAGAGGGGAAAGGTTAGCCTGGCTCCAGCAGCCGACTTGCTATTCCCGCTTACAAAAGGAAAAGGAAAAAAAAAGGAAAAATAAAAAGAAAGAAGAAAAAAGAAAGACGAATCGAAAAGAGCGAAAGAAGGGGCGCAGTCACAGGCCCAGCGCGAGCCCTGTGTCAGTAAGGAAGCGTACGAGTTCCCTTCTGACGCGCCACTGAATGGGGCGTTGCAGAGGGCCCAGTAGCGTTGCCAGCGTGACCTCCCTGAGCCCTAGGGCAGCTAGACGCGTGGTACCATCAGAGTGGTACGGGGAGCGGTGAACAGGCGACAGTGGAGGAGTAGGTAGGAAGTGTTGCCCTCGGTAGAGCAGGCTGCACATGTAGGGGTGTCAAGCGTGCTGAGTTGGAAGAGCCGTGTTGGCGTTCGAGCCACGCTTAGCCGCAGACGGTGGATAACGGACGCCTCCCTCCTCGTGATGTTTGGGGGAGGGACGTATGGCATTTTTGGGTCGATGGAGTGCAGAAATGTATTGGGCGAGATGGCACGTTCTGTGAAATCTTGGACACAGCGAGAGCGCAAGCGACGTATTTGGAGCAGGCAGGCAGACATTGAAAGCGGGATGCTGAGACTCAAGGCAGCCGTGGTATGGGCACGTTTCGCAGCAATGTCGGCACGGGTATTTCCGGGCAACCCGACGTGACTGGGTACCCACTGGAGCCGTACGCTGTGGCCGGAAGCCAAGAGCTCGTTGTACCTGGCGATTACAAGCGTGCGGAGATCGCAAATAGCACTGCACCGGTACGACGCCAAGGTCTCCAATGCTGACTTGCTGTCCGTGAAGATAGACGACGAGTCGGCCTGTGAACCGGATATGGCGTTGAGCGCTTCATAGATGGCTGTCAGTTCCGCTTCGGTGGATGAAGTTTCATGCGGCAGCTTGCAAGTCTGCGTAGTGTCGCTGTGAGGTATGTAGAAAGCTGCAGACGACGCGCCGTACACAACCGAACCATCTGTGAAAATTGCTTTCCGCTGACCGTGGACAGAGTTCAAATGGTCAAGAGCAAACTGGCGCGCAGCGAGGACAGGAGTGTCGTTTTTGCGGGGCATGTCTGGAATATGCAGGTCCGTCGGAGGCAGCTCGAGGGTCCACAAAGGTGGAGCGTATAGCAGGCGCGACGGAGGGGGTGGAAGAGACTGTGCCAGTCTGCAAACAGCAGCCCCGAAAGCTGAGCTTTCATATAGTAGGTGAATGTCCCGTAGGTAGTGGGCAGCATGTCGTGTGCGGTACCGCGCACAAGCGCGCAAGGTCTCCATGTCGCGTAGGACGTGGGCTGGCGTCTCCTTCGCCTCAGCCAAGACCAGGAAGGTGTCGGTCGTTTTGGGGACACCAAGGCACACTCGAAGGCTTCGCGCCTGGATGTTCAACAGTTCGCGCTCTGTTGTTGAACTCAGACCGTGCAATACCGGTAAGCTGTAACGCAGGTGCCCTAGGACGAGTGAGGTATGCACCTGGCGAAGGTCAGGGTATGATGGGCCCCAGGACGAACCAGAGATGCGTCGGAGAACGTTCACGATGGTAGTCGCCGCGATAGACAGGGCCTTGACGTGCTTGGACCAAGTCAGCTCCCTGTCAATGGTTATGCCCAGGTATTTGTGATGACGTACGAAGGCGAGCTGTTGGCCGTCAACGCGGAGGGGGTATTTGCGGAAGGATCGGCGGGTGAATGCCATGGCAACAGTCTTGCTAGGTGAGATAGAAAGACCACGGTCGAAGAGGTAAGATACGATAGTGTCCAAAGCACCTTGCAAGCGACGCTGGATTACATCCCGACGGGTGGAGGAGGCCCAGATGCAGAGGTCGGTTGTAGGGTGGTCGGTGGTCAGAGGTATATTGTGATGTTGACATGTTCACTTAGTTGAGCAGGTAAAGCGGCCATGATGACGTTGAACAGCAGTGGGCTCAACACACTCCCTTGCGGGACACCTCGCATAACTCTGTAATGTGCGGCGTCCCTTTCAGAGGTGCGCACAAACAAGGTGCGATCAAGGAGGAAGTCCCGAATCCATGCGAGCGGGCGGCCCCCAATACCAGCCTCTTGGAGCGTCGCAATGACAGTGCTGTGCGCCACGCTGTCATATGCTTTTTTGACGTCGAGGAAGACCGCTGCTGTGAGCTTCCCTTCCGATCGCGCTTGTTGTACACTAGAGACAATGTCGATGACGTTGTCTATCGCCGACCTGCCTTGACGGAAGCCGGCCATGACTTCAGGGAAGAAGTTCGAGGCTTCGAAGAACCAGTTCAGGCGAGATTGGACCATCCGCTCCATGACTTTCCCTGCGCAGCTTGTAAGTGCGATTGGCCGGAAAGAGTCGATGTTGTGAGGGGACTGGCCAGGTTTAAGGATAGGCACGATCATCGCGGACTTCCAGTGCGGCGGGATGGAGCTGGCCTGCCAAATTTCGTTGAAGAGGCCCAGAAGGAGCTGGCGGCCACAGAGCGGGAGATACCGCAATGCTTTGTAGGTGATTCCGTCAGGACCCGCCGACGTGTGCACAGGCGAGAGCCCTATAGCAGATTCGAGCTCGGTAAGCGAAAATGGGGCATCCAATGACGGATCTGCGGAGGACTCAAGGGCTACAGGGATGTCAAGGGAAGACGCGAGAGGAGCGGCAGGTGTCGACGTCAGGCGGGCACAGTACTGCTCTCCAACCTCGACTTCAGAGCACCCAGTGGAGCAGTGCTCCTTTGTGTTTACTGTAATCTTTCGAAGACACCTTCTTTACGAAACCTTTTGCGAACGGGCCCACCCATCGAAGTTTTCGGGCGGAGCCGCCGGTCACCAAGATGCCGCGGCGACGACCCCGGCACTTCTAAGTCAGGCGACAGGAGTCGGTCCCCGGTTGGAAGGCGCTCAAGCGATGTTAAACTGCCCACACCTCGGGCATCACAAACTGAGATTCTTCGGGGCCTAGACAGCGAAGGTGCAGGGTCTCAGTGAGATGGTAGCAGCAACCTGCGTGATGCGGCGTTCCAACTAGTGACGTATAGGAAAAGTCGTCCAATGGCATACTAGTCGTTTTCTGATGTGTGACCGCTTCAGACGCTTTCTGGGAAGTGAACCCGAACTTTATAGCACGTGACATCCTTACGGTGACCAAAGAGAAAGTCCGACATCACCGTATCGACAAACAAGGAACTCTTACAGTTCACGTGTCATCCGAACATTCGGCGCACCGTCTGCTGAGCCTCCAGACACTAGCAGGTGTCGCAGTTCAATCTAGGCTAAAAGGATAAGGAAGGTGGGCTCACTATTTCTGTGACTCATCTAATCAGTCAACAACACAAGGTTCAACATAACAGAGCCAACGAGCCTTCGATAGCTGTTCTATAGATGGAACAAAAGAACGCATCCCTACAATCTGCAATGTAAAATGAAAGAAGAATAAGATAAATAAAAAGGAAAGAAAAGAATTGGGAAATAAACAAACGGTGAAAGAAGGGTGAGATAGATAAAGACAAAGATGAGTTTTAAAAAAATGACTTACAAACGGTGAAAGGTTGAGATGGATTAAAGCAAAAGATGACTTTAAAAAAAAAAAGGTTAATGCGTTGAGGGTGAGGGTGGGGCACTGAAGAATGAGATGGCACGAGGGGCATAAGGGATGCTATGTCTAGGGAGCCTATACCTATGTCTCGCGCGGGCGTTGCGGCGGACACTGTTTGCTGCCCGCCGTAGATTCGTCAATCCCCCTCTCGCTCCCTCACGACCTTCCGCGACACAACGCATCCCTTCTTCACCACGTGCGGCTGAACGTTGCATTTACCAAGGTTATGAGACAGCGCCTTGGCCGTGCGCCGTCGAACCTTTGTGCAATGTGCGCGCTGACCTACACCGCCTACACTCTTAAAAATGGGGGGTAATGGCAGGATCGGCTCGCCTGCAGGAACTTCACCTCATAGCATGCTCCTGGTTAACCATCATCCCGAGTGACATCGTTATAGACCGTGACTTGACGAGAACGGGAGGCGTACGTCTTTTTTGTACCATTGTGCACTGCATAGTATGCAGTGCACAATGCTGATGCCATCATGGGTACAAAAAAAGCCACGCCTCCCGTTAACGGCGCGTCCCGTACATGTCTCCAAGAGGTGCTGGAAGAAGGCAAAATGTGACAAATATCAAGAGAGACATGTTTTGTCCGTATGCAACCCAAATCATCGATAAAGACAATGCTACAGATGAAGTCACGCAATTGAACTTGAGGATTGCTTAGAGAGACTCCCATGACAATACTATACAAACAGCCGTTGCTTGGTGCAAAGGAGAGAAGGGAAAGACGAAGTGCATGTTTGGGGAAAAGTTACAGGATTTTTTCCCCCTGTAAATTCTTCATTACGGAGGTAATCTCACACGGGTAGACTCTTCCTGAGGAACTTATACTCCCGGAAAAAGCATATTAAACGTAGTTTTTCGCGCAACAAACACTTTGTAAGAGAGGCCAACGATTAGTGAAGGAGCTGTTTTTTTTTCTGTATTTTTTAATAAATTTCTGTGTCTCTGCTGCTTTTATCTTCTTTTGTTTGTTCGTTAACTCGCTAACGCTAACCCACATCATGGCTAACCTTTCCCTCCCCTTTTTTTTCTTCCTTTGTATTAAACATATCCCCCCCCCCCCCATCGTGTGGCTGGAAAAATTGAAGCAGAGGGTAGGCAACGACAGTAACTCCTAATTCCTGTAAGACGGGAGGGGGAGAGGAGGGTACGGTAGCAGAAAAGTAGCGACCTTTACGTTACTTTTATTTTTGTAGTGGTAGCGCGCTATCGCGTTACTTTTTCAAATTTGTAGCGACGCTTGTATTGCGTTACATTTTTGAGGAGTATAGCGGGTAGCGGTATCCCGTTACCTCTTTTTGGTAGCTGGTACAACATCAATATGAAGTAGGACTTCCGTGAAAAAAAAAAGAAAAACGAGTAATTTAGGAGACAACAGAGAGGTCGCGTTGAAGAGGCCTTTGCTCGGCTGACTGGAAGGCTCTTTAATAGAACGAATAAACGAAGAGCTAATGAAGAAACATGACGAAGCCATACGGACGTGTGAGCTTAACGGCTTAGCTGAACGAGCATCTTTGGCCGAAAGCTAAAACGTCTACATGGCCGCATCAGACCGTGTTTAGGGAATCATAGGCTCAGTTTTCAATCTACCAGAAGGGGGCCAGGGCACAACCCCCCCCCCCCCTGGTCGAAACGTATGAACTATATGCTGAACTCCATCATCATCATCATTTTAACTCTCTCATATGTTTGTACTTTCTGTGTGTAAGCGTACTGGGGTAGCCATTTCGACTTCGTCGTAACTCACATCCCCTGTTCAGTTCAGGTGTATTAGATGTCCGACAGCAGCGATTTGTCCAGACCCCCCCCCCCCCCAACAACCTCAAATTTTTTTTCTTTGCGACATAGCTGTAATGATGACCCCATTTTTTTGCTACCCCCCGTATGTTTCCGATTCTGGATAAACTACTGTCCGACAACTTCTAAGTATAAGATCCGCCTTTGCTCGTCGACTTCAAGTTGTTTTCCTCCTCGCCGCGTTGTCAAAACCGAAATTTCTCGCTCACTTGTTGATCTCTATGAGCAAATACAACTGAAGATGAACGGCTTGGTCACATCGACAAGGGCACAACTTACCACCCCAAAGGAAGGGTGCAAGTTGTGAGTCAAAGTATGTAGGAGGGGCGAGGTGCTCAGGATTACTCAGGAATGGAACGCCGAAGCCACACAATTGCTCACTTCGTTGAAAATACCCTAAGCCCAACCTGAGATTTTTATTTCCCGGTAAGGGCTTCCTTGCAGTTTCTGGTCGTACGAACTTGCACTGCCATCGTATCCAGCCATTGCTAGAGACCTTTTGACATATTCGTAACCGTCTGAAGATAGCCTCGGTTCTCTCCTGGTAGAGGTAACGATTATGTAATCAACGTTGTCTGAATCTCAGATGCTTTCATTTATTTTCGCCGTCCTCTGTTCCTAATTCGTAGGAAAGAACTCAACCTCGCATGCAGAAACCACGTGATCCCCTGGCGACATGAACTCCAAAATGGCTTTTCCTCAGATTAAACCACTCAGGGCGTTTCCACCCCCGTATAAATAAGATACGAGATCATCCTGTAAAGCTACGCAATAAGCTTCTCACCGTCCATCACTGAAGTATGCATGATAGTATGCTTTGAAACAAACAATCTTCAGTACGCGTATGTGAAACAATAAAAGATGACAACCGCCATTTGTACTAAGTGTGTACAACTGTATTTTGATTTGTGTAAGAGATATACAGACACGAATTGAAACGGACTTCACGAATCCATCTCCATCTCCATCTCCATTAACCACTCCACTACCGTCTCCATTTTTTTCTTCTACAAATCAATCAATGAATCAAGCTCCTCATCAGATCCGCTTAGATTTTTGAAGTTGAGTTCATTTCCAATAACTGAATATATTGATAGAAATAATTGCGCTAAAATATATGCCACGAAATATGACAAATACACTGACAACATAACAGTTGAATGACAGGGTTGGTGAGCATTTGCCCGCCTTGAGCCTTTTCGGGGGGGGGAGGGGAGCAAATGTCTGGGTTCTAGGAGGGACGACCACACCTTACAGGTACCACTTACAACTACAACCTCCGCCGAGATCCGCGAAGAGGCGACTAGAAGTTGGCACCACTGGGAAGACAGTTCACTTTCACACAGAAATTCAGATTTATAAGGATCGCCTTGGTGGCAATTTTTTTTTTTCTTTCTTATTCGTGTTCGCGTCGCGAAGCAACTGTGGCTATGAGCTGCGCACAGACGTGGACAAATGGAGAGAGGACAGCCGGAAGGAGTGCGGGGAGAGGGAGGGGAGCGGCAGATGTAGAGAAAGCCTTTTTGCAGATACAGATGAGAGTTGGAGATAGGAATGCCATTTGGTATTTCTGGAGAATGATGAAACCGGAAATAGGAATCCCGTTACCGAAGGCGGAGTGCTAGCGTAATGAGCAGGGTTTCAATTGGTACAAAGGAGAGTCTGTTTTTGCAACGTTGTGACCCCATTTTAATGAAATGAAAGCGGAAAACCCAGCCACAGCGAAGCTCCTCGAGAAGCATATGCACGTAGATGACCTATAGTGCCACATTCCGCCGTGTAGCAGCTGCAGCCGCTTTCGCCATCAGACAGCCCTTCGCCCATGTTCTTCTTCTGCCATTGCAACTGTTCAGAATATCGAGAATGGCTTAATGGGCTATATCATAATGATTAGGATGATAGTGGGGAGGGACCCACTTAGTGATACTTAGTGATCCACATAGCGCCCGCGGTAATCCGGAGACTTTCGTTACCGCACACTACAGCTCCTCGTTTGCTCACTCATACTCATAGCTGGGCGAACTCACTCATGAGGGCCCTCATGAGTGCCCCTCACCCTCACCTCGCGCCTTTGAGGTGAGGGTGAGTGAGGGCAAGCCCGCGATCAGGCCATCCGTGAGTGCACTCATGAGGTTTTTACCCTCATGAGGTCTCCTGTGAGTGCACTCATGAGGTTTCGCCCCTCATGAGACCTCCTGTGAGTGCACTCATGAGGTTTTGCCCCTCATGAGACCTCCTGTGAGTGCACTCATGAGGTCTGAGGGGCGCCAGGTCTGTGTGAGTGAAGTCACTGGTGAGGCCTGAGGGGTGTGAGCTCAGTATGAGTGCATTCAGAAATGAGGTTAAATGACACTTACGAGACGTGGGCAAATTATGAAGGCACTAGTGATATGGTTCCAGCGATCCAGCTACCGGCAGAGTGCACTTTAAAGGGCTGGTGTTCCCGTTTTTAGCAATTTCGTCTACGTCGCGCTGGCAACACAGCAAAGCGTCTTGAGCTGACGGATTAGTTGGTGATATGGTTCCATCGACCCACCTACACGCAGTGTGCACTTTAAAGGGCTGATGTGCCCGTTTTTAGCAGTTTCGTATATTTTTGCTCTGAGAACAGAGCAAAGCGTCTTGGCTGACTGATTACTTGGTGACATGGTTCCAGCCACCCAACTACCGACAGGGTGCACTTTAAAGGGCTGGCGAGCCCGTTTTTAGCAATTTCGTCTACGTCGCGCTGGGAACACACCCACGTGTCCTGAGTTGACTGATTACTTGGTGATATGGTTCCAGCGACCCAACTACAGGCATGGTGCACTTTAAAGGGCCCGAGTGCACGTTTTTAGCCATTTCGTCTACGTCGCGCTTGGAACACAACAAAGCCTCCTGAGCTGACTGATTACTTCATGATATGGTTCCAGCGACCCACCTACCGGCAGGGTTCACTTTAAAGGGCTGGTGTGCCCGTTTTTAGCAATTTCGTCTACGTCGCTCAGGGAACAAAGCCACGCGTCCTGAGCTGACTAATTACTTGGTGATATGGTTCCAGCGACTCGACTACAGGCAGGGTGCACTTTAAAGGGCTGGTGTGCACGTTTTTACCAATTTCGTCTATGTCGCGCTGGGAACACAGCAAAGCCTCCTGAGCTGATTGATGACTTGGTGATATGGTTCCATCGACCCACCTACACGCAGTGTGCACTTTAAAGGGCTGGTGTGCCCGTTTTTAGCAGTTTCGTATATGTCGCGCTGGGAAAGAGCAAAGCGTCTTGGCTGACTGATTACTTGGTGACATGGTTCCAGCGATCCAATTACCTGCAGGGTGCACTTTAAAGGGCTGATGTGCACGTTTTTTGCAATTTCGTCTACGTCGCGCTGGGAACACTGCCAAGTGTACTGGGCTTTGTTGTGTTCCCAGCGCGACATAGACGAAATTGCTAAAAACCGGCGCACCTGCCCTTTAAAGCGCATGCTCTCGGTAGTTGGGTCTCTGGAACCATACCACGAAGTAATCAGTCAGCTCAGGAGGCTTTGCTGTGTTCCCAGCGCGACGTAGACGAAATTGCTCAAAACGGGCACACCAGCCCTTTAAAGTGCACCCTACCTGTATATGGGTCGATGGAACCATATCGCCAACTAATCAGTCAGCTCAGGACGATTTGCTGTGTTCCCAGCGCGACGTAGACGAAATTGCTAAACACGAGCACACCAGCCCTTTAAAGTGCACCCTGCCGGTAGTTCGGTCACTGGAACCATATCACCAAGTAATCAGTCAGCTCAGGACGCTTTGCTGTGTTCCCAGCGCAACATAGACGAAATTGGTAAAAACGTGCACACCAGCCCTTTAAAGTGCACCCTGCCTGTAGTTGGGTCGCTGGAACCATATCGCCAAGTAATCAGTCAGCTCAGAACGCTTTGCTGTGTTCCCAGCGCAACATAGACGAAATTGGTAAAAACATGCACACCAGCCCTTTAAAGTGCACTCTGCCTGTAGTTGGGTCGCTGGAACCATATCGCCAAGTAATCAGTCAGCTCAGGACGGTTTGCTGTGTTCCCAGCGCAACATAGACGAAATTTGGAAAAACGTGCACACCAGCCCTTTAAAGTGCACCCTGCCTGTAGTTGGGTCGCTGGAACCATATCGCCAAGTAATCAGTCAGCTCAGGACGCTTTGCTGTGTTCCCAGCGCGACAGAGACTAAATTTGTAAAAACGTGCACACCAGCCCTTTAAAGTGCACCCTGCCTGTAGTTGGGTCGCTGGAACCATATCGCCAAGTAATCAGTCAGCTCAGGACGCTTTGCTGTGTTCCCAGCCCGACGTAGACGAAATTGCTAAATACGTGCACACCAGCCCTTTAAAGTGTACACAGCCAGTGGTTGTGTCGCTGGAACCACATCATGCGTCATTTGACCTCATTTCTGAATGCCCTCATACTGACCTCACATACCTCAGGCCTCACCAGTGACTTCACTCACAGAGACCTGGCGCCCCTCAGACCTCATGAGTACACTCACAGGAGGTCTCATGAGGGACACAACCTCATGAGTGCACTCACAGGAGACGTGATGAGGGTAAGACCCTCAGGGCTTGCGTTTGTGAGTGCCGTGAGGGTGAGGGCGAGTGAGGGCCTGTGCTCGTGAGGGCGGTGAGGGTGAGGGCGATTGAGGGCATGTGTCTGTGAGGGCCGTGAGGGTGAGGGCGAGTGAGGGCCTGTGCTCGTGAGGGCGGTGAGGGTGAGGGCGATTGAGGGCATGTGTCTGTGAGGGCCGTGAGGGCGAGGGCGAGTGAGGGCATGTGCTCGTGAGGGAGGTGAGGTTGAGGGCGAGTGAGGGCATGTGCCCGTGAGGGCCGTGAGGGTGAGGGCGAGTGAGGTTCCACCAAAATGCCCACCTATGCTCATACTCACTCACTCCTTGCTCAGCTCACCATATTCTCACTCATACTCACTCACTCCTTGCTCAGCTCACCATATGCTCACTCATACTCACTCACTGCTTGCTCAGCTCACCATATGCTCACTCATACTCACTCACTGCTTGCTCAGCCCTCCATATACTCAATCATGCTCAACTCATTCGCCACATTGAGCATGAGTGAGCATGAATGAGCATGCTCATGAGTGAGTTTTGCCGATGTAAGCTATAGTACGTGGAGCCAGGGATGCACGGGATAGGAAAAACATTTAGGCTTGTGCTTATGATGAAAGCAAACGAGGGTATAATGTCCGATTACTTATTCATGATATTCCATATTCCATTCCATATTTTCCACCATATTTTTCTTTTTATTCCAGCCAACCAACCACCTTATTCATGATAAGTTGTTTGTCAACGATAAAGTCTGTGCTTTCAACAATTAAGACTTCTACCCAGAAGCATCTTCTCGAAAGTAGTGACAGGTCTAGAACGCCGAACATTGCAACATCTGCGACAGGTACGCGTGTTATGTGTTCCAAAAGCCGTTTGCAGGAACCTACTGACGTTCAATGACCGATCCCTGGCGATTTGTCTATTTTGATGCGTAACATAAGGAGCATCGTCAACAAATGTGATAGTTCGCACTCACTTGTAGTTAACTGCAAACCCGACATAATCGCACTTACAGAAACATGGTTGAATGCCAATATACTTAGCAGTAATATCCTTCCCAATTTTCCTTGCTTCAGTCATGATTGATCGAGTAGGTCGAAATGGCGGACTTCTTGCTCTTCGGGACAATCTCACGCCAGCACCCGTACACGTTGCTACTTATCTAGAACTTGTTTGTCGTCACTTACGTATTCTGCATCTCACCTCCTAATTGATGTGTGTTATCGCCTTTCAAACCTATCAGACTTTCTTGAAAACTAGAAAAACATCTCTAGGACATTATCGCTATGTTTCCTTCACACAATGTGCTTGATTTGGGAGACATAACTTTCCCCAGATTGATTGGGTTGGCGCGTGGTTTTGTTGACTTGTGTCCTAATTTTAACTTGGATCAACTTGCCGAAACAGGTACAGGGGTATCTGGGTCGTCTTTCAGTACCTTGGACCTAATAGACCTCTACCCGAGAAACGTCATCATGACGTTGGTAGACAGACTGAAACCGAAATCATCGGAAGCGGAGGGGTGGGTCCCAGAAATGGGCACTTGATCGCTGCCTCCTATATAGACCTATCTCTGTTTACAAACAAATGACGTCAGATGGTACAACAGCGCCGCCAAGTTGGTAGACTGGAACTACCAGTGATGGCCAGTAGTTAACTACATGTAGTTAAACTACCTGATTGTAGTTAAAAAGTAGTTATCAACTACTTGCAGAAATGTAGTGTGCAACTACTAGTTAAACTACTATTTCAAGTAGTTAACTACAGTAGTTAGGTTACTGCAGGCGCCAACTACTTCCGATTTTGCCGCAAGCTTTACGGCACGATTGTGCTTCTGACTTTTACCTTGATTGATGATTGATTACCTTCATACCTTGATTGTTTGAGGAGAACGGAGGTGCAGAGCAATTGTGCCGTGCATGTGTACTAAATCTTCACTTTTATCGCTGCTTGTGGTTCATATTTAGGTGTCCAAGAACACTATAGAATGGGATTGGTGTCGATGGACAACGTTAAGTAGTTAGAGTTGGAGTTAAAATACATTGCAGTAGTTAAAGAAATAGTTTTAACTACCTCCCCTGAAAAGTAGTTGAACTACTAGTTAAACTACTCCATCACGAAGTAGTTAGTAGTTATAGTGTAACTACTGTAGAAGTAGTTAGTGGCCATCACTGGGAACTACTATAGCAAAAAATCAATAAGTCACAACAACAACAACAACAACATATATATTGTGATGATGAAGTGGGGAGGTTTTCCACTCTGGGAGCGGAACGCTACCCCATAGCTAGGGGTCTAATATGAGTGGTGACAATGATGAGTGATGACGATGAGAGATGACGGGAATGATCGAAGTGGCGATGACGATGCTGGACGTGATCGGGGTGGTGGGAGTGTCCGAGGGCGCTGCTGGGGTCATAGTGAGTCCTTTAGGCCTGTCGCCTCAAAGAAGTCAACCACGTGACGTAAGACCGCCCTGGAGTCGGCCGCGGTGTCCCAAAGGCCGAGGATGGTCGACAAGTTGAAGGGGCGGCAGCCAAGGGTGGCAAGCTGTGACTGCAGTGTACGCCTCTCGTTGACATAGGTCCGGCAGCGGAGGAGTATGTGCTCAACGTTGGCAAGTACGCCACACTCGTTGCACATAGGGCTAGCCTCACAGCCTAGCTGGTATCGATAGGACGGAGTGAAGGCCACATACAGACGTAGCCTGTGGATGAGTGACTTCAGAGGACGAGGAAGCTTTGCAGGAAGCCGGTATGACAGCGTTGGGTCTACATTTCCCAAAGAGGACATAGTTGGAATGTCGTGTTGCCACTGTAGGGTAGACCAGGAATCGGACAAATGCCTGAGGAGGGATCTTCTGTCTCCTCTCGAGAGTATAATGGGGATAGAAGGTCGTTGTTGGTGTGCAGCGGCAGCGGCAGCGTCGGCCTCGTGGTTCCCAGTTATTCCGCAATGCCCTGGAACCCACTGAAAGGTAACGTAGTGGGAGCGATCTTGTAAGGACTTCAGGGCGCACAGGATGTCTATCACCACTGAGGCAAGGGAACCGCGGATGCCCATGTTTTTAATGCACAGGAGAGCTGCTTTGGAGTCTGTGTAAATTACCCAGTGCCGCGGTTCACAGTCTTCCGCATATGTCAAGAATAACAAGATACCATAAAGTTCAGCGGATGTCGATCAGGTACGGTGAGATAGACGACACCCACGTGTAACAGACTGTGATGGAATGGCAAAAGCTGAAGATGAAGTGTCCCTGGTCGACGATCCATCCGTGTATACAACGGTACTGTTGCGGTATTGAGCCTCGATGAAGTCAAGGGCAAGTTGCCTAAGAATAAAATCAGGATAGTTCTTTTTGTTGTTCTTGAGGCCGGGGATGGAGACAGTGACAGGCGGCGATGGCAACGTCCATGGAGGCACTTTGGGTGCCGTCTGGTCGACTATGAATTTGGGGATATGAGGTCTCAATGATGTCACAGCAGCATGAACCGTCGCGTTCCGTCTAGCGTGAAGCTTGCGAATCAGAGTGTGACGGTTATGATGGGCACGTAGACGCAGATAGTGGCGTGCAGTTTCCCGAGTACGGAGAACCTCAATGGGGATGTCCCTGGCCTCAGCCACTACTAGACGGGTTTCAGCACCTCGCAGGACCCCAAGACATACCCGAAGACTGCGCGCTAGCATGACTCGAATCCTTTGAATCAGTGTCTGAGGAAGTCCGTGTAGGACGGGAAGGCTGTACATCACTGAGCCACGAACCAGGGCATTGTGCAGCATGAGGAGATCCTTTTCGTCTCGCCCCCATCTCATACCTGCGAAGTGACGAATCACGTTGACCCAGCGTTGGACTTTCTGTTCAATGACGTCTATGTGGCGCTTCCACGACAAATTCCATGATAGAGTCACGCCGAGGAACTTGTGATGTGTCACCTGCTCCAGTGGGCTTCCACCAATATACAGGCGATATCTATGCATGTCTTTGCGCGTGAAGGCTAGAACTGCGCTTTTCTCTACGGATATCTCCATTCCTGCCTGGAGTAAGTAGAGGCGAATGGCATCTAACGTGCGCTGAAGACGCTGACGGAGTGCTGGACGGGAAGTGCCTGTTGTCCAAACACAGATGTCATCGGCATACAGGGACAAGTTGACTTTCCGCTGAATGCTTCCCTGTGGTACCCCCTGAGAGATGGGGAATTGCTCTGTGTCGTTTTGTCTTGTCCGGACGAAAATACCTCGTTGACTGAGGAAATCGGCTATCCAAAGCAACGTTGTACGTGAGAGCGCAGCGCTGTATAGCGCATGTAAGATTGATGGATGGCTAACGGTGTCGTGTGCTCTCTTAACATCAAGAAATACCGCCGCCGAGATCTTCCTGCCTCGTCGTGCCTCTTCCACCGACGTGACCAAGTCGAGGACAGAGTCTATCGAACTGCGGTGCCGTCGAAACCCAGCTTGCTCTTGAGGGAAGAAGGCACGGCTTTCGAGCCACCACTCAATTCTACGCAAGACCATTCTTTCCATAACTTTCCCCAAGCAGCTGGTCAGAGTTACCGGGCGAAATGATGCCAATTGGGATGGGTGTTTTCCTGGTTTTAGCAACGGTACCACTTGGCCGACTTTCCACTGCCTAGGAACCTGTCCATGCCTCCACGAGTGATTGCAGATGTTCAGCAGGGCCTGAAGGGAAGTAGGGTCAAGGTTTCGAATCACTGTGTATGTAATGGCGTCCGGGCCTGGAGAAGACTTCTTGCATGCAGCTGAAATGGCTGACGAAAGTTCTGCCACGGAGAAGTCCATATCCAAGGCAGGGACAGCTGCTGGGTTGGCATGCTCGAGAATAGATGTCACATGGGCTGTATGGGTCAGGTACTCCTCGGTGCTGGTTACATTGACTCCCTTCGTAATGACACGGCAGAATTCCCTGGCCACCTCTTTCTCAGACGTAGATGTTAGGAGCGCAAGAGCTCCAAATGGGTTCCGAACTGGAGGGTTCTCCTTTGAACTTCTTGCGACTCTCCATATCCGAGCAGGGCTCTCAAAAGGTGATAAGGAGCAACAGAAGTGCCGCCACCGTTGACGGTCAAGGTTTCGGAGTTCTTTCTGTACAAGCCTACTCGCGCGTCTTGCTTCCTGTATATCAGAAAGATCTCCTGTCCGTCGAGCTTTACGTTCAGCGCGCCTTCGGACAGCACGTAGTTGCTCCACACGAGGGTTAGACCCTAAGTGACCAGAACACACGTTGACTGTTTTAGAGGACGAGGCAAGGGCATCGGCAATGACATTCTCTAGCTGATCCACAGAGAGCAAAGGGTGGGCCCTATCTCAACATGCTGTACGAAACGAACGCCAGTCTGTTAATTTCGCCGTTCTACATCCCGCTCTCGTTGAATATCCATCATACGTGATGTATATGGGCACGTGGTCACTTCCCCTGCCATCAAGGTCCGTGTACCAATGGAGCTTCCTATAGATATCTCTTGAGCAGAAGGAGACGTCCAGAACGTCCGTAGTGAAGGACCTCCGCAAAAACGTGTGTGATCCATCATTCAGGATGCAGAGATCCATGCTCTCGATCAGCTCCATCCATATTTTCCCTCGACGATCAGTTTTGGTGCTCCCCCATGCAGAGTGGTGAGCGTTAATATCACCGACCACTAGGTAAGGAGACTCTAAATTGTCCAGCACAGCCTTCAGATCGGTCTTGGACACCTTAGCTGACGGCGGCACGTATAAGTTCACCACAGTGACGACAGTTTTACCCAAGCGAATTCTACACCGGATACAGTCTAGACCAGCCACTTTCGGCGTTGGTAGGGCAGCTGCATTGAAATCGCGTCGAACAAGCAGAACCGTCCTTGAGATATCTGTATCTTCTTGCGTGACCAACCTATAACCGCTGAGTCTGAAGTCCTTCTCAACATAAGCTTCACTAATAGCTAACATGGGAATTCGATGCCGAAGTAGAAATTCTTAAAGATCTGGCAGCTTGTTGCGCAGACTGCGCGCGTTCCACTGCATGAAGACAGCATTCCTATAGATTTGCTCCATGACCGAGGAAAAGGCTGTCAATCTCTAGAAGAGCCTTGACTTCGGGCAACCGTGCAGCCTCAGGGCAACAAGCAACAATGGCCTTCATAGCAGCAAGAACTAAGGGGATGATGACACAGAAGTCATTCGAAGACTGGGGGGATTGCCATTTCAGCCTTCGAGGCGCTGCAGAGTCTCGTCGGTCTTCCTTGGACCTCGCACTGCGGCCGCGAAAGTTTCACGGAGAGGGGTGGTAGCATTAGGGATGTCATGCTGGCTATCTAGCAGCCGCACATGCCTACTCGGTTGAGGCTTAAATGCTTGTGGTTTGGGGGTTTTGACTGTTGGTTTTGAGACCTGCTGAGGTGCCCTTTGGGATCTCGCAGTAGTTTGTGGTCGACCATCACTTTTGGCCGCCTGCAGACCTAAAGTTGAACCTCCGTCCGTTTGTGCACTACGTCGTGCCTTCCTGATCCCAGGGGAAGGGGTGTTGGTCAAAACACGAGCCTGAAAGCGCTTGTAGCTGCCCTCTTCCGGGGACATAAAGAATGCGAAGCAGCATGCGGTCCCTCGCAGTTTGCACATTTCGGTTCGCGCCGCGCTGTACATTCCTTGAGTGTGTGCGGCTGAGAGCAAAACTTGCACCGTAGTGGCCATCGACAGCTTCGAGCAAGATGACCGAACCTCTGGCAATGATAGCATTACACTGGACCTTCCACATACTCATGCACCTTATGCGTTGAAAAGCCAAACTTAACTTCTTCAGGTATCCTTCTGTTGGACTTGAAGGTCAATGTGACATTTCAAAGGGGGATGTACTGGTCCGACCCATCTTCATGAGAGACATGCCGCACTTGACGCCGAGCGGCTATGACGCCATCCTCTCCCAAATACGAGGTGAGTTCCTCATCGGTATACTCCAGTGGGACGTCATATATTTTCCCCATGTTATTAACGTATGGGGAGGGGATGGTGACAGTAACTGCCACCCCAGCCACTTCACTAAGGGTCATGAGATTAGACACTGCCCCTTCCGTCCGGACGAAGATGCACATGGAGCCATCAGCGTTGATACGATGACGGAGAATTGATTCCTGGGCCGCAAAGCGAATAGTCTTCGCTACCACGTTGGGATTGACTTTCCAAAACGACTTTCCAGAATCAACTGGCTTAAACAATACAGGGATGCCTTGAGGCCTATTCTTCTTGTAAGTCACCAGCGTGAAAGGGTCCCCCATATCTTGGTCCAGTGATTCATCACCATTCATTGGATCACTGGTCTGACTTACGTCATACACTTCTGTGCCTGATGTTCGGTCCTCGGCCAGAGAAGGCTGTTGAAGCGACAGAAGTGTCCGTTCGCAAGGGGCGGAGTTCGACCGGTTTCTCCGTACCGGGGAGCGACTACGGCCTCGGGGAACCGCGTCGTGCGTTCCGGGGAGACCAGAACGACCACCATCACCATTCTTGGCCATCGGCCTGAAGGTGATGGGTTATTTCGGGTTTAAGATAGCTAGGTTACCTTAGGGCTAACGAAGAGCAGAACAATCCACGCCCGTGCTGCACAGGTGCGTCACGAGCAATAAGCCACAAGAAAGCCACGTTTAAATATGGGAAGGAGTTGCCTCAGGACAGAAGCCGCCGATATTTCGAACAGAGACTGTTCTTCTTCTGGGCACCGTCCTCATCATTGGCATGGTATTTAAAGGGTTAGGTGTGACGTGTTTAAAGGTTCATGCGAATTGTGGGTCAACTGCCCGGAGGGAAGTCCCTGAACCCTTGGCTCCGCCTCTTTTTTGACGGCTCGTAGTTTGAGCGCAAAGCGGCGAAGAGAGGAGGTTACATTGACACGCCACACGAGGGGGGAAAGGGTTACAAGCTTTACCCACGGAACAAACACGTGCGGTGAGTGCGGGAATCAGAGCTATCTTATCAAAAATGAGGTCACCCGACGGCTTGTAACCCTTTCGCCCCTCGTGTGGCGTGTCAATTTAACCTCCTTTCTTCGCAGCTTTGCGCTCAAACTACGAGCCGTCAAAAAGGAGGCGGAGCCAAGGGCTCATTTCCACGGATTTTCGGCGAATTTATTTCGGCAATTGCTATTGCGTTACGAGTGGGATTATGTGCTATACAGATTAAAATGAGCACGGGGAACCCATTTCCGCAAAGAAAACGTTAGGTTGCCATGGAAAATTTCGGAGTTCAATTCAAGAAATGAAATTTCTGTCAACTGAAGTGAAATAAAAATGTTACCACTATGTGGCAAAAGTTATTGGCAGAAAAAAAATTCCTTGACCGCATGTCTCTCCGGGGCCTACGTTTTTTACTATGAATTTCTATCATGGTTGGTGGACCACCCTGTATACACGAAAACGCGATTCAAGGAATGGGCGCCACCACTAGTGCTGCCACCCCGTGGTAGTGACAGGAACTAACGGTGCACGCGTTTACTGCCGTTTGCCGATTTCCTTCATTTTCCCATGTGTGTGTTCATTCATTTTCGTGTCTGTTTCATCCGTTTCGTCAATTTCGTTTCCTGTCGATGTCGAAAAGATATCGCATCGGCCAGTACTCCTCACGTGAACAATTGTGTATATATCGCACGCGGAAGCAAGCCATCCTCTTTTCCCTTGATCTTTCGAACATTGGTACGCTACTCAGATTATCACCGGATGATTATGGAATGTTGACGTTATCGTCAGTCATATTCTCATTAAAGACGGCGGCCACCAGTATTCATCCCAATGGGAAGATGCGATTTTGGCAGTCCACCCCTACTGAGTCGTCGCTGGGGGGCGAGGCTAAGGAGTACACGAAGACTGGTGGTTTGAGACTAACGCGATAAGGTCTACACAAAGCAAGCGCGAACTAAGTCATAATAAGAAAACCACCTTCCGCAGAGGATTACGATATTGACTTTCAGACGATGGAACTCTTGGGATGAAGCCTTCTTTTCTTTCCGCGGTGGACTGGGAACGCGAATGAAGACACGAAAGCGACTAAAAACGTGACCTCATTTGTGTGTACCACTAATGCAAAGAAGCCACCCGTGACCTTCGTGAAGGATTATGGCATTGTGAAACGGCGGTGTTCTCCGCCCGCGCTGTTTCGGTTTCACTATGTCTACCAACGTCATGGTTACGTCACGGTGACGTTTCTTCGGTAGAGGTCTATTGAAAGAAAAAGCGACCGAAAGTCGCGCCCCCTTCAGGGACCATCGTAATCCCCTCAAGACCGTGGCTTTCGGGCGCGACCTTGTTCGCCCCTAGCTTCGAACGTAGTTCAACTCTACCAAATTGGTGGCGCTGCCGAACACTATGACATCATTTGTTTATAAACAGGGAGAAGTCTATTTTGTCAAATATTGTGTGAAATATACCTGACCTTATAGTGTCTCACGAATGTCCCCCGGCTGAATAATTCGTAAACAGGTGGCGCTATAAAAAAGCTTCTTGTTTTCTTTTTTTTTTTTTTTCAGTGATCGTCCCTGAGGCACTGGCCAAGAACTGAGTAGTGAGCGGCTTATTTGCGTATGCGCATTAATCAAATAAAACTCATAAGTTTTGAATTTTCAGCAAAACCTGCAAAAACCTTCAGCGAAAAATGTAAAAAGAGAGAGAGAGAGAGAACGCGTCGGCACTTAGTGACTTTATCGAGAAATTAATATCGAGTGGTTTCGGTTTATATATTTCATGCGCGGAGCAGTGTACCAATGCGCTCTTTCGCTCAGCTGTCCGGCTGCCAATTACATGTTCATTTGCATGGTTTACACGGGGGGATGACAAGGAAGATAAGGAACAAACGGAAGAGACGCTTTGGACAGCACTGCGAGGGGGAATACCGAAGCATCTCTTGCGGCTGTTCCTTATCGTTCGTCACCATCGTGTATGAACTAGGCGGATGAACACTTAAAGTTGGCTAGTTGAGCGAAAGAGCGCACTGGTACGCCTTAATCTAAAAGCCTGTGTCTGGGCATACAGGTGGACGACACACAACACACAACTGGTACGCTGCTCCGCGCAAGAAATATGTAAACCGAAACCAATTAATTACTCGAAAAATCACGAAGTGTCGACACGTTTTTTTTTCTGGAATAGTTTATTTATTCACACACGTTTGAGTTTGAAACATGGGAGCTTGATCTTCCTTGTCTTCCTTTACGATCTTTTCCTTTTCGCGGTTCCGATCGGTAAACAGAGGTTCCTAAAGCGTCCGAAGTAAAATTTAAAAGTTTGAAATTTTTATTTTATTTTATTTATTTGTTTAAAGTACCCCAAAGGCTCATAAGAGCGCTACATGCGGATGGGTGCGATACAAGCATATCAGCAACACAAAGACGATTAAAACAATTATCAGTAAGTACAAAACACTGAACTAGTCACATTGCCTGGCTGGCACGAAAAGCAAAGCATATAATAGAAAAAAACATAATAGCACATCACAAAAAGAGTTCCGACATCAAACGGAAAGTTTGCCACGAAAGTTATCGTAGTCAACGAGCTCAGCTAGTTCAGACTTCAGAGGGAAGGTCGTTCCAGTTAATTGCGGTTCGACAAAAAATGATTTTGCAAAGATGTCTGTTCGACATTCAAAACGATTTACTTTGCACTGATGGTCGAAATGTGGGCATATAACTCTGGAACGGGTAAGCGGGTGGGTGTTAGGTCGGATACTGTGGATGAACCTGTGAAAAAGTGACAACCTGGCGACGGTTCGGCGACTGTCCAGGCTAGGGAGCTCAAGTTGCTGTTTAATTGCCGTTACCGAAGAACTTCCCGAGTAGTTGCTGACAATGAAACGAGCTGCTCTGTTCTGGACAGCCTCTAAAGCAGAGCATAAGTAGCGCTGAGGGGGATCCAAGATAGCTGAAGCATACTCCAATTCGGATCTAACTAGTGAAACGCATGCTAATTTTCGGATACCTTGTGGGGCCGATTTAAGGTGATGTCTGATGCACCCCAGGGAGCGATTAGCATTCTCAATTATTGATTCGATGTGCTTGTTCCAAGTTAAATCCTGGGAAACATGAATACCGACATATTTGTAAGAGCCGACCCTGACAAGAACGTAGCTGTTAAGCGAATAAGGAAATGAAAACATTTGGTTAGGACTGGGACGAAGAAAAGAAATGAGGTTATATTGATCAAGATTAAGAGGCATGTTCCAGGTCATGCACCAGAAGTGAATTAGAGAGAGGTCGTATTGTAACGCAATCTGGTCAGCAGGTGATGAGATTTTCCTACAGACTACACAGTCATTGGCGAAAACACGTATAGTGGAGGAAATATTCTTAGGGAGATCATTGATGAATATTAGGAAAAGAAGGTGACCAAGTACCGAACCCTGGGGATACCAGACGCCACAGCAAAGGAGGGAGAAGGACAATCGTTGCACATTACAAATGAGGATCCAGTTGTAAGTCTTACGGTCAATATGTGTCGAGCGGAGCTTTTCGAGAAGGTAATGATGAGGTACCTTATCGAACGCCTTGCGAAAATCTAAAACAATGGCGTCAGTCTGTGAGGAGGTATCCGCAGTCATGAAGAGGTCGTGAAGAAAGCATGCAAGCTGGGTCTCGCAAGACCAGCGGAAGCCATGTTGTAGCGGGTAAAAAAAAGCTGCTCTCCTCTAAAAACTGCGCAACGTGGGAGTAAATAATGTGCTCCAATAATTTACAACAGACACTGGTCAGCGAGATCGGCCGGTAGTTACTGGCAACTAGGTTGTTGCCTGATTTAAAGACTGGAACGGTCTTCCCTACTTTGCAATCATTCGGCAACACAGACTCCTGTATGGATTGTGAGAATATATAGGAAAGGAAGACACTAGAGATTTCCTTTGTCATGCGTAAAACTTTAGACGTCATCAGGCCCCAAACTCGTGGATGGCTCCAACTTCATTTTTTAAATTAATGAACGCATGCAAATGATACGCTCATTGCTCTGTTCTTGGCCTATGTGCTCACTGCAAAGAAAACTTTTCGACAGCGCCACTTGTCTCCGAATTGTCCTGCCGGGGGACCTTCAAGAAACACTATCTGATCTGCGATTTCGACGGCCAGAGCGATCGCAAATTTATAACGTTTTCCATAGCAGCATCACAGGCCCACAAGCTGAAGAAGTCGATTAAGAATTATGAAGCCACGAATTTCAATTCTATTAATTTCGAACTTGCCTCCTTCTTTGAAGTATTCGAAAGTGGTTTCTGTCGAGGCCGGCCAATGAAAATAGGAACCTGTTTTACGAAAAGCTTCTTTTCCTTGATAAATACATACCCAGCTTCACAGTAAACTCTTCCTCTTTGTCACCATAGTTCGATGACAATCTAGGAAAATGCGTTTGTTTGGAAAACTTGAAAGTTCCATCACCTTCCGTGCATGCCAGGTGTACTACCGAGCCAAGGTATTCGTATCTAAGGCCAATTCGTATCTAGTTCGTGATCTGCCAAGAATGCGTTGTACCGGCAAACTTTACCATCTGTGCTGCAGAGCAACCCTAAAAGGTTTTGGAGGTCAATCTCTCCTACTTTAACCTCAGATATACGTCTTCTGCATTCACCTAGTACGGCGGTGACCAGCACCCTAGCTACGCTGGCTAGCACCCTAGCTAGTTACGCTGGAGCACCTCAGCTCAGCTTACTCTCAACGACTTCCTGTGTACACCGATGGATCAGTGTCTCAAGGCGGATCAACAGCAGTCTTTTACATCCCACATGAAAACCTTGAAGTGGCGCAGAAACTCCCCCACGAAACGTCATCTACCCCGTCAGAGCTCTTCGCCATACTGACCGCGTTGAACCACATGGCGGGATCAGCGCCTGACGCGTGGACTGTGTTCACTCACAGTAATGCGGTGCTAGAGGTTCTGGCAAATTATTGCGCCAGAACAATCAGCGGCCTAGACACCATGATAGTCGCAACATACAATCGACTTCTACCCTCGGGTCATAGCCTGTGTTTCCAATGGGTACCCAGTCACACCGGCTTGCACAACACCCGCGCAGACGCCTTAGTAGGTCGGGCACATGGGGACGTCACCTTCAATAACTGTTCACTACCATTTTCAGCCTCAGCATGTCGATTACAGGTACGCCGAATCCGCCACAGCGGCACCCGGCAGTTTCAAGAGGGCGTTGTCCGATTAACATCTCCGATCCATCGACCCGTCGATGGATTTCGTTGCCACACACCACTTCTCGCGTCGAGAAGCGTCCATTCTGCACAGACTACGATTTAATGTCGATAGGACACCTCTGCTTCTCTATAAAATGAGTCTTCTCCACTCGCCCAAATGCCCCACTTGCGCTGTTGGAGCTGATATTCCACACCTTCTCCTCGATTGCCGCAGATTCGACACATGGCCCTCGAGCCACGCTCAGGCGACTCTTACTCGAGCTGCGGTGCGCAGACTTTAATCTGTCCACTCTGCTCGGCCCAGTACGACATCCCACACAGCGATCTGTGACCAAAGCAGTTTTGACGTTCCTGAGCGACACAGGTCTCATGGACGGCCTGTGAACTCAAGTCTTGTCACATCATTCGTCAGTGCCCCACCCTGACCTCTCACCCTCATACGCATTACCATAATCTTTTTTTTAAATCGCCTTCGTCTTTAAACTATCTCATCCTTCTTTCACCTTTTGTTAGTTTATCCTTTATTTCCTAGTTCTTTTCTTTCCTTTTTATTTATTTTATTTAATTTTCTTTATTTTCTTTACCTTTTCTTTCTTTTTTCTTTTGGGCAATAGCAATCAGATACACCGTTTGGCTGACCTTCCCTCTTTTTTTCATTTGTTCTAATAAATATACCCCCCCCCCCCCCCCGTGCACCAAGCTAGAATCATCACACCAATGCGAATGTTCAATGTAGAATATGACAACAACAACAACAAACACACAGTCACAGACATGTACAAGATAGCTCAAAATGTATTTAAAATAAGATAGTAAATACTGCCGAAAAATTGTAATTAAGACAGAGTATAAATACCTCAAAATGAAAGTAATTAAGTTAGCAAATACTTCCGAAAGTATTCAAGATACACTTAAGGTAGGCGTCGTAGAAAAGCACGTGAACATGAGTTTCACACACATTTGAGTTTGAAACATGTGAGCTTGATGTCTTCCTGGTCGAAAACATCTTCTTGGGTAAGCAAAGCTTGCATTTGACTGAAATGTTATTATCGGTTTCTGAAACATAATCGAAAAACGTCCGAAGGTTTGGCTAGGGGAGTGAACGTGCTTCTTTCGTTGGCTCCATTCTGCGAACTGACGAATGGGGAAATTCGCCACCTGGGTTGTGGCCCACTACCCCAGCGCCGACGGGACTGCATGACATGTAAAACGACAATGAGGGGACAATGAGAATATGGCCGTATTGTGAAACTAATTGAAAACTATAAGCTCTCTTCACCATGTGACATTGAGGGCATCAATTCAAAGCTGCTGAAAAAATACTAAAAACTTGATCATTGTTCATTAGCAGTGAAAACGGCCACTTACACTACGCTTATGAGGCTGAAACTGGAATACGCCTCTGCGATATGGAACACCTATCACCCGAGCTATTGAAGCAGTACAAAGCCGAGTCGTTCCTTACGTAATAAACAATTACTCTCCTGAGAGTTAGTTATTTCCGCTTTGAAAGGCTCGGCTTTCTTTGAGTTATGGGCTTTCTCTTCCGACACTCGACCTGCGCCGGAAGATCTCTAGCCTCCGTCCCTCCCATCTTATTTTTCATAATAGTCTCGCTACGTACGAACACTTTATTTTGTACCGTACATTCTGCATGGTCGAGGACTGTCAACCCAAAAAGCCCCCCGCACAACGTCCCGTTTCTTTTAATGGCTATGGGGGAGAGAGTAATTCTTCTTCTCTTAACTGTGGGGGGGGGGGGGATATGTTTATTAAGAAAAACGAAAGGAAAGGTTAGCCAGGCAAAGAGCCGGCTTGCTATTCCAAGAAAAAGAACTACGAAAAGGAACTCGGTGTTTGCTGGAGCTGTGTGGTGACCTCATATGTCGCCTGCAGCTCCATTTCCTGTAGGTGGTATAGGTGCTGATATCCACGGAAAAGTCTTTATAATGTGTCCATCTTGAGTGAATGACACGTGACACTTTTGGTTTTGGGTCTCGTGTTTTTGAGTCCAGGTTTAGAAGCGATGCCGCTTTCTTTAAGCAAACCGAAGAGGGCTTTCTCCGCTTCCTTTTGCAATTTAGAGCAGGACCATTTACCCAGCAGCTTACAAAAAATGAAGGGGCGCGAGTCGTGCTTGCTTAGGGCAGCTTCCAGTCTTTCTCGGTGCTGTTTGAAGGCTGGGCATTGATGTTCACGTGGAGCGTATCTTCCCGTTGGTTGGTTGGTTTTAAGAAAAAATAAAATGGAGATTTTGCCTTCACTAGTGTGAGTCCCGCAACTCCACATCACTTGTACCGGTTGCTTTGGTGAAAAACTCCTGGAATGATGAGGCCAATGAAGAGGATGATGATGGCGATGACGATGATGATGATTAGTGGTGGTGTTGATTCCGACAGAAGACAATTGCTAACGCACACTGTGGGGAGACAGAAACCGAGGAGCACGTTATTATGGATTGCCCAGCCACATTGGATGCAAGACGCAGGCTGCAGCAAGCTGTGCAGCCTACCGGCAAGCCTAAACTCGAGTGCCCGTATTCACCAGTCCCACTTAGCCACTGGTTTAGTGACGTCTGGTTTAAGTTGATCACGTGATCTCTCCGGCTCTGAAGCCCTTTGACCACAACGCATGCGCATTATTCACATTGTCACGAGATGGTTGAGGGGAGGGACAAATTAGCAAACGACGGAAAGGCCGCGAAAAGAACGACTCCCGTTTATTATTTTTTGTTATGAGGTTGATAAAGAAAAGTTCAGGCGGCGCTGGCGCTGCTACATGTGGTTGCGGGATGGTGTGGTGTGGGTAGCCGGCGGTTAAGCCTGCCTTTGTGTTTGTTAACATGATCGCTAAAACAGTGTACAAAGAGCGCGTTTGCCATGTTATTGAAGAGGCAGGAATACGTATTCTCGTGGAGGCAATCGTTATACTTTTGTCAGTGTTCGGTCGTTGATTGCGGTTGCGTATAATAACTGCACCTCCATGGACCTTCGCTTGTTTGTCGTTTGTTGTGCGGCCTGTGTGGTGAATTGCAACGATAAAAATAGCCTTTCGATCGCTGGGGCATGTCAGCAGCGTGTTTTTACGCTTTCAAGTCTGGTGTCATGTGCGCAGCGTGTGTGCAGGCGCATCATCACTGTAGGCTGCCTGCAGTAAACAGCAATAACATTGATGCAAGGGTGGTCATATCGTGCATCGGATTCCCACACGCATAACTTTTATAGTGTTATGGTTTCAAGAAATTGACGTGGTACTTTACAAGGTGTCACAAATCTGCAACGCGTTAAAGCATCGCTTCGCTGGCTGCGTTTGTTCGGGCGCACGACGGAAAACGAACTGTGCAGTCCTGTTTACATCCGCGTCCTGTGTGTGTGTGCTAGCGCTGTTTTCGTTATGTTAGCCGGGGTGCCCCTGCCTGTGAGTTGTGTGGAAGTTGCCAGTGTCGTGACCTCCAGTCGTTCTATTAGTGCGGTGCTATGGTTAATTGTGACCTCCTTTATCTGCGTATCTCTGCGCATATAACATTATTGTACAAATCATCAAGCACTGAATTGATTTATTCTGTTCAGCTAACAAAGCCTGGCTGTGCTGTGACTGTCACTTGCTGGAACTTAATATAATGGGAATGTACACGCTTGTCCTACAGTCATATATTGAGCGCAATTGACATCACAGACGCCATATCTACAAAAATAAAAGGGCACACTTTAGTGTTGTTACAACAGATCCGAGCCATTCAGAGTTTGTTGGTTATTGAGACCACCATACACAAAATAGAAACAATCTTCTCTTTGCTGTTAAAATGGATCAAATATCTCGTACAGAAGGTCTTATTTGTCTCAATAATGGTGTTTCAAGGGTGGAGCAAACATACAATGGACAATACAATACAAGCAAATCCGTGCTGCTATTTACATTGTGCTTGCTTGTTCAGAATCATATATTATTGAGGGAAGACTTTTACATACCTGGTCAGAGACTTATGTATTTTTCTGCACTCATTCTCTATAGGCTCCTCTCTTGACTTCATACTGGCATTGTAAACAATCTCACTTCCATTATCATTGCACCATTACATGCCAAACAATCACCACCACCAATGCCTAAAAACTCCCCACAGCTGATGCCATGCTATAATATGCCAGCTGAGGCTTTTAATTTAGGCTTTTTGTTCAGAAAGAATTTCTATGGTGATACAGTTGCAGTTACGACTTCACTCTGACACAGATAGCTCAACTTTGACAGTAAAATCACACGAGAGGCCCGTGTGACCTCTGCTTCTCCTTTGGCAAGGCTGCTCTGAGAACTGCCACTGTCCAATTGTGCAAATTAAGGTATTGCACGATTACATCAGCAGCTCTATACGGCGTTCTTGAGAATTTTCTTTTTTAGCTTTTAAGTCATGCTATAGTTCTCTGACTGTTCCCAGTTTTCTACACTGTCCTGTATTGCAGACAACCTGAAATACAGATGGTAAAGCTCTGAAAAATTTTTGCATGTGCCCCATGCATTTGTGCACTGCATAGTTACGCAGTTATAAATTGCACAGCTGTGTGCTGAGAGATTGTGCTATTTCTTGAGAAACAACACCATGGAATATCAAAGCTAACAGCAGCACTGATCATTGTCTGCTAGCTTTCTGTATTGATATGTAATGGACAGTTAGTGGAAGTCTGCAATGAACAAATGAATGCAATGGAAATAAGCTCATATAAAGAAAAGAATGAAACTTGAAATCAGATGCATCTTATCTACAATGTGCTGCTATTATTTTTTAGGAAATACAGGATTGTATATCTTTCTTCCACATTTTCTGTTATCTTTTGAGACACTTTGGCAGTTGTAACTTTGCAAAAGTCGACATATTCATTCAGCTATGTCAGCACAAAGCTTCATAACCAGACAGTATATTAGTGTAGTGAACGCGGTGTACTGCATCATCAAGGACAAAGTCTGGGAGCAGAAGTGTGAGACATTGCTTAATATGCAGAAACAACAGTTTCACAGATTTTGGGCAAACACATCTATGTTGGCACACATGAAGGGCATATCGTTATTTCATTACACTTTATTGAACTTTATGTACGCATAAGGGTGCATTACAAAGAAAAAGTGGGAGAGGGCAGGGTTACAAAAAGAAAGAGAGGTAGAGGTAGTGCGGAACTCGTCTTTAAAAGAAAGGAAAACTTCTGGACACACAACCACAATATTCCTGAAGCAATGGTTTCTACTCTTACAATTACATGTTTTTCATGCATTTAAGCAGGGTTAGTCACGTTCCAGCCACATATCTGTACGACAATTAGTTTTCTTTGCTTATTGCATTGAAGAACTGCTTTCCTGAAACAAACTAAGTAAGAAGGTGTAACATATGTCACAGGCATTTTGTGCCGGTTATGCAGTAAAACTAGTACGCTTGAGGCGCCACATATTCTCCTGGTGATGATGTGAAGGAAGGAAGCTTCAATCTTTCCAAATGTAAATGAGTGCCGTGGTGTCTTGCATTGTAACAGCATCTAGGCACTCTTTCCTGTGGGCTTTCGAGTGACAGATTCATACATATTAGAATCATTTGTAATGATGCTGATAACAACACTTTTAATTACATCAGAATTTTTTGACGGTAGTATGCCCATATTGCGTTCATCCTTCATTCACTGCTGTGCATTTAGGGGTGGACTGTGAGTCAAGGCAGAGGTGAGCTAGTACGAAATGCGAGTACCTGTTCCTATCAGTTAATATACAGGACATGTCAAAAAGGAAGAACCGTGGGCACTTACCACATACCTGTACTGGTGTAAGGAGAACGAAGTTGCAACATTTTTGAAAGTACAGTGAAGTGAAGTGTATATTAGAAGTGGCCATTGGTTTGGTTCATGCAGTATTACTACAATTTCTACTATTCTATACTTATTGCTCGAACTCAGTTATTTAGAACACATTGAAGACAGACACAACAGAACGAAATTACAGGCATTTGGGCATTCATGATAAATAGAGGCATGGTTGCACTGTGGATGTGAATGCAGATGTATAGAATAAATCTTGCGACCTGATTACACAGGGACTTGTTTTTCTATTCTTAAGATTTGCCTTACAGCATATGAGACTCCACAACAAGTGCACAGATCACACCAGTGTAAAGCTGGAGTGTCGTTGACATCCGTGTCGCCACCATGTCATGACAGCTGTCAACAATGCATTGCATGTGAGATTTGCCAGGAAATCTTGCAAAAAATGAGCATGCCTGTGTTCTCAGACCACGTGATCTGTCATACATCTGCAGTCACATTATAATGATACCCATGATTTAGCACAGATGATACAAATGTCAATCTGCCACGTGGTGACTGTCCTCAGGATAGCTGCGTTTCAGACAGATCGATGTACTTGCGCGCCGCAGTACAAGGTGGAAAAACAGCATTACCAATAACAACAATAACAACAGGTCCCTGTGATCTACATATATTTCACGGTACTGGTAATTGTGTTAATGGTTCTCTTTGCACAGGCTCACACCCTACATGTCCTTCCATCACAGTTCCCTTTTTCATAATCTCTATTTGTTCGTTATGTGTAACAGGCAGGGTGTCGAACCGCAAAAAATACGGGTTCGGTTCGGGTTCGGGTTCGCGTTGTTTTGATTTCGTTCCGGTTCAGTTCCGGTTCGGCCACGCCAGAAATCGAACCGGTTCGCAAACCGGTTCGCAGCCCCGAACCGGTTCGCGAACCGGTTCAACGCTTCCGTTTTATATGTTCCATAAAACTGCTTCTATCAGGAAATGCGTGGCTAATAGCTTACTGCTGTTGTCTGCATTGACGTCTCTAGCGGTGAGGTAGCCCTTTAGCGAGAGAAATGAGAAATGGAGGAACACTTATTGCAACTGGAGTTCACGCTTGTTGAAGCGGTGTAGCCCTGCTACTTTCTGTTCCCAAAATCTCTGTTTTCACACGCGCAGTGCCAGCAAGATACACTTGAAGGAAGCCTAATAAGATGGACAGCGTAACCTAGACGACAGTACTTGCCGGCACGCTGCCTTCGCAGCGTGAATCGATCTGAAACCGTACTGAAGCATGTCGAAAATAAGCCTGCCAGCCTTGCTCTGTCCGAGCTCACAGCAGTGTACTAGTTAATCCACAACACAACGGCAAAGTGTCACGACACAACTGCGCTACCGATAAGCAGAACCACATTTACTTTTCAAACCACGACCAATCAAACAGGCACCATTCTGCGTACGCTCCTTCTCCACTTCTCATGTTTCTGAGCCGCGGCGCTGACAAGGACAACTGCGCTTCAACATGTTAAAAAGTCGCTGAAAGTATACTTACTATACGTCGTCGTCTGACTGCTAGGTGAACATTTCTGAAATTTATGATATAGGCACGTGATGATGATACCAATGTGTCTTCGTTCGGGGATAGAGAGAAAGTCTTATGCTGACTTCTTTTATGTCCGAACCGTTTTGTTGCGAACCGGTTACCGCTATTATTTTTTACGGTTCTGCTCCGGTTCGGGTTCAACAGTGTCATGAAAATTTCGGTTCGGGTTCGGTTCCGGCAAAAATAACGGTTCGGGTACGGTTTTCGGTTCGGGTTCGGGTTCGGTTCGACACCCTGGTAACTGGTAGCATTCCCGGTATTCAATCACTCTTTATGTCCAATGTACAGCAGTAATTTCAACTGTTCAGTGTTGGTACTTCCTGTGCAGTAAGAGTGTCAGCTAGTGGTTCTGCTTTTCATGCTAACCTGCACAATAGAATCCCGCTTTGTTGCACTATCAATGCACAATGTAGTAAATATGTCTTTTTTCCATAGCATGTGGCATGGGACAAACATCTGTACTTCACAACTAATAGTTGATATGCTAAATAATAATAATCCTTGTGGAAATGTGTAACAAGTTTTATTGATTTAATGCAGAGAAACAACTCAAAACCATGAGGTACAGGCACTGCTGTGCCCATAACAGATAATTTGGAAGAAAAGATACAAAGTGTTGGGCATACACAGTGCTGCTCACACAATGAAGGGGAACACTGTGTGAATCATGGTCATGGGCTTGTGTTGGCAGTTATCACATCCCAGAAATATGTTGCTTTAATAAGTCTGCAGCCAGGTTTCTCGTGTTTTGTCTCTTGCGGTGGCAGTCTACAAAGCCACATCTACTGTTAGCAGATGATAAATGTGAGCATAAACGCAAGTAGCTGTCACCTTGAATATTTTCTAATATTACGGTACATCATCATTGCAGAAATGTTGGTTGTTGGCATATTTGCCCTCCCCTTCTGGTGTGTTGTGCTGGAAGCGGTAGAGCACACATTTTAGCTATACATGTACTTACATGTGCGTCCTTATAAAATTTTGAGACCTTCACTTCTCTGTGGATTTTCTCCTGAACCGACAAGGTGAAACCTGCTCACAATTTTGCACGCAGCATCTGCATACTCCTGACAGTGGTATCGACATCATGACTACATGGGCTGCTTGACACTCTAGTGTTGTGTTTATATGCCCCCGTGAAGGTTCTCATTTGTCCATACAAATTCGTTGACAGAAAACACTGCTCGCAATATTTCCTTGTATGGCTCTGCGGGAGATTTCTACCTGTACCTGTACTTTTATCGAATAACGAAGTCTGATATCCTAAAGATACGCTTTTTTGTCAAAATTTCTCCCAGTCGACATATACAGCAGCACCCTGCACTGAAGCCGATAAGCAAAGCCAGATCTCACCAGCAAATTGTGCCAAGAAACATGCTCATAGCGATTTTCAAAAACAAAAACATTAGTGCCTTCATAATGACAGAACACAATAGTGCTTTCCTATGGGGCTTGCATCTTTCTGGGCAAGCAAATCAAGCTTCCAAGGGGATCTAGAGCTTCCTCCACATGGTGCCCTTTCCAGAGTTAGATCTGAAATATTGTACCTTGTTAATGCACTGGGACATCCAACATATTTATTTATTTCTGAATACTGCGGGCGCCACCAGGCGCCATAGCAGGAGTGGGATACAAGTACGCAATTTTACGGTGCACAGAGTAGGTGTAATAAATTAAGCACAATCATAGAAAGACTACACACTTGAATTAGAACACACACTAGAATAAAAGAAAACTACACACTTGTGCAACAATATATAGAGAACTAGACGCATAATAAACGCAACAACAATGGCAGTAGAGAAATAGATGAAAAGTCGCAGAGCCAGCTGGGATGTATTAGTCACTTTTAAAGTAATTATCTAATATGTTTGCGAACTCATCATATTTATCCGCGTTACAAATGTCAGCTGGCAATTTATTCCAGTCAGCTATCGTGTTTGGTAAAAAGGAGAACTTAAATGTGTCAGTTCTGCATCTGATCTCTTTCAAAGTCAAAGGATGCCGGTCACGAAGCGAGAATGGGTCTTGAAGCTGAATTTTGGATTTCAAAGAGCTTTGAACTTCATTACGAAGTATTAAATATCAGAACTTTAGCCTCTCCTTTAAGCTACGGATCTCAATTGACTCTAACTTTGCCTGTTGGCACATAATTGTTGGAGATTCTGCTCTTCTATATCTGTTAAAGATGAACCGAGCAGCAAGGCGCTGTATTTTTTCTAGCTCTTGTTTTAAGGTTACTAAATGGGGATCCCAGATTACTTTTGCGTACAGTAACACAGGCAAAACAAGTGTCCTATAAGACAATAAACGCACTTCAGCCGTCGCAAGACTCTGTGACCTCCTTAGGTAAAACAGTTTGTTTCTAGCTTTTGTAGTGACATGTTGTACATGGTGATTCCACCTAAGGTCGCTAGAGATAACAACACCCAAGTATTTATATCGGTCTACTTTATCTATTCGATTGCCCTGGAGATAGTACTCCGTTTGTCAAGCGGTTTTCTTCCGGGTGACAGTCATGCTTTCTGTCTTGTTGATTGCAATAGCATTTGCCATTTCGAACACCAATTATTAATCGAATCCAAGCCAGTTTGTAAAATATTCCTGTCATCATCTGAGTGTATTGTCTGAAATAATATAGTCATCGGCGAACAAGCATGCTTTGCAATCGATAGAGTTCAACATGTCATTTGAATATATTAGATACAATAAGGGTCCCAATACCAACCCCTGTGGAACACCAGACACCACCTGTTTACGTAATGATTGACAACCGTTATATTCCACAAGCTGAGTACGCCCGGAAAGATAGTCTTGAAGCCAAGCGCTTACTTTAGCGTTTGATGTATAGTTTCTAAACTTATGAATTAACTTTTTATGAGGCACGCGGTCAAAGGCATTGGACAGATCTAAAAAAAGCACATCCGTTTGAGAGTTATTTTCGATCGCCGCTGACATGGAATGAACCAGCTCCGAGAGAGCTGTTATTGTTGAGAATCTTTTGCGAAAACCGTGTTGTAAAGGGGTAAAAAGCTGATTTTGTTCGAAGTATTGCGTTATGTGTTTTGCAAGTATGTGCTCCAGCAGTTTAGAGCAAGTAGATACGAGAGATACCGGGCGGTAGTTTGACACGAGTGAGGGATTTCCTGATTTATATATCGGGACTACACGCGCACACTTCCATTCATCTGGAACTTTCCCGCTATCTAACGATAATTCGAAGATTGTCTGTAGATACTCAGCCACCCACTCTGCGTAACGTCTCAAGAATTCATTAGGGATTCTATCTGGTCCCGACGATTTTCTTATATTTCAGTTCCTAAGCAAAGCAGTGATACCGTCAACCTCGAATGTCGCGTTCTTCATTCCTGTGGCCCTTCTACCCGTCTCAAACGTTACTTCTTCGCCGTTATCAGGAATAAAAATGGACGTAAAATAATTATTAAAAGTATTTGCCGCTATCTCCACGCTTACCGGTGCGTCATCTACAATAATACCTTTAGATGAGCTACTTTTTGGCACAACTGAACGCCAGAATTTCTGTGGAGCGGAACGCAAGAGCGACGGAAGTGTCTGGCTGAAATCCTTTGGCTTTGCTTTTTTTATCTCAACCTTCAGTTGTCTTGTCATGTTGGACACTGCTTGCATATTTCCCCGCCTACGAGCTGTAGCAATTCGCCGTTTGTAGTGTATAATAGTACGGTTTATCCATGGTTTATGTACGCTTACTCTCCGAACCTTTTGGTGTACGTATCTTACCATACACATAATTATAATATCTCTGAATGGTTCCCATGCTACGTTTACATCCCTGGATGCATTACACATACCTGTATAGTCTCCAAGGGATCTCTCCAACCTGTCAAGTATCGAGACATCATCCGCCCTAGAGGAATCTAAAAACTTTTGTGTTTCGGATTCATGGTGTTTTGCTGAGCCGAGGTTGCGTTTTAAGAACACCATTTTGTGGTCTGAAAGGCCCTCGAGTACGTTACAATCCCAATGAAAACCCGATAAATTATTTGACAGAAATATCAAGTTGAGTAAGGACGCAGAATGTCCTTGAACTCTTGTACAGTTTTTGACAACTTGAAGCATGTCTAGACTAAACGTAAGGTTTAATAAAGCTGGTGCATGTTGTGTATCCCCGGTGGTGACAGCCATGGTTTCCCAATTTATATTGGGCGTGTTGAAATCTCCTGCTATGATTATTTTGGATGAAGTATTCACATTCATAGTCATGTAATCATGCAAGGTTTCCAGAAATGAAGGGTCAGCGCATGGGGGTCTATACACCGCACCAATGATCAAGCTCATACCATTTATTACTATTTTACAAAAACGTGCCTCAATATCAAATGAACTCATCGGGTAAAAGTTTATACGCTTATTTATAATCAAAGCGACGCCTCCCCCTCTACTACCTCTGTCCTTTCTCAATATTACATAATTATCTGGGACCAATTCCGTGTCTAACACATCTTCTCTTAACCAGGTTTCGGTTAGAACTACTACGTCTGGTTCATAAGATAATATTGTGGCCTCTAGGTCGTCTAGTTTGTTTACCAGACTCCTAACATTAATGTTCAGTAGTACAAAGTTATCGTGTTGTAATTCATGGCCGAGTCAATTACTGTTTGAGGGCTTCCGTTGTCGGTTAATTTGTACACGCTTTCCGGTATCCTCACTCAACATATACACCGAGGAATTCACGAGTAGTTTGTCGAAACGTAGCTGCACCTTCTCTCCCTTCTTCCGTTCTTCAGCTGCGCTTTCCCACAGGTTATTTCTTACTCTACGGATTGGTTTAGAATAGTCTTCCGCGATTCTGTAATCTGTTCCTTTTAGTTTGTAGGTGTTTTTCAGGATGCACACTTTTTTCCGGTGATCATTCAGACGCAAAATTACAGGACGCGGCCTCTCTCGCGCTACTTCTGGTTTGCCCAGCCTGTGACACCTTTCGACACTATCAACCTTCACATCAAGTATTCCGGAGAAAACATCTTTGCACAGACGCTCACACAACGAGTCTTGTGTTTCACTTTCCATCTCGTACAAACCATACACCAGTAGGTTATTCCGCCTGCTTCTGTTCTCCAGATCATCGATCTTAAGCTCAAGTGCATCATACTTCTTTCTCATGTCGTTAACCATACTACAAGCACTGTTCACTTGATCTTTCAGCGGATTAATTTCAACGGCAATACTTTCGATCTTATCTAGTCGTACGTGGATAGCCATTAGCTTTTCTTCTACAACACTTTGATTCTCTCCGATCTTACTTAGTTGTTCGTTAATACCGAGTATCACTTCATCAGAGTTCTTTTGCCTTGTTTTGATATCTGCTCTTTCGACTCGGCTTGTGCTTTTGCTCCTCTAGTTTTGGCTTCATCACTAGGGCCAGGATTTTCTTCAACATCACCCGACAATAGCAGTAGAAACAAGGCTAGGTCCGCGACATCATGAAACACTGTGAGGTATTGGTGTGGGCACAGCACAACCAATAAACATCGATCATCACTTCTAAATGTTGAAACATACATCGTATTACTAACCTGTAACACGAAAAACAACGTCGTATTAGATCATGCTCAGACAGCAAGTGCTGTGCCCACTGAAGTGTAGCTGATTCGGCCTCGCCTTTATGGTATCTGTCGCTACCGTCGCTGATGTTCCCGTAGGCAGATAAGGATATCGCTGCAGATCATAATTCACAAACGGGTCAGTTCCATGTGCGTTCGGTGTGCCAGCACGAATGGGATATAAGTTGTGCACCGTAGGGAAACCTTGGATATGCAAACAGAAGGCCCACTGTAACACGAAGAACAACGTCATATTAGACATCCTGCTCAGACAGCAAGTGCTGTGCACACTATATATATATAACTCCAGGTACCCTCCCAATGCTACTATTTTGGAAAGTCACTCATAGCATTTCAAAGACGAGCTACGTGTTTGATATTTGTGCCTTTACATGCTGGGTAACATGTACCATACTCCACTGTATAGCTGTAAGGCACATGGAGGTATAACTGCTCCATGGAACCCCCCCTCCACCTCCCTCTTGTGACCTTCGTTTAGTTTAGAAGACGGATGCATTTTTAACAAGAAACACTTAACAGTAGTCTAGGAACACAAAGCTCATTCACAAGTTCCGGCGATCACTGTAGTGTGCAGCAAGTCGTTAACTCTGCTGGAAACCGTCTCATTCAAAATCCTATGAAAATCTCATTGAACCTATTGGATATCATGTACACAAATCTCATTCAGTGACTGTGCAAATTCTCATTCCCAGTAAATGATTTGGGACAAATATTACATTGAAAATGGTGCCATATTCAATGAGTCTTAATGAGAAATCACAGTATGTGTTAATGAGATGTAGTGAGAAATCACAGCAAGTGATAATGAGATGTAATGAGAAATCACAGCAAGTGTTAATGAGATATAATGAGAAGTCACAGACAGTGTTAATGAGATGTAATGAGAAGTGGTGGCTTCAAACTCATTGAATGTCCCAGTCATGTCTCATTGAACCAATGAGCCCCAGCAGGATATTTCTCATAGTAATGGTTCTCCATTTCGATTCGCGAGTAGGTTTGTTGTGGTATAGTCACATTAGATGTGTAGAGCTTTCCGATGAGTATAAATGAATTCCCGCAAAAATGAATTAGACTCAATGTGATTTGGATAATTTACTGGATCAAAACGCTACATATTGTATTCTATCACAGCACATATTTCAGCTTAGGTGTAATATTCTCAGTCGCACTGTGCCTTCACAGATGCGCAATGTTTGGCTAGTAATACTGTTGTGCATCATATAGTGGGAAATAGAAAATCTAAAAGATGTAATTAACATTTAGCAGTAGCGGAAGGCGCAGCCTCCTTCACTCCTGCTTCTTTTCCAGGGAGCACCTCATAAAGCTCAACAATGCAGTGTAAACCGCACTAGAACCGCACACTAGAGAAGAGGTTGCCGGCAGTCACTGTAGAGAATTAAGAGAAACAAATTTGAAGGTATCTTGGACGGAGCAAAGTATGAAGCATTATCCCAGCACAGTTAGGTCCTGTCATCAATCGACAACTTCTCTTATACATTTAATACCGGTGGGGCACAAGTTAAATCAGCAAAAGTCAGCTTGGTCAATTCGCGTGATGATAAATGAGCTGCCGCAAACTGTGAGGCAGATTGGTGGTAAAGGAAAGCTGGGCATGAACACCTTCCTCGTTTCTGTAGACGATGCAAAGGATATTTTCAGTGATGTGACATTGAAGTCATTGAAGTCATGAAAGTCATGGAAGTCAGGAAGCATTGTTCAAAGCAGATTTATTGAACTATGCTGCTGTGTCGACTCCGCATCTCTGCCCCCCATGCAAAACAATGTCGGGTTTCACGGGTACTGTGGATGTAGTTGGTGCTACCATGAAGGAGAGTACTATGCCTCGGCCATGGACCCTATCACCATTAACACCCCCAGAGAATCGACTGGTGAAGCAGACAGGTGACAGACAGCAGACTGGTGAAGCACTGGTGACAGAGATTCAGCAGTCATTAAAGGACAACCTCTAATGCCTGCGGATATAAAGGACCAGCTGCACTAATAAACATGGCATATTTTGAATTTGCACACGGTGTTCTTGGGCGTTGTACCGACTGCCACAGGTACGTGGCTGTGTGAAGCCAAAGAAGCATTCTGCAGGTGTTTACTTTTATTCGTCACATAAATTGTAGTTAGAAACTAGCAAAGCAAAATAGACGCCGTTTTTGCAGTTGAGTAATATGGACAGGTGAACATTCCCCGGACTACAAGATCAATAATTACCTAATAATGATTAATTAAATCTTTAATTATGGGATTCCGCATAAAAGCGAGGAAACGGAAAGGAATATCTTCCTCGTTGAACATTCCACGTGGAAATATGTGTTAAATGCGCACCTGTGTTGAAATGTTCATCGCTCAATTTCGCTATGCAAATGAGCCGAAACAAGAAATACGCAGTTTGCAAACGCAGAAACGATGCGACCTTCGCCTTATCCGGGTAGAAGAGCGGTCTATGTGGCCATTATCTCCTACATCAATCAGTTTCATCGCTCCAAATTACGTGACCCTCCCACTTCGGTTGCATGTCGCTCTTTCTGCGCCAGAAACGTGCTTAGTTCATGTTCCGGCTCATTTGCATAGCGAAATTCCGCGACAGATATTTCAACGCACGTGCGCGTTTGTGTGTTTTTTTCAACATGAAATTTCTTTCGACGCCGAATAGATCCCGTTCTGATATTTCGCCTTTGCGAGAAGTCCCCTAATTAAAAAGCTAATGAACTTTAGGTAATTCGTGATCATATAGTTGCATGATTTTCTTCGAGCGAATGTTCGCGTGGCTATATAACTCAACTGAAAAATGGCATCTATTTTGCCCGACTAGTTTCTAATAAAAATGTTGTAGCGAATACAAGCAAACACCCTGTATGTTTGCAAGAAACAAACAATAATCATCATTAGCAGAAAAATAATGACGCCACGAAGCTCTTTACCGAAACCACCAAAGGACTTCAGAGAATATAGCTCTTGGAAGCCCTCAGAATGGAAAGGTTGGTTACTTTTCTAAGTTCACCCATGTATATAGGGTATCCTTACTGAAAAATTACATCAGATCTCGTTGAAGCAACTGATTCAAGATAAACTGTTGCACGAGGAAACTGAAAAGGCTGAAATATGCCGAGAAAATTATGAAGTGACAATGAGCAATAAATTGGAAGATTTATGGTAAGAATGCGAGACAGTTTGGCTGCAAATGAAGACACTATCTATGCGAACTCGTTTAAAAGAAAGAAAGGTGCATGAAAAAGGAATCTAAAAGAATGAAAACGCCACTCTGCTTCATTAATTTCTGATCCAAAGTTGATCCACACTAACAGGTATGAAAACAGATATACTACAAATATCCAGTGTACATACAGCAACAGTGACAACACTATAAGGAGATAATGTGTGACACAATCTGAAGCAGGCAAAATCTGATACATGCATATGAGAAATCACGAACGTCACTTGTCCAGTAGCGCCTTCTCATTTAATTGTCCGACAAAGTAAGTCCGTCTAGTGCAAGCGGGATGATGGCACATCATGAAGGCACTTCAGAGAACTATGGATAAATATCGGGTCACTAGAACACCTCTTGGTTCGCTTGGGAGTTGAGGATCAAGCGTCCGAAACACCCCGCTTACCTTTGTGCTAACAGAGCTCGTGCACGGGTTCAGGAACAAAATGCGTGACGGAGGACCTCACCTCACCACGCAAATGCAAAGACGTTCAGATTTTTATACGGTCGGCGGAGCTGAAGGGCAGGAAGCACCATCTAATTTACCAGACTGCATCTTAGATCCTACACGCCAGCAGACGTTTCCAAGTTCAAAACATGATGATGATGATGATACTGTTTGCATACACATACATATTCTGCATAAACATATTCTGAATTGATGCCGAATGCGCTCGGCGGCTCGGTCGCATACGACGACGAGAGCATTATGGCTGTAGTTTCGTTTTGACAGACTGGCAAAGCTGAAGCGTCGCAGGGTAAAGCTGTCGCAGGGCACAATCAGTTTTTTGCAACCTACTTAGGAACGCGGAGTTGTGTGCATAACGTTGCACACGTTTCGGTCTTTATTTATTTTATTATCTTATTTATTTTATGATCTTATTTATTTATTTATTGTTATTCTTATTTCGTTTATTTTATTATTTCATCAATATATGTTTTATTGTATTTGAGCATAATTTAATATGTACACGTTGTGCAATTAATTTCGACAGTTATTTTCTTTATTCCTTCTTTTTTTTTTTTGCTTTATATCAGCCCAGCTTATCTTCACAGCCAGGAATCTAATGGAACATCCCACAAGGATGCATCCCATTTCCAGCTCGAATCCAGCATTGAACTATTCTGGTTTTCGAATGGCAGTTGGATGGTTTCACAATGTAAATTCAACCTGCACTGACCCAGCATAAAAACTGCCTCGGCAGTCTTTTTTTTTTTTTTTTTTTTGCTCATTCTTATGTTTGCGTGCGAGATAGAGCTCCTCTATTGCAAGTCGTCAGTGTCCTTCAGTTTTCATTGTTTGACTCACATTGCAAAAAAAAAGTGTTTTCAGTTTTGGACCTATCGGTGCCCTGTTTCAGTGGCCGCTTTACTTATGCTGCGCAACTGTTTCAGAACCATTTGCTGCAACATGATTTGAAAATTTTTCGTCTGCACGGGCACTTGGGAAAGGTGTAGGGCTCGAGACCTTTAACATATTAAAAAAAAATGCAAGGGCAGTATTGCTTTCATCATCCACCGCTTACGAGCGAATGATCGCCAAAGGCGTCGTGCACAATGCCACTACATATCATATTAGATGTCAGAGGACAAACAATAAGATAGTTTGTCTGGACGGCGGGTCACATGCCGAGATTATTCGCATTAGCTTTCGCCAAGAGGGTCAGCAAACGGTAAGTTCACTGACACTTTTGGAATACAACAGTGTTCGGAACACACGTAACAATATGCTATGTTTCGCGATGAGTAGGAATACCTTCACCTGTAGTGTTGGCATGTAGACGTATGCGCATGGCACTAAATGAGCAGTTTGTGGTGACCAAGTTGCCTGACAAGATTGAATATGAGTGATGACTACCGTTGTGAAAAACTGTTTTTCCTTTCTTGGTAAAATTTCTTTCATTGCATGTATCATTCAAGTTTTTAATTGTATCAGTAGTGCGACAATCTTGAGATAACCATTGATGTCTTTTCTAGCAGTTCCTTTTTTTCTGAGATAACGTAAACTATAACCATCAATCTTTCTTACACGATGTCATCTACCGTGTTTTTGAGATTTTCTTGTTTGAAGTATGTACTTGCAGCTGTCACAGACAAGCGTACATTATTTGTATGTGTTTTGCTATATATTGTTTACACAAGTTTGTTCACCACTTGCAAGCACAATGTGCAAAACTATTCATGGATAGAGAGCATACTTCACTTGAGGCACTCCTGCGTATTTCTATATGCATGCTCCTGGGGAAGAGAATATTCCCTTTCACTCTCGTGCAGTGCAAAAAAATATATGGATTTAAATGTAAGCAATTTAAAACTCGTCAGTTCCGTAGTTTGTGTCAATTGAAGTGTGTAGGAATTCAAACACGTTTCGAATCGAAGATATTTTAAATTAGAATGATTGACTTCTGTATTCAGTGTGCACCAACTTGCTCTATCCCTCGAATGTGTCTTTCATGATCTTCATCCTTTCATCTATGCATGGAGCAGTCCTATCCGCACAACATGTTTGCTCACATTAATTCAATTGACACAGTGATCATGATGGTTCAATGCTAAACCAATTGCCCAATTCGTTCTTCCTCCGTGAAGGGGATCTTCATTGCACAGCACGTCGGTTCAGATTGCTCCAATTGGAAATCATTGTTTCTCATTGACACCCAGTGAACTAATTACTTGATTTGGTTCTTGATTTCCTATTAATCTTCTTCATCACAACACCTGTTAGGGCGCTAAAACATGAAGCTATCTTTCCCTCAACACTTCTCATTACTTCAATGAGAAATATCCGCGTTATTAACATTAAATGAATTGGGTGTCTCAGTTCTCATTGAAATTCATTGGTTCTCATTAAACAAATTAGATCCTGGCTCCCTGGAAAACTCCTTCTCCACAACATCCCTTAGAGCGCTCAAACATAAAGTCAGCTTTCCCGCAACACTTCTCATTACTTCAGTGAGAAATATCTGCGTTATTCACATTAAATGAATTCGGTGTCTCAGTTCTCATTGAAAGTCATTGGTTCTCACTGGACAAATTATCTCCGGGGTCCCTGGAAGACTCCTTCTCCACAACATCTGTTCGAGCGCTGAAACATAAAGTCAGCTTTCCCGCAACACTTCTCATGCCTTCAATGAGAAATACCTGCTATATTCGCATTAAATGAATTGGATGCATAAATTCTCATTGAAACTCATTGAAATTCATGCGGCAGCTTAATGAGATCGGGTCTACTTTTTCCAGCAGGGAAATATATCAATCAGAACCAGCAACGGCAGCACAGCACGAACTATTGTTAGTGATGTATAACAGAGGCATTAGGGGCTGTATTAAAAGTACCACGCATAATCAGCGTCGTTTTCGTTGCTGAAGGTAACAGCTGTTTGTGCACGACCTCCTGTCAGCTTTGGATCGGAAAGTGACTTGTGTGTAGCTGCCAATGTTTGACGATGTTGGTCCTAAATTAGGAGGGCGGATTTCAAAATTGCACTTCATACCGATCGTTAACTTTTAACTCAGCGGCGGGTTTATTACTTCGCTTACTTACACGTACTTCGCTCGCTGGTTCCTCACAACGTTCTTTTTGCTTAATTTGCGCAATTTCGACTTGGAAACTAGGCAACAGCGTCCAGCAAAAACTATTTTTGAGTTGTTTCTCGATAGGCTCATTCACAGCTGCTCCGCGGTAGACCGGCTTTAAACTACCCCCACCCCTAGTTTAAATCAGTCCTATGCAAATACATGAGAGTTAGACCATCGCTAGGTCGCCGGGTTTACGTTGTGTGAACGGCGAACGAAGTGAGACGTTGAGGGCAAATATTGATTGCAGTGCAACAACATTCGCCTTACGAACACTTCTAGTAGCTTTACAAGTCCAAACTTACCTGTATTTCGCCGAAAAATTTCCGGTGAAGCGTACATTAGGCCTATGCGTTGTGCACACAAACTCCATGGAGGCCGCCATGGGCCTCGCGGTAGCCGGGTTAGACCAGCGGGATGGTTGTACGTGATTGGCGGACGAAGTACTCACGTGATCAACTTAAACCAGACGTCACTAAGCCAGTGGCTAAGTGGGACTGGTGAATACGGGCAGAGGAGATTGTCTATCCTCGTGGCAACCTCCATCGTCGGGAGCTCATCCAAAGAGCTCTTCTGGACTTTTTCAAGGTCGTCGGCCCACAAGGGCGACTGTAGGAATACGTGATGCGTAGCAGTAACTAATGTAACTGTTCTTCCCTTCCCCTCCCTCCCTTTTCCCTGCCGCCATGCATGCCAACATGCCGCCAGCTAGGCAGGCAGACCGCTCGAAAACCCAACATTTGCTTGTTTGTTTGTTTATGATACGTTCAAGGCCCTCACTTGAGGGCATTACAGAACGGAGTGAGTATTTACAAAATACATGTGTAAATAGTTGCAACGAAACACAAAATTACCGTGGTGTGAAATCACAGACAACAGCCCGACAAGAAAACACAAAACGAAAAAAAAAATATATATATATATATTGCTGATGCATAGATTAGCGAGCATTGAATTGTAAATTAGTTTGTTGACGATGTGCTGATGAAAGTTAGGAAATCAATGCCTGCTTGAAGTGTGTCATGAAAGTTTGTGAGACAATGGATTGGGGAAGGGAATTCCACTCTCTTATAGTGCGGGGAGCAAATGATGTATCATATATTAATGTTCGACAGAGAGGGCAATTTAGTTTGAAGCAGTGGTCTAGTCGTGATGAGATGTGTACTGCAGACGATTCAGGCTGTGATGGACAAAGAAAAAATAACTTGTACAACAAGCACAATCGCGCTACCGCACGTCTGTCTGAAAGGCTAGGAATATTACGTTCAGATTTCATGCTTGATGTGGATGCATGATAATCGTAGTTAGAGAGTATGAATATGGATGCACGGTTCTGACCGGCTTCAAAGGAATTAGTGAGATATTGTTGGTGCGGATCCCAGATGGACGAAGCGTACTCTAACTTTGGACGAACAATCGCTAGGTATGATTGTCGTTTTAGGTCGGATGAAGCATGTTTAAAATTACGACGTAAGTATCCAAGAGCTTGATTGGCAGTGGAAATGCTGTGATTTACATGACGCGTCCATGAAAGGTCGGACGCGAAATGAATACCAAGATACTTGTAGGTAGGCACCTGTGATAGTGGAATGCTATGTAACGTGTAAGCAAAAGTGATGCCTTTCTCCACCTTTAAAGATGGGGATTACTTTGTTCTTGCGCCAGTCATGGGGGATTTCTCCCTTTGCAAGCGACTGCGTAAAGATTAGTGTCAGAAAAGAACTACTTATTGTTTTAGTATCTTTCAAGATTTTTGAGTTGATATTGTCTAATCCTGAAGGTGAGGATGTTTTCAAGCCATCAATCAACTTTTCAATGCCGCGAGGGTTGGCAGTGATATTTCCCATGGGAGGAAAGTTACATACGGGTATGCTTGGTGGACGTGACGAGGAGTTCCTGGTGAAAACCGACAGAAGGAAGGAGTTGAATGCTGATGCACATGATTCGTCAGGGAGGAAATCACCAGAAGTGGAACGGAGATGGGTGACAGGTTCTTCCTTTGGGTTGATGACTTTCCAGAATTGACGGGGATTGCTCGAGAGTAATGCAGGTAATGTGGTTCTAAAAAAGAAACGCTTGGACCTAGTCACAGCCCTAGAGTATATTTTAGCGGAGTCCGACAGGCTTCCCAAGCTCTAGGAGCTTTAGATAACCTGGCTTTCCGATACAAGCGTTTCTTTTTATTCCGAAGACGAATGGGTCTGTGGTTGAACCACGAGGTCCTTTTACCGCCTTTGATGATGACTGTGGGAATGTACTTTTCTGTGAGGCTCTTAAGCTTCGTTTTGAATAAGGTCCAGTTGCACTCAACTGACCTAAGTGAAAATTCAGACTCAAAGGTACACTAAAAAGAGGGGAGTTCTTGAACCATGGCGTCATAATTGCCTGCTGCATAGTTGCTAATCACCTTTCGTCTTGGGTTAATTCGCGGAGTGGTTGCGGTTAATTCAGTATGAATGGAGCAGTGGTCACTCAAGTTGTCAGTATGTGATACCTGGCCAAAGCAACTGGGTGATGTGGTGAGTATCAGATCGAGGACACTAGCGGTTGTGGCAGTGACACGTGTAGGTTTAACAATAATCTGTCGAAGATTGAATGTTAAACAGAGGTCAACAAAAGCAGTTTCTTCTGACGAATTGCAAACTGGGTTGTATATATCACTCCAATCTATACAAAGAAAGTTAAAATAACCAAAAACATGGAAAGATGATGGAAAGCGGCGTACCAGACAACTTAATAAATCATGAAACTGCGGTACAAAACATTGGTAGTCTGATGGGCGGTAACAAACACCAAGTAACACCTTATCTTGATAGTTATCAAGAGACACCCAAACAGTTTCAATATCACTACCCAAGCAGCACAATGTACTGAAAGTCGAGTGCAATGGGGGTGGACGGTATGTGTCTTATCAATGTTCTTTAGTCTCAGTGGTCTGTTCAACATCTTCCACCTACCCGTCCACCCCCATTGCAGTCGACTTTCAGTACATTGTGCTGCTTGGATATGCACTTCAATCAGTTCTTTATGGCAATAAGGACACCGCCTACACGGCGGTCTACCCTATCGCAACGATATATTTTGAAACCAGGAATCAGTTCACAGTCTTTCACACTAGCTGATAACCAAGTTTCAGTTAGAATCACAATATCAGCTGATGTAGTGTTTATCAGCGCAAGGAAGTCATCTCGACCATCCCCCGCCTGTCCTGCGCTACCTCGTGGTGGAGCACTTGGACGCCCTACACAGCCAGCGACTGCTAAATATATACCGGCGGCTCGGTCTCCGCGGGCGTCTCCACAGCAGCACTGTTCCTCCCTTCCGAAAACATCGAACAAGCCTTCAAGCTTCCCCACGAAACGTCGTCCACCGAAGCGGAGCTTATAGCCATTCACGAAGCACTGAAGCTTGTATCCTCTCGACCACCTGGAAGCTGGACAGTCCTCACAGACAGCAAGTCGGCGCTGAAGGCACTGTCTTCGCCTCGCTCGCAAGTTGTTTCTGACATCCGATCACTCATCCTGAGTGTGCACAACCTCCTCGTCACCTCCGGCCACTCCGTGTGGCTTCAGTGGGTGCCAAGCAACATTGGCTTGTCGGGAAACACACGTGCCGCTCATGGCGCAGCTGAGTTCAACACTGTCATCCCGTTATCACCCTCGGTCTGCCGCATACACATCCGCCGGCGCTTTTCCTTCGACACCCGCCTTTTCATGAAAAACACTGTCGAAGCCAAAACCTTCCTCCACCGCATTGACCCGAAGATGGCCTTCACTGTGTCGCTACGGCTATCTTGAAAGGAAGTCAGCTCTCCATCGTCTTCGCCTGAATGTTGCCCGTACTCCATCGTTCCTGTTCAAGATCAAGCAGCCACCCTCTTCGGCATGCCCCTCCTGCTCCACCGACGCCGACACCCATCATTTACTCTTGACCTGTCCAAGATATGCCGCTCCTTGGACTGCACGCACGCACCGCCTATCTGCCCTGGGGCACAGAGACCTCTCTTTGGCCGCTCTACTGGGCCTTGTAGGGCAGAAGCAATGGGCTGTTACCAGAGCGCCATTATGCTTCCTGGGTGACTGTGGGCTCCTTGATTGCCTCTGAGCGATCGTGCACTCATGCCCCCCTGCTGCCCATGTGCCGCTTGCGTCTTTTCCCTTTTCTGTTTGTTTTTTCTTTTTTTTTACAACGAGTAGCAAGTCGACTTCTGTCTGGCTGACCTTTCCTTTTTGCATGCCTTTTTTTTTTTCGTAATAAACATATCCCCCCCCCTCATCCCGTTTGGGAATAATACTGCGAATGTTAGAGAATAATAACGAAATTCGGCTTGGAGGAGACCTGACTGAAGGCGAGCACTTGTCTGCGGGCACAACATTAACAGAACGTTGAAAAATGTTAGGCTCGTTTAGCTATATGGGACCGGACGGAGCTAGCACTAGGCAGTAAAGTAGCTGTGGAAGTCGTGGCTGGTGCGTCTAGCTTCGAAGGACTCGCGAACACTTTTCTATTTATATTTCAATACTCAAAAAATTTATTTATGCCCATCCCTGGTACAAAGCTACGGCTGTATGGGACCTTCAGACGAAACCGGTGTATTAGGGTCTCCATGGACCGAGGAAGCAAGGCTGGGACCACGAACGAAAAGTCTGGGTCTGTGCTGATCAGTGTGCGGCCTTCCAGAATCATTGCGCCACAGGCCTCTTCGTTAAAGTTGACAACATTAAGGGGATGTCGAGGGGGGTAAAATGCATGCACCTTACGAACCGGACCGGACTGATGTGCCCGGGAAGCCGCTGCATCCGGCGCGTCATTCCCAGGTATGCCGCAATGGCCAGGGATCCACTGAAGGATGATGTCGTGTCCTTGTGCTACACACGCGTTGTAAGTCTTAATGGCGTCGTGCACGATTGATGCGAGACCTGCTGATCCGCCCGGCGCTTGTAATGCTCGCAATCCGGGCTGTGAATCACTGTAAACAACCCATGATTTGGGGTCTTCATGTGCCTCTATAAATTGCAGCGCCATGATCATCCCATGGAGCTCTGCGGCCGTGGACGACGTACCCCTGGACCACGTACCCGTACCCGTGGACGGACGTGCGATGAGACAATCATTCGCAGCCCTCAATGCAGAGCTCAGGGACGACATATGCACACGTGGATCCTGACTCATTTGTAGACGCATACGTGAAAATGCACACTCTGTCCCTTTGACTGTACATTACCTGAAGAGTTTGCTGACGTACATCACTTGAGGGCCCGAACTTTCTCCCCGCGAGACCCGGTACTTTCGCGAACACCCGAGGCTGTAGCAAAGTCCAGGGAGGGCTGGAGTGCAGTGGCAAAGGCTTATGCCGGGGGACGTAAGAGCGGCACGGCTTAATAGATTGATGGAACCTCGAAAAACTTCGTGTCGAAAAAGCTCTTGACAACGGGTGCCGATGAAATCTCGTTGTTAGTGGAACGTAATGGCGAAGCGATTCTACCATCTCGCCTCGGCTACAACAGCTGCATTGGACGCCGCTCTGGGAACGCCAAGACAGATCTTGATGCTCTTTGCCAACGCACGTTCTAGAATCATTTCTGACGACGGCGCATGATCATGAAGAGCTGGGAGGTGGAACGTGAGGGGAGATCGTACCAATGCAGTATGTAGGGTAAGCATTGATGTACAGATGAGCCCCATCGACAACCTGCCAAAAATCCTAGGATATTGGTACGAGCATGCAACTTGGTCTTGAGGCTAAGGACTTCAGGTCTCCATGAGAGCGAACGATCCACGATGACTCCAAGGAACCTGTGATGCGTAACTCGTGACATAGCACGTCCATTTACCTCATCCAGCTGTAACCTCGGCAACCGTTTCCGCGTGAACGGAAGGAAGACTGTCTTTGCCGGAGAGACGTTCATAGCCGAGTGTCGCACATGCACGTGTATGACACAGTCATGGGCACTCTTAATATCAAGGAAAACGGTGACCGTTAGGCGTCCGTTAGCCTGTTCTTCTTCAATACTTGTAACTAAGTCGAGTATGCAGTCCATTGCGCAGCGAGAGTTCCGGAACCTTGCCATGCAGTCCGGAAGGAACCTGTTTGACTCCAGGTACCATTCGACTCTGTTAAGAGTTAAACGCTCCATTACCTTGCACAGGCAGCTCGTCAGACTAACTGGGCGAAAGCAACCCAGCTCTCGTGGAGACTTGCTTGGTTTCAAGACTGGAATGACGTCTTCCAGGATTCGGGGAGGACACCTTCACGCCAGCTCTTGTTGATCAATTCTAACATAAAGTTCAATGCCAGAGGGCCAAAGCTGGCAATCTGTTCGAGATACGCACACTGCCAAGCACTCGTGGTTCGTTCAACGCTACCACCGGAAAGGCATGACGATGCACAAAATTTCTGAAATCCCCTAGCTTACAGAAAAGCCCATTGCTGTTCCACTGAAGAATAGTTCGAGGACACTTATTTGCCATTACCAGTATAAAGTTCGGAAGCGTTTTCAACACTTGTTGGCTCAAGTGCCAAAAGCGCCTGAACTTCAGGTAAATTTCTCATGTGCGGCATTCCGCTGACTATTGTATGAAGGGCAGCAAAAAGCATGGGGACTATCATCTCCAGAAAGCCCTTTCGTTCATGTCGACCGTTTGTCGCGTCGTTCGCTTTAGGTTGGTGCGGTTAGGTTGGTATATTCCCGTGTCTTTCATGTTGCGCTCATGGCGTACATGGGCAAGGAGGCTGTGCACCCCCCCCCCCCCCCCTGGAACTCCAAGGTCGCTTGTGAAAATAGTGCGCTCTTTAGTCATAGGTCGTAATGATTATTCTCAGATGTCATAATAAGAACCTCTGAACACCCATACAGTGCCCAACGTCCGCCTCCAGAAAAAGAGGGGGGAGGGGGAGGTTTGCACTCTTTTGCCCACACCCCTGGAAGCGCTTTGCCCCCGCCCCTCCCCCCTTGGAAAAAATCCTGCAAACACCCATGGTTGCGCATAGTGGCGATGCTGATCTCCTCATTCGGTAAAGAATCGCCTGACTGTAGAGTTGTCCCAGGCGAATTCTGTGTACGGCTGTCTGGGTAGACCTACGTTCATTTCTAGTGATGATACCATTCAGTACTGGATCGTTGTGGGATAGGTATAGTCCGAGCCTCCTGGAGTAGCCAGTCTCGAGTGGCTCGAGATTAACATCACAATTTTTTTCTTTTAAAGATCAATCAATCAATCAATCGGACAGTCTGAGGTTCCTTTTCCACTGGTGTACCGATCGTCGTGCTGTCCGTTGTCGGATATATATAATTTGGCGTCCGCTCTTGTGAAAGGGATTCCACTGAGGTGAACGAGGCTGCGGACGCAACAGCAAGAGAAGCGCTCGCCAAGAGAACCCTCATGGGAGAGGGTACCACATCATACGAGAGATAACTTCGTATCGCCTCGCGTGGCCTTGACCTGATACCAATATCAAATCATAACATTCCTTACCCACAAGTTTATACAACAACGTCTATAGCAATAATAACAAACATTAAACAGTCTGAAATCCCGTAACGCTCAGGCTTCTTTCTTGGTCTGCTTGACTGACGAGGAAATTCCCGTGTTCATGCATCCGGACCAGTTTCCGAATCAGGGCCGGCGCTTGAGCTTTGAGCTTCCGCGCGGGGGTCTTTCTTTGGCGGCTCGCTGTGGCGGGCCCAAGACTTCGTCTGTAGTGCAGTGATATGGAACGGATTCTGAGGAAGAATTGAGCCACCAGTACTCGCCGTCCATAGGGGCGGCGTGGTGTGCAACAGGAGCTGGAACCCGCCGCACCTGGTTCACGTGGCAGCGGCGTTGGTTACCGTGCCTGTCTTGCACGAGGTAGATCCGGCGTCCGACCCTGGAGATGACACGGCCTGGCTGCCATGCTGGTCTCTGACCCGGCGGCTGCCGGATCTGAACAGGCTTTCCAACTCTAAAAGAACGAGCTGGAACCATCAGATTATGTTCATGACCACTGGGGAAGTCGAACTTGGCGTGGTGCGCAGTACAAGCAGAATACGCGTTTAGATAAGTGTCCGGTTCCCCGTTACCGACCCAAGCAGCAGAATGTACTGAAAGTTAAGTGCAATAGGGGTGGCCAGTATGTGTCTTATCAATGTCCTTTAGTTTCAGAATTCTGTTCAAGGCCTTCCACCTACCCGTCCACCCCTATTGCACTCGACTTCCAGTACATTCTGCTGCTTGGGGAAGCTCCTGTTTACCTGTTTGCACCAACCTCTCCGCTTGCCCGTTGCTTGCCTAGTGCTGGGCTGGAAACAATATGTGTTGTAATTCCGTTATTCATGAGGAACTTTTCGAATTCGGCTGACGTGCCCAAATGTGCCAACTGTGGTGGCCCTCATGTCGTCTCCCATTCCCAATGCCCTCATAAGCGTTCAGCAATACGACGTTTTCAAGACTCGTTTATTAGTGTGGAACAGCCGGATTCGCATAAGTCTGGCCGAATGGACGAGAGTGTCTCTGCCGCTCATGCACACCCCCCCAGCGTTACCCTCACACAAATGCTCCTGCAGTGAAGCCCCAGTCTTCTCGACATATTGTCCGACGGAGTTCTCGGCCCCCGCAGCAACCTAGCCAATCTGGAACAGATGTCTCCAACGCCCCTGTCACCTATGCTGGTGCTGTAAGCAACCCACGGAGTATCAGCTCACCAAAGCCGGTGACCTCGAGTCGATTAAAGCGGTCTTGTAACCCAGCATCGGGTGCTCGGGCTGTAATGCCTGCGCTGCTTCCTCTTTTGGTCGCTGCTCTCAAAGCGATAGTTTCTGCGTTCCCTGCCGCCGCATGGTTACCTGAGGTTCAACAGCTTTTCGCTGTAGATGGCCTACTCGCATCGTTCCATCATGGACAGTCTCTATAAGAGGGCCACAGTGATGTAGTGGAATGCAAGAGGTCTGCGCAACAAGCTCCCTGAACTCAAGTTGTTTTTACTTAAGTATCCTATTCCGATTCTGGCTTTCAGCGAAGCGTACGTCAAGGATGACTTCAGACTTAGTGGTTATAATATTTTTACGTCCAGGAACTCAAGTATGTCATCGAGAACTGTATTATGTGTAAGGGCAGATTTGACGGCTGCCCGTTTGCAGGGCCCCCCGATTGGTTCGACCATCGACCATGTAAGGTGCAAGGTCCGTTTGGGTAATCTGTCGCTTTCAGTCGTCAGTTTGTATATCCCACCATCTTCACCCCTGATGCCGCAGGACGTTCACAATACCTTTATAGGGCTAGAATCACCTTTTTTTGGTTGTTGGCGACATCAACGCCCACAATATGGTGTGGGGAAGTAGAACGACAGACAGAACAGGAAGAACCTGGAGCGATGCCGTCGAAGATCTGAATCTCTGTCTCCTTAACGATGGTTCACCCACTTACTTGCGAAGGGACTTCACGACAGACACCCTAGACGTTTCACTTTGTTCCAAGGACAGTTTTAGGTCTTTATCATGGGCTACCGACGTTGATGGGCGAGGCAGTGATCACCTGCCTATCTATATCTCGTGTGGTACATATGTCTCATAACCTCGATGCAAAACGGTTAGATTGACAAACTGGAGCACATTTCGCGCGGCGGTCACCAGTCATGTGCACCAGGGCATGTCAGCAGATCAGTTAACAAAACTACTGGCATCTTCTCTTCGGTCATCATCTCGACATGTGAAGGTCACATCAAGTCACATGGGTACAAATCCTCGTGTTGAACAGCTTCGTACTTGCAGGCTGAATGGAAGGCGAGACGGTCGGGATTGCTCGAAGACATTGGAGTAGCTCGGCGTATCGCCACGTCTGTACAGATGGCACTTAAGGTTCTAGATCGTCAGCGATGGCGTTGCTTTTGCTCAACCCTCTCGCCCTTTCACTCTGCCACGAGAGTTTGGAGCTTGGCTCGCTGTCTGAGGGAGACTCCATTTCAAGGAAATTCGCTGCGTGTGCTGGCCCTTTCGCTCAATAAGACTGAGCATGATGTTGCTTCCGATTTTTGCACAGTCATCACAACCAGTTCTCGGGCTGCCAATAGTGAGGAGTATCAAGCACATACCTCTCGTCTTCAGGACGTAGTTGCGCGGGTGGACCTGGCCACCCATCGAGAAATGGACATGGATTTTTCTTTGTCTGAACTCAAAGCTGCGCTATGTTCATCTCGAGCCCAATTATCGCCAGGCCAAGATGGCATTACTTATAGAGTCGTCCGTAACCTTAGTGCTGCTGCTATGTCCTGCCTTCTTCACGTGTACAATGCGTCGTGGAACAACAACGTGGTGCCCATGGGTTGGAAAGAAGCCCTGGTTGTTCCTCTGCTAAAGCCTGGGAAGCATCCCTCAGACCTTGCATCGTTTCGCCAAGTCAACAACAACAACAATAAATGAAGAAGTGATGATGACATGGGATGTTTCCCCATGGTAGCCACAGGACCCTACCCCACTTCGCAGTGGTTAATATGAGAGGATGGGCCCAGTCAACCTGACAAGTTGCCTCGGCAAAGTGCTGGAGCTCATGGTTCTTCATCGACTAGAATGGTGGCTGGAACGACATCAGGTATTTCCGAACGAGATGTCTGGCTTTCGTCGGCACCGGAGTTCAATGGACTCCGTCCTTGACCTTGTCACCACTGTCGAACAAGCAAAGTTCCATAAGAAAATCGTAACGGCGGTTTTTTTTTTTGACGTGAAGAGAGTGTACTACACTGTCAGCCATGCTGTGGTGTTGCATGAGCTATTACAAGCTAGTGTTCCCGCTAAACTTTTCCGGTGGCTCGCTGACTTTCTACAGCAGAGATCTGTATCGGTGCGCACACGTGATGGACGCACACCGGAAGTCATGGTAACGCACGGGGTACCACAAGGTAGTGTGTTAAGCCCTATATTATTTAACCTCGTCATGGTGGGTCTGAAGTCCTGCATAACATCCAAGGTGTATATATCTCAATGTATGCTGATGATGTGTGTATCTGGACAGTTGGAAAATCAAGACCGGCAATTCGGTGTCGTCTGCAAAGCTCACTGGACAGAATCATGCAGTTCTTCACCAAAGTCGGCTTGGATATATCGGGGGACAAATCTGCAGCTCTCGCCTTCACAAGGAAACGTATGCACCGATATCAGCTGTTTCTTGCTGGCTCGCCGATCAAGCAGGTCAAATATCACAGATTTTTGGGTGTCGTCCTCGACTGTAACTTGCCCTAGAAAAAACACATCGACCACCTTGACAAGAAGGTTCAGCGGTGGACCTCCGTCCTTCGTCATTTTGCTGGCGCTAAGTGGGGTATGGATGAGCAATCACTCCTGGCTATTCACAAGGCCCTTGTTCGGGGTTCACTGATGTATAGCCTTCCTGTTCTTCACGGCATTTCTGAGACGCAAGTTCAGGGGCTTCGGTGCTTCCTTGCACGCAGCCTGGCGTCAACAGAGCTGCAGAAACGCGGATGGTCATCGCCGAAGCTCATGACATACCAATTGAAGTCCTTAGGACGAGGAAGACTGTACGTCACTATTTACGCCTTATCGCTCATCACCGCCGTCACCCATTGGTAGCAAAACTTTATTGGTACAAGCAGAGCAACGTCTTCAAAATAATTGCGGAAGCAAAGCCTAAATTTCCCTTGTTTGTAGTAAAGCCAACAGTGTCTTCGTCTCCCCCGTGGTCTCTGCTACGGCCCTCTATATCCCCCGGCATTCCGGGACTCAACGTTAAAAAAAATGAAGTGCCACCGTCAGTCCTTCGCCAGATGTCATTGGACATGATGGTAAGCGTCTACGCTGAGCACACTGCCGTCTACACCGACGGGTCTTCCACACCTGTAAGTTCATCGGCCGCCTTCGTTATTCCAACGGTCCAGGTGTCTCACGGATATCGCCTGGCACATTGCACTTTCTCTACGTCCGCAGAGCTTTACGCCATCTTGTCGTTCCTGCGGTATGCTCTGCACGAAACTCCGTGGGTTGTATACACGGACTCCAGGGCAGCCCTTCAGTGCATAGAGTGCATGGGTGCACGAGGTGCATTGGCTCCAATTGTCACGGACATCCTCAGCGCTGCTCAGCGTCTTGGCGACGTAGGTCACTCCATCACTTTTCGGTGGATCCCAGGTCACTGTGGACTATGCGGAAATGAAGAGGCTGACAGAGTGGCTGCTGTTGCCAGACAATGCCAGGCGGTGATACCGAATATGTTGACTCGTGGTGACAGGAGGGCATTCTTGTCGACGATGATCCTACCAATGGCATCCCAACAATATCGCCAGGACATTACATACAGGTCTTTATTGCACGCCGTCGATCCAACTATGTCGTTTTCTCTCCCAGGCCGTTTGCCCCGCTGTCTCACTTCCCTTCTGCATCGACTCCGCCTCAATGTGGCCTTCACCCTGCAGTTCAGACACAGACTAGGTTATGCGTCAACCAGCTCGTGTTCCAACTGCGGCATAGTGGCAAGCATTCAACACGTCCTCATCGACTGCCCTCTATACAGTTCGGAGAGATCACTGCTCCAGTCCCAACTGACCCGTCTCATCAACAAACCGCTCAGCCTTGCAGCAATCTTGGGTCCTTGGTCTAACCCTGTGCAGCACCGTCAATGCCTTCACTCAGTCTATGTCTTCCTGACGTCTTCTAACCTGCTTGAACTCCTGTGACCTCAGAGCTGTTGCCATGAATGCGGAGATGTGTTCTTCACTACATTTCATCTCCGGTAGCCGACCGGATGAACTACTATCCCATCAGTTACGACGCACCCACGTGTGTGGTATCTCATTTACGTCTGTCATGTGTGTGTGTGTGCGAGTGTGTATGCCTCATCTTTTTCATCGTCATCCCACTCATGTACTAACCCACAGGCACTGAGGTATGGTACCGCAATTGTTGCGGTGAATCACCTCATCCCATAATCATTCATGTAGTAGTAGTTGTTGTTGTTGTTCGGCTGACCTGAATGTTGGCGCATTGTCGGTCACCAACGTACGTGGTATTTCATGTGTTGCCAATATTATTCCGAAGTAACGACATGTTGAGGAAACGGTCATAGACGACACAGGGACTACTTCCGGAGACCTGGCCTATGGGCATTATATGGCTTGCTGAACGTGTACTGTGTGTGCCCACAGCGATTCCGACATTTTACACTGACTTGGTTGAAACTTTTGAACTACATGTTGAATTCCATTACTTTAACTCGTTCATCTGTTTGTATTTTCTACGTGTAAGCGCCCTGGGGTAGCCAGTTCGACTTCGACTCGACTGACCTCCACATTTGTTTCTTTATCATATCACCACTTCCGGACATTTCGAAAATGAATCAACTACGATGAGAAACGTGTTTCCGTGAAAAGGTACTGCGAAATCTGAATGTAACCTTTCCCAAGGTTCCTAACCGCAAATACGTTAAACAGAGCAGCGTTGATCTCTCCGAGGCTGGATCGTACTTTCAAGGTCGAGGGGGGGGGGATATGTTTATTAAAGATAGAGAGAGGGGGGAAAGGTCAGACAGGCCAAGGCCGACTTGCTATTCCTAACCCAAAAGAGAAAAAAAGAAAAACAGAGAAAGAAAGAGAAAAGAGAAGCAGAAAAAGAAAAGAGAAAGTGGCAGGGGACGATGGGGTGGCTGATGGGGTGGCTCAAGGCTCAAAGGCTGCTGAGCAGCCCAGTGTCCTTCAGGTAACACAGGAGGGCTCGGCTGACTGCCCATTGTCTAGAGTGCCGGACAGATCCCAGCAGCGTCGCCAGGGATTTTCCCTGTGGCCTAGGGAAGTGAGATTTGAGGCGAGGGCGGCTCGGGGGCCGGCGTACCACTTGCAGTGCAATAATAGATGGCGTATGTCGGCGACTGCAGCACAGCAGGGACACATCGGGGACGTCCGTCTATCCATCTTAGAGAGGAGCAGCGGGGTCAGGGCAACATCGAGGCGTAGGCGATGGAGGATCGACTCCTCCTGTCGCGACAGCCGCTGGGAGAGGGTGAGTTCCATCCTCGGGTCGATGGAGTGGAGGAACGTGTTTGCCGCTACAGCGTTTGCGCTAAACGCGAGGGTGTTGCGAGACGTCTGGCGGCGGATCTGTATCAAGCAGGCCGATGGAGTGAGAGGAATGGTGGTGGTCATTGTGGTGGCAGCTGCCCCGTGCGCGCCTCTCGCCGCAGCGTCAGCGCGGGTATTTCCCGGCAGGCCGATGTGGCTGGGGACCCATTGAAGCCACACGCTGTGACCGGAGGTGGTGAGACTGCTGTATGTCGTGAGGGCTAGGGAGCAGATGTCTGTGACGATCTTGGAGCAAGGAGAAGATAATATTTGCTGCAGCGCCGCCTTGCTGTCCGTAAGCACAGTCCAGTTGTTTGGGGGCCTCGTTGATATAAGTCTCAGGGCTTCATTGATGGCGGCGAGCTCTGCTTCGGTGGAGGATGTCTCGTGAGGAAGCTTGAGCGCTAGTTCGTAATTTTCTGAAGGCACAACAACGGCTAAAGTTGAGGCGCCCGCGGAGACCGACGCGTCCGTGTAGATCGCTATTCTTCGGGAGTGCACGTTATTAAGGTGTTCCAGCGCGAGTTGGAGCAAAGCGACTGGAGGGTGGTCGCCTTTTTTGAAGGCGCCAGGGATGCTGGAGTACACGGGAGGAGTAGCGAGGGTCCACATGGGAGGGGGATGAGACGGCATGTTGGAGGGCGAGGGAATAGACGTCCTCAGTCGCTGAACGCAGGACCCGAAAGCGGATGATGGGCACTCCATGGCGATATCTGTCAAGTAGTGGTGCGGGTGGCGTGTCAGGTACCTTGTGTAGATGCGGATGGTCTCCTTGTCACGCAAGGTGGGCATCGGTGACTCCCTCGCCTCTGCGAGAACGGAGACGGTCTCTGTCGTCTTAGGGACGCCCAGGCAGACGCGAAGGCTGCGGGCCTGGAGGTTGAGGAGCTCCCGTTCACTAGCTCTGCTTAGTCCATGTAAAATGGGGAGGCTGTAGCGCAGCGTTCCAAGTACAAGGGAGCAGTGGACAGACCTAAGGTCAGCACAAGTAGGGCCCGACGACATTCCAGAGACGCGACGAAGAACGCTGACGATGTTGTTTACCTTAGAAGAGAGGTATTTGAGCTGCTTCGACCAGGTCAGGCCCCTGTGGATAATGATGCCCAGGTACCTGTAGCTCGATGCAAAATGCACTGGCGATCCTGCGACGTGGGGTGGGAAACGAAGGAAGGAGCGGCGGGTAAATGCCATGGCGACAGTTTTGGTTGGGGAGACAGACAGCCCACGATCACAAAGGTATGCTACACCAACGCCGTCCAACGCCGTCTCCAAGGAGCCCTTGACACGGTCGCCGACCGTGTCAAGGGCTCCTTGGAGACGGCGTTGGATGACATCGCGGCGCAGGCTGGACGTCCAGAGGCAGATGTCGTCCGCGTAGACTGTGATATTGGTGTGGTCGCGTAGGAGGGCTGGTAGGGAAGCCATAATGATGTTGAAAAGAAGAGGGCTAAGCACACTGCCTTGTGGGACCCCGCGGCAGACGCAGAAGGATCGGGTGTCGCCATCAGAAGTGCGAACAAAGAGGGACCGTGACGAGAGGAAGTCCTGGATCCAGAGGAGCATGCTACCGCCCACGCCAGCCTGCTGCAGCGTCGCCACGACAGCACTGTGCAGTACGCTGTCGTAAGCCTTCATGACATCCAGGAATACCGCTGCGGTAAGCCGGCCGTCGGATTGAGCTTGTTGCGTACGGGAAACGAGGTCGACGACGTTATCTATGGCGGATCTTCCATGCCTGAACCCAGTCAGTGTTTCCGGGAAGTACCCCGTGCTTTCTAGGTACCAGTTCAGGCGTGAGTACACCATTCGCTCAAGGGTTTTCCCGACGCAACTGGTGAGGGCAATCGGTCTGAACGAGTCTTTGTTGTGCGGTGACTTTCCGGGTTTGAGAATGGGGATCACCATTGCCTGCTTCCACTCCATTGGAAGGGAGCCTGAGAGCCAGGAGGCGTTGAAGATTGCGAGTAGTGACCGGCGCCCACACAGCGGCAGGTTTCTGAGAGCCTTGTAACAAACTTGGTCCGCACCGGGAGACGTATGCATGGGCGAATTCGCTAGTGCCAGTTCTAGCTCCGCAAGAGAGAAAGGCATATCCAGGGCAGGCTCTGCAGAGGCCTCCAGAACGCCGGGGATGTCGCTGGACGCAGCTAGTGCTCCGACAGGTGCAGCTGTCAGACGGCCGCAGTATTCTTCCGCAATCTCTAACTCCGTCCGGCCAGTGGCAAGCGAGAGAGAGCGGAACGGCCGGCGCTGAGGGACGGGTTCGTGGAGTCCTCTGAGCACAGTCCATATTCTTGAGAGTGGTGTGCGGGGAGAGAGGGAAGTGGCGAAGTTCCGCCAGTGGGGAGCGTGACAGCTTGCAGAGATGTCTATGTATTGCCTTCTGTATGCGGCGCGCTTCGTACTTGTCGGCAGGTAGGTGGGTACGCCGGGCACGGCGTTCAGCGCCCGACGGCGTATGGCTCGCAACCTCTCGTATTCCGCGTCAACAGCGGCAAACTTTAAGGGAATCCGAGCTACTCGTGTGGCGGAACGCACAGCGGTAATCATAGTCCGGGTGAAAGCGCTTCCGCTTGTGGGCGTGGAGCCGGAGACCGCATCTTCAATGATGGCCCTGTACGACCGCCAGTCGGTCCGCTTGACGAGATGGCCAGCCGGGCTGCGCTGTGCGTCATGCACGCTGATCAATACCGGGAAGTGGTCGCTTCCGAGGGTGTCTGCATTGACTTGCCATCTGAAGAGCCGTGCAACCGAGGCCGACACAGCAGTGAGATCCAGGCATGATGAGAGCTGAGTCGACTGCACGCATGTCGGGGAACCGTCGTTCAAAATGCAAAGGTCCCGGCTCTCAAAGAGGGCCGCCAGTCGCATACCTCGGGTGCCCGTACGTGCACTACCCCAGATCGTGTTGTGGGCGTTGAGGTCTCCGCAGACTACGTAAGGCGCAGGGATACTGTCCAGTAACGCCGCCAGATCACTCACGTCGTAAGCAACTGCGGGTGGTATGTACAGGGAGACGACAGTGAAAGTAAGAGTGCCCATGCGTACAGTGCAGCAGACGTACTCCCCGGGTCCTGGGCAGTGGACATCCTGCTTGATGGCCGGGATGTCGGAGCGGATGAAGAGCGCGGCGCGGCTTGTCCTCCCGCGGGCACACGAGGTAAAGGTAACGTAATTTGATAGGCGGAAGTTGTCATCGATTCTGCTTTCCGAGATACATATTAAGGGGAACTTGTGCCTCCAGATAAACTGTCGGAAATCGGATACTTTAGATGTAAGGCTTCTCGAGTTCCATTGAAAGATTGTCGTCCGAAATTGAGGCTTCAGAGTTTCAGGTATTCAACGGCGCACAAAATCAGTCGCAAAGACGCGCGGAGAGCCTGACATACTCCTGCCCCCACGAAGCTAGTACAATTTATCGCCGAACCGGCGTGCAGCACAAGACGTGCCGGTAACAAGGCGGTTGACATTGCACCATACGTTGATAAGCGGCAAACAAAAATGATTCCGCCTCTTTTTTCCCGGCCTCTTTTTCTTCAACCTTCTATCTTTCATGGGGGCAGGAGCATGTGCTGCTCTCTGCGCATCTTTGCGACTGATTTGGTGCGCCATTGAACACCCGAAACTTTGAAGCCTCAATTTCGGGAATTTTTTTGGGCAGTTCCATTTGCAATATCGAGCGGATTTCTTGGTGGACCTGACTAAGTTCGCAACTGGCTCTCTAATTCTGTAAAAAAAAAACGTTAGGTTGACTTGGGAAATTTTGGAGTTCAATTAAAGAAATTCAATTTATTTTAATTAAAATCAAATGAAAATATTTTTGCAAGATGGCAAATTCAGTTGCCACACAAGTGCCGTTTACCCCGTATTTTTCCGTCGCCCCGTTTTTTTATAAAGTCAAAATGACACGTTTTTTGAAACACCCTGTATATAGATACTCATGGAACGATGCGACAGCACCAGAGGACACGTGTTTCGCCGTGTTTTCGGCTCGTCAGCTCTGGCTAGCTGCGCATCGTTCGGAATTGGCAAACCAGGGGTCGCTCAGCGAGCGATATGCACCTGGGAGGGTGACTGAGCACTCCTCAATGCCACAGTGCAAGCCAGTGAATTATAATGAGGGGAAAAAGCCATTAAAGAAACAAGCAAATGACACTAGACGTGTTTGAAATTCAAAATTACAGATTAAGATGGCTTCTACGGCTGCACGCAGAGAAACAGATAATCATAGAACGATGCGACAGCACCAGAGGACACGTGTTTCGCCGTGTTTGCGGCTCGTCAGCTCTGGCTAGCTGCGCATCGTTCCAAACCAAATCGCACAACCAAATTCACCCTCGAACATTCAATTTACCTCCCACTACTCTGCCTCCACTGTTGCCTTCTTGGATGTGGAAGTCAAGTTACAAAACGGCGGTGTCTCAACCAACTTATACCGGAAGCCTACAGATGCTCAGCAGTACTTATCGTTCCGCAGTTGCCATCCAAGGCATACTAAGTTAGCCATACCTTATAGTCAGGCATTGCGCTACCGCAGAATATGCACTAACGATGCCGAACTAGACAACCATCTCCAACGACTAGAACAAACCTTCATTGATCGTGAATACCCAGACAAACTTGTGAAAGACGCTATAGCCAGAGCAAGATCCACAGATCGCCAACAATTGCTCCAAAGATCTCCTCGAGCCAATGGAAATTCTGCAGTAAATCTCACGGTCACATTCAATGGCAGCGTTCCTAACATTAGCCGAATACTCAACCGCCACTACACAATTCTTTCACAATCTGATCGGATGAAGGAAATATTCTCACAGCCACCGCGCGTAAGTTATCGCCGGGCGCGGAACATCCAAGACAGACTAGTAAATGCCAAAATTAACAAACTTCCAGAAAACAACGTTGGTTGCCACCCTTGTAATGCAAGTAGATGCCAGATTTGTAAATCAATGCAAGCCGCTAAATCTGCAGAAAGTACCAATTCTATTTATCGGGTCAATATTATTGGCGACTTTAACTGTAATTCTTCCAATGTGGTCTATCTTCTTGAATGCAATGAATGCAACGCCCAATATATCGGACAGACAGCCACGTCATTTAGAACGCGATTCAATAACCGCAAATCTGACGTCGCGAAGAAACCTAATCTGCCAGTGTCGCGCCATTTCAGTAAGACACTCAATCACCAATATATCTATTTTCATCCTACAGTCAGGCTTTCCTTCCCAGCGGCTCAGGGAACAGCGCGAATCTTATCTCATTCATAAATTCCAGTGTCAGATAAACGAAGATCCAGGAATCCTTTCTACTATTCGCAACTTGCATTCCCAATCCAGCACAATACACACGCTCTTTTGTCTCGTTTCAGGCTCACGGGTATTCCCTCAAGGTCCTGCTGCACAGGCCCGGTCATTCCCCTTTCACTTAGTCACCAACATGTGTTAGTCATGACAACAGCGCATGCGCTACTCTCTTTCCCTTGTACACAACCCTCTCCCATATATAAAGCTTGTTCTTGTCACCAAACCCCAGTCCCGTCGAAGGCAGCGCTAACTGCCGAAACGTCGACCCCTATCCCTATATGTGTTAATAAATTCCCCTTTGTGTTTTCCTGTAAGCTCTTTGTCGTCTTCTGATTTTTCCTACTTATATATATATATATATGTTTACTGATCGAGCGTGCCACAATCCCAGCTGTGGACGGCCGTTTCGAGCTTCTTGGCTCTCATCGGCACAGCGTAGGGATGTGACACGCTCTTGGGTCGGCACAAACACTGTGTCTCTGCAAGACATCAATGTTCCAGGGTGTTAGCAACACCTCTGGAGGCCGCAGTGCAAAGCCAGTAAGTACAGATACAAATATAAAAATGAGCAAATGCTCCATGGCTGCACGTGAGGCATATGTTTACTGATCGAGCGTGCCACAATCCCAGCTGTGGACGGCCGTTTCGAGCTTCTTGGCTCTCATCGGCACTTCGCACGCGCTAGCCTCGCGGATACGTAAATGCATTCAACTTCATTGCTCTCAAACAAGAAAACAAGGGACGCGTTGCGCGACATTACCGATAGAGAAGTCGTTACGCAGCACCCTTGGGTCGCTGTTTAGTTGAGGAGAGTTTGGGCGGATGAAATTAAAACGAACACTACGGCACTTTGGTAGAGAGCCACAACCGGTCACATGTACCTGTAAGTATACAGGGTGTCCCAGAAAACGTGTCATCGAATTATAATAAAAAAAAACTACACCATCGAGAGTCATGCGGTCAATGGCATTTGTTCTTACTGGGTTTTTGCCACCTCATCATGTGAATGTCTTGTAACGTAAGTTTAATTATGTCAGTTTTTGCGAGCTTAAGTCGGAAATTTGCATAGTAAAGGTTACTTTTTTACCCCACCAATGTGAAGAGGGTGTCTAATTTAGTCAAATTAATGATAATTGACAGGGATATTCAGAAGCTATCCCATCGGAAAAAATAGCCGAACATCATGCTCTACGGAGGTCGCACAGAATAGCGCACGATGAATTTCTCAGCGCAATCTTTGTCAGTCCGACGAAAGGAGGTTGGAAACCCAGCCCTCCCCGACATCGCAGAAAGAGATAAAACAGGCACGGCTTATCACGTCCGACTTTCGCTGGGATAATGCTTTCCCTCTCCCAATTTTAGGAACTGTTACTTTTTCTACTATCACTCTGTGGGCTGGCTTCGGAACCTCCTTTCGTCGCACTGAGAGCGATTGCGCTCGAAAAGTCATCGCGCGCTATGGTCCGGTGCTCCGAAAAGCATGATATTCGGCTATTTTTTCCGATTGGATAGCTCGTGAATATCACTGTGAATTATCATGAATTTGAGTGAATTCGGCACGCTCTTCATATTGGTGGGGTAAAAAAGTGACCTTTACTTGGCAAATTTCCGAGTTCAGTTCGCAAATATTTACATAGTTAAACTTGGAGTATATGACATTCACATTAGGAGGTGGCAAAAACCTAATAAGAACAAATGCTGTTGACAGCGTGATTCTAGGTGGTGTAGTTTTTTTATTATAATTCAATGACACGTTTTCTGCGACACCCTGTATGTGCGCGAACGATAAAACGTTACAAAGGAAGCCTAAGGGCCATAGTACACCGACATACATTGCACCGTAACCGTAACCCTCTAAAGTATCCATGACATGACTTCAGAACACACGGCGTCAGTTTAATTCGCCTACACTCTTAAAAATGATGGTGGTGGTAGTGGTGGTGATAGGGCTTGCCGTTGTCGGCCTCACGTATGTGGGCAACGTCACGACTCACGCCCTGGGGGAATGTGCGTCCAGGGCAGACTTCTAAGGGAACTGTGCCGACATATGTCTGAAAGCGTCTGAGGAAAACCCAGGAAAAACCCCAGACAGCACAGCCGGCACCGGGATTCGAACCCGGGTATCTCCCAGTCTCGACGTGACATGGCCAGCCATGAACTTCACCGCATAGCACGCTCCTAGCCAACCACCACCTGGAATGACATTGCTATCTGCCCTGGGGGCTTAATCGCTTCATCGTCGTTACGGTCGTTACAAGCTAACGAGCGGCGGGAAATTCAAAAAGGTGGGCACGTGACACATTGCGCGTGACGTGTACCACGGCCTTCACGTATCGCGCGGAGAGCGCCGTGCGCGTGCTTTATCACGTGCCCACCTTTTTAAATTTCCCGGCCGCCTTTTTGAATTTCCCGCCACTCGTTACCTTGTAACGACCGTTACGACGATGAAGCGATTAAGCCCCCTGATTTGTTGAAAACGGGAGGCGTACGCCTTTTTTGTGACACTTATGCTGTTCATAATTGTCACAAAAAAGGCGTGCGCCTCTCGTTTTCGACAAATCAGGGCAGATAACGATATCATTCGAGGTGATGGTCGGCTAGGAGCGTGTTATGCGGTGAAGTTCACTTATAAGAGTGTACTCGTAGTCCAATCCGGCGAAGTTTTTGCTTAAACCGAAAACCGTTAAATAAATTTTTCGGCTTCCCTCCTGAGCGAAAAAAACGTATACGGTTTCGATTCCGTTCCGGTTCGCTCCAAAATAGCGTTTTTTTTTCGGTTTTCGGTTCGGGTTTTCAGTTCGCTCCGACACCCTGACGGAGCCGTCGAGCGCGTTTGTGAGTGAAGATGTTCCTCGATTTGCATCGTACTCGTGCGGTAGTGCTTGCTGGCTAGGAAGCAGCAACAGACGTTGGGATGGGATGTGATCGCACCAATCCAGCAAGAAAGTACTTTACGTATGACATCACGACAAACAAGTCCGTTTGTATCATGCGCTTCAAGAAAGGAGAAAGCCTATTTGAAGAGACAGTCACCTGCAGGAACCAGGAGCTACCAATTTCACAGCTGCCTATTCATATCAAATACCAGGTATGCGGAATAAACGGGTTTACATTTGCAACATCGATTTTTTTCTGGGAATCAATATGCCCACCAGAAGCGGAACCTGTTGAAACTGACACGAACCGTTATTTGTTTGCTCCGGAGCAGAACCGGTACCGGACCGTTTATGGTAGAACCGGAACGAAAACCGGAACGAAAAACGTTTCGGTTCGACACCCTGGTGCAGACACGCTGTACGTTCAGAATCCCAGGTCGCCCCGCTGACACAATTGAATGAAATCTACTTCGCAAACGTCGCAGTCATTCAATTTTGCTGTTCAGGAACTGCGCTGGAACTGCAACCTGTCTGTTGAGACTGACATATGTGGTGAACAACTCGCTTCATTGTAGTCGCACAGCTGCCGCGCAAGCTACTATTCCAGCTAGATTTCAAGTGCGCCTGCGACAGCTCAAAGAAAGGGAAACCGTCAAATTATGTCATTCACACAATGAGAGCCACTTCCTTAACTGTTAGTACAGTTGCTTGCTCGTACAGAAAAAAAATCCAGGAAGAAACGCGAACAATAAGGCTTTTCTCTTTGCATCTGCACGTATCTCAGAATATGATTAATTTTACTTCAGCTATCTTGTTGGGCTTGTTGAAACGTTGACAAAGCGTAGGCTTTGTCACTTCTATTCAACCACGGTGACCCAGCTGTTATTTTCCTGTACAAAATATCCGGAGTTTACGCATTAACTTCCCGCGAAAGCCAACACCAATAACCCTATAGCGTTGCTGATGGCGAATATATTCTCTGCACTCCTGTCGCGTATGTATATAGGTCCGCCGGGCGGAGACATCGTACATTCTTAATTCAAAATGCTGTATGGTACGCTCAGTGTCCTTTCAATATTTCTTAAATACAACCGTGCACTGAAATGTTGCTGCACTGCAGTTTTTAGCGCGCTGCAACGCTATTCAAACGCACGGATACGGTGTGAAGTCAATCCGTGTGAGGATTTCCAATTTAATATATATTTTCCGGAGACGAGCCTAAAGAAATATTACATATTTGTTTGAAAAGTCCAAGATATGTCGAAGTGTGCTATGGCATGTACATCCGTACCCTGCAGACTCTTGGGGTTACTCCCTTGTTACTCCCTTGTGGGAGTGATGAGACTCATTTTTTAGAGTAATTGCAATTTCCAAAAGGGAGTGATATATGTGGCAAGAAAAAGGGAGTTAAAGTAGACCTAGTATTTTTTAGTTATTTATTAGTATTATAGAGTAGTATTTTTTTTAAGAGTGTAAGATGAATATCTACGGGCTTTTCGCCCTATGCACCCCAAAAATCACCGGACGCTCACCGGAGCGTCCGGATCACCGGACGCTCCCGTGGCATAGTGGTTAGGATGATTGCTTTCCACGCCGAGACTGGGAGGTGACACGGGTTCGAATGCTGTCACCGGCTGTGCTGTCTGAGGTTTTCCCTGGGTTTTCCGAAGACTTCCCAGACGAATGTCGGCACAGTTCCCCGTGAAGTCGGCCCAGGACGCATACTAGCCCCCTGTCCCTCACTCCTCCCTGCTGTCCTCTCTCCATCTGTCCACGTCTGTACGCCGCTCATAGCCACAGTTGCTTCGCGGCGCTAACACGGAATTAAAAAAAACCGGACGCTGCTCCTCCCTGGTGCATTCGAACTAAAGTCACGTACTGGATTGGGGTTGGGGAAGGTATCGCCATAGGCGGAGAGTTTTAATCTGCCGGAGGGGCCGGGGCACAACGTTCCCCCCCCCCTTTCATGCACAAAGGTCGGGCAGTGTGCCTGGAATTTCGTGTTGCGACGTTGTCAGGCAAATTTTTACAGGATTTTCAAGATCACTCGTATGAAACACGCGATTCTTAGAATATCCATCGAAACGTTCATCTTGAGTGTCAGCTGGGTAGACTTCCCAGACGGGGCCTGCCCCCCCCCCCCCGTGAAAGTTTCGTGGGGGGGGCTCAGGCACCCAAGCCCCCCGCAGTCGGCGCCTATGGGTATCGCCATCATCTGATATTTGCCTTCGCGATATTGGAGCAACAATGGCTACCGTAGCATGCCAAGCGATGCTGCGCGGTCATTGTTGCTCCAACGTCGAGGCGGGAAAGGATGGCGTTACTTTCCCCAATCCAGTGACTTTCATTCTGACCAAGGTAGGCCATATTGAGCACAGGGGTGGCATCCAATGTATTGCTCCGTAGACGAAAGCGTGCTGCAATGCATCCTGGACAGGTTCTGGTCGCACGTCACAACAAACGTCAAGGCGCACGTGATCTTATAGATGGCGGCGCCCGTGATCGGTGGCCAAACCGTTTGTAAACAATGCGGTTGTTGTCTCTGCGCAACGTTTTGGATGTCTTTCGATCACGGTCATTATTTTCATCCGATAATCTCGCAGTGAAACGCGCAGTTTCGCACATAAGGCCTCGTATTGTTTACTATTTCCAAAGATGTGATGACGACCGCGCGTTAAGACTCACTGAGCCGATGCGATGTACTTAAACTAAGGAGAAATGGGCTACCATGTTGCGGAAGAAGCACCGCATAGTTTACGCTGTCAAAATACGTCCATCTCTTGGCGTTATGATGACGGAAATATGTCGGTAAGCGGCAAAACGACATGTAATCAAAGTCACATGACCTCAAAATGACGTTGTCTATGACCTGCGACCAGGACAAGATGGCAGTTTTGCCAAAAGCACCCGCTTCAGGGTAGTTACAACAATGGCGGGTTTGTGTCACCCCTGTGATATTGAGAGAGTGATAGAGAGTGGTCACGTGACATTTCCCACCAAGACACCGGGCTGGCGAACATAGCTCCCTCTAGTAACGGGCCAAAACATATTTGCAGCGCAGCAGTCACGGGATTTCATTTTTCTTATGGCCAAATTGCAGTTACTTTTACTCCGGTTATTGCGGTTACTCTGCCTCGTACATATATCCAACTTAGTAAATAAATGCGTGCCTATATTAAATTTTCTTAAGGTGGGTAATCATAAGTATAATTCAAAAGGGATTGTCTACCAAAGAGGAAAAAAGCGCTCCTACCTACGCCCCAGCAACAAAGAACTGTGTAAAAAATACGAAAGTATTCTTTTTGTTCAGTGTTGTGTTATTGCGTCCCATTTCCTCTTGCCTGTTTGCGTCGTCTTCGGAATTATTGAGAAAAGTTATTGCCGCTAAGCCAGATATCGTATAACGCGGCAACCTCGGTCTCGAATGCATTGAGAAAATGTGCAGCAACAAGAACGACGACGCCGACGACGATGACGATGACTGTGGTGTTTCATCAATGTGTAAACGCATGAACATATTTGCGAGGCCGCTGAAAAAAGAAAAAAATTAATAATAATAATTGGGAGTAGAAAAGGCTGTAATCTTGCTATATACCTTTGCTTAGAGAAAATCCGCTTCGTAATGGCTCAGCAGATGCATTTTTTACGTCTCATTTTTTTTTTTTTTTTCGAGATGCGTTTCTTTCATGCATCTAGCATTCGGCTTCCGAAATAGAGGAAATACACGCGCTAAATTAAGCTACAAAATCAAATTTCAACAAGTCAACGGATCCTGATGCACTGTCATCCTGTGAAAACGACTGCATAATGCAAAAAGAAAAGCGAACAAGAAATGTTCAAATGGAAAGCACACAAGGCAGATTTCATCACGGACGCATGAGAACATGTTCAAGCTCCGATTGTCATGGGAGTATTATTGGAACTTGACGGAATCCCTTCAACAAGTTGGGTGCAATGACGTCTTAATTGGTAACGTAGGGGCAAGTAGTACATATACTTATCTTATTGTGTGTCATACTGTTGGCACGATATTCCAGAAGAATATACATTCATATTCTGTAACGTTAATCCGCCACACAATAAATTTCCCGTTGTTTCCCTCACCAGTCTCGAGTAGAGTGAAACCTGAGAAGAACGGGAAAAGTAAAGATTCTGCAGCATTTTTAATAATCGACTTCGATTATGTTACCCCTGTCACACGGGCAGTTTTCAATGATTATTGAACCAATGACAATTGAACGTGTCAATTTCTCAAAGAGCATTTGATCCTATGCTCTTTGAGAAGTGGACACGTTACACGCTTGGTGGCGCTACGCGCATGTTCAATTCAGAGCCATTTATAGGGAGAGTTTGCCCATTCTTTGAAGTTTTGCCGCCCGGAGATTGGGGCTCGCCGTGACGTCAGACCCGTCACCGCTCCCTCCCACCTGGTTGAAAGGTGAGCCGCGGCGGCATGTGGAGATTTCAAGGCTGTGCCTCGCTCCAAAATGGCGGAGTGAAAGAGACGGGGAGATTACAAAGCAGTTGCTCGGCTCCAAAATGGCGGCACTGGCCTTCGCGCCACCCGTCGTGTGACATCAAATGACGTGGTTTAAAACAGACTCCTCCCAATGACCAAACTCTCCTAATGAAGGGCCCTCGTTCAATGTAGAGCCGTATATAGGGAGAGTTTGGCCATTCTTTGATCATTTGCCGCCACGAGGGAGGGGATTATTGTGAACGTCAAACGCGTCATCTTCCGACCCAGAAGCCGGCTAAGTCGCGCTTAAGCCAAGAAGAGCCAAGACGAGTCATGGCCGTTACAAGCGGCTGAGGAGGAGCTGCCATTACGGGACTTTTGGATCAGGGGCGTGTTACGTTGCCCCATGTAGTTTGCAGCTGTAATGCGGTGTCTCTGGGCCTTGAAAGCCGAAAATAGGGTGCTGCGTGGTCGTGAACTGCAGCAACTCGCGTGCGAAAGGCTTCTGCGTGTACAAGTTTCCGAGATAACGCAAAACAAGACGTATATGAGAGCAAAGGACAAGGCGTGGTGGCGGCAGGAGACCTAGCGAACTATGTGATGTAAGACATTCATTTTACAGCAAAACATGAAACTAAAGCAATCACTGGGCGATCGATTCTGGCAGGGCAAGACACTTGTCAGGAAGAAATACAAAAAATTGCACGCGGTTTTCTGGAATTTTCGGTTTTGAGTCTTTGCAGCAACGCCTCTCTTTGACGTCGGTAGGGACATGTTTTACGTGCGTCTATAACCTAGTTGGAGTGATAGTTTGGCTACGAAATGGGTCGCTTTTTCACATTCATAATTACATATGAAGCACTCACGGAGGAATTTTGACTGGTGTAGGCATACTTTGACAGCAGCCAGTTCGAGACCGCCCATCGGGCTGACGGCAGGAGAAAACTGAAGCTGATAGCAGTGCCCAGTATTTTTGTCCACACTCTAGTTCGAGCCGGAACATCAACACTAACGTGAAGGACATGGGCAGCAAGAATATGTGTGCACGAGGACGGTAAAAGTGACACTTAGGTGGTGTTGTACGTATCGCCGTTACAAGTAACGCCGTTACAGTAATCGATACTTTTTCGGTATCGGAGTGAGTATCGCGATACTTCTTTAATTCGGTATCGGAAATGTATTTCCGGTACAAATTTATCGTAACGCGATCTCTGTATCGTTACCGATACCGATACTTTTTTCTGCCCCACCCTTTCTTGACCCACCACATTTCTCACTCTTATTCATTGTCAATGGTCCGCCTAGCCCTCGACAAGAAGCCTGTGAACACGCCAACATGCTCCGTAACCGGAATTATAGAATTATACCAAGCACATGTTCACTGTTTTTCTTTGAAACTGGAAGAAATAACCATGCTGTGTTCAACAAAAGAGTTGAGGTCATCGAACAGAAGTCAAGTCTTTGACAGTGCGCTCTGGATTCCACTGCTAAGCTGCCGTGTCGCAGTGAGTCACGCTCACATATGCTGTGCCAGCTGTGGCATTGTTAACTTCGGATAGGATTCCTTGGTCATTGGACTCCACGGTATGTGTGGGCCTGACACTAACGAAATTGTCACACTGGCCTCTCTCAGCTGCCGGAGAGACCACAGCCTGCAAGGATGTCAAAAGATGACTTCGAGAACCAACTAGTGATAAAAGTCAAGCATAAGGTGTGGACGTATGAAATATGTTGTCTTTTTACTGCAAAACTGTTCACGTAAGCGATATTTCTATGTTGCATAATCTTCGTATTTCAAACGAAAGTATCGCGCAAAGTATCGCGTTACTTTTTTTAGTATCGATATCGGTACTTCGATACTTTTTACTCAAGTAACGAGTATCGTATCGCGATACCATATTTCGGTAACGGGTACTGCACAGCAGTTAGGTGACATCAACTACAGTTGATGGATCGAGAACTATGATGCCCGGTCTGTAGCCTCAACTCCGTGTGAGGGTGTCTCGGTTAAATCCCTGGGCTAAATAATTCGCGAACGGGTGCACCAATCGAAGAGCTTTCTTTTTTACAAGTGTCTACCCGATACCACCTACAGGCTGCGCACCGTGTGAATGAGTGGGAAGCGCTCATTATTTAAATAAAAATTCAAATGAGTTTCTTGAAAAACATAACTTCTAGAGCAGGGCGCCGTCGGCATTAAAATGGGTACTACCCCTTTTGGGGCCTTCAGTGGACACCATTTAGAGAAAAATCTGCCACCGAAGCGGGTCAATTGTTGCAATAATTAATTGGTTTTGGTTTACATATTTTTGTCGCGGCTGAGCGCAAAAGGACGCTCTTCCACGCCCTTATCCACCAATGAATTACGTGTTCTTGAGCTTCCTTCGCAATGGGGAGTGTTGAAGAGAAAATGGAAAGCATGTGATATCAAGGTACTATGTGATTAACTGTGTTTCGTCCGTGGGATCATAACAGAGAAAGGGCGCATATCAGTCAGATAAGCGGGGTGGGGACTGGCGTAGCCTGTCTGACGCTGTTACTTTTTCGTCAGCACTCCCCATTGCGAAGTAAGCTCAAGAACACGTAATTCATTGGTGGATAAGGGAGTGGAAGAGCGTCCTTTTGCGCTTCACCGCTACCAGCCGCGACAAAAATATGTAAACCAAAACCAATTAATTATTGCAACCATTGACCCGCTTCGGTGGTAGATCTTTCTCTAAATGGTGTCCACTGAAGGCCCCAAAAGGGGTAGTACCCATTTTAATGCCGACGGCGCCCTGCTTTAGAAGCTATGTTTTTCAAGAAACTCATTTGAATTTTTATTTAAATAATGAGTGCCTCCCACACATTCACACGGTGCGCAGCCTGTAGGTGGTATCGGGCAGACACTTGTAAAAAAGAAAGCCTCTTCGATTGGTGCACCCGTTCGCGAATTATTGCCCGGGGATTTAACTGAGACACCCTGTATAAGCAAGAGACTGCAGTTTCGTGTTTGGCTTCGTGGCTTTGGACTATTAGTGTGGTGTGCAGTGAATGATGTGTGTGATTTATTTTGAGCAGTGTAATTTTGACTTGATAATGTGATGTTTTGTCATTTTGGTGCGGCATTGATTGTGAACTATGATACTTAGTTTGCAACCTTAATTCAATGACAATTGTACTGTTTGTGAACTTAATCTTCTCTAATTCCATTTTGCGCCTTATGAAAAATGAAAAAAATATTGACGGTCTATAAAAACTTTGTTGACAAATGTAAATACGAGTATAAAGAAACACGGTAGATCGTCTGTAGAAATTCTATTGACCTCCTAATCCAAATTGGCCACCGTGTATGTATTGAGAAGTGTCAATAGAAATTATGCAATAGAGACTCCATGCAAAGATGCTAAAAAGCAGTTTCGGGAGCTGCATTCGCTACACTCTGGCATGGTTTAGCTTATATGTGCGTGATGCAAAGTACGTAAGCTACAGGTATACAGGGTGTTTCACGAAAATCCCCCGGCTGAGTAATTCGTGAACAGGTGGCGCCATCGAAGAAATTTCTTTTCGGTAAAGATCCTCGGGACATCGGCCATGAACTGAGTAGTGAGCGGCACATTTGCATACGCTCACTAATTAGATAAACATCTTAACTTTTAAATTTTACTTGGCACGCTTACCGAACCCCTGTTTTACGCATCGGGACCTTCAGCGAAAAATATTGCATGAAAAAAACCCGCATCGACACTTAGTGATTTTTCCGAGTAATTAATCCGTTTCGGTTTACATATTTCTTGCGCGGAGCAGTGCACCCTTGCGGTCTTTGGATCAGCTATCCGGCTGTCAATCGCGTGTTCATCCACCTGGTTGACACACGGGGTTGATGGAAGATAAGGAACAGCCGCAAGACTGCAGGAGACGCTTTGGTGTTCCTTCTCCTTCTCTACACGCTTAAAAATGAACTTCGCCACATGGCACTATCCTGGCCAACCATCATCCCGGATGAGAACGTTCTTTCCCTGGATTTGATAAGTATGAGAGGCTTAGGTTTTTGTTCTTTTTTGTACCAATGATGCCGTACATAAGGACAAAAAGAAAGGCCCCGCCTCCCATCTCCAAGAAATCGGGCGAGAACGTTGTCATTCGGGATGATGCTTGGATCATCAAACCTAGGATCACATCAAACCTAGGTTGGCTAGGAGCGTGCTATGTGGTGTAATTAATTTTTAAGAGTGTACCCACTAAGTTCACAGCGCCCGCGGCGCATTCGTCAACATCCGTGATAAGAGCACGTTATCTCACATACGGAACGACAGAACAGGCAGCGCTGTTTACCAGTCGCTTTGAGAAGGAACATCAAAGCGTCTCTTGCGGCTGTTCCTAATCTTCCGTCGCCCCCTTACGTGAACCAGGCGGATGAACACGAAATTGATAGCCGGATAGCTGATCCAAAGAGCGCATTGCTGCACTGCTCCGCGCAAGAAATTACTTAATTACTCGGAAAAATCACTATATGTCGATGCGGGTTTTTTTCATGCAATATTTGTCGCTGAAGGTCCCGATGCGTAAAACAGAGGTTCCGTAAGCGTGCGAAGTAAAATTTAAAACTTAAGATGTTTATCTAATTAGTGAGCGTATTCAAATGAGCCGCTGACTTCTCAGTTCATGGTCGATGACCCAAGGACCTTAACCAACAGAAATTTCTTCGATAGCGCCACCTGTACACGAATTGTTCAGCCGGGGGATTTTCGTGAAGCACCCTGTATATAGCGACTCTTACTTTGCTTTATTGCACGTTTATTGCACGATGCAACGTAGCTGCAGATCTGTTTCAGGACATACCTCCTACGGCGAACGGGATGTCCGCGGGAGTACGACATTTATCCATTGTCTTGAACCTTGACCACCACATTTCCTTTTCTATGTTCTCTATGTTCGTTTCTGGCACTTGCCATAACGAACAATGAGTGCGGCAGCTTAAAAAACAAACAGAGAAATATAGAGACAACCAAGAAGTCCAAAAAGCTCACTGCGAAAGGTTAAGTTAAGTTAATTATTTCGCAGGAGCAATACTACAAGCAGTACGGCCCCGCGACTTCGAAAGGTACTGGCATTCCCTTCCTAATAGAAAGCAGGTACTATATATTGTTTTTCCCGCAAGCTTCAGGAAATTCGAGAGCCCTGCTCGCCTATGACTCAAAAAGAAGGGTGAGTTGTCGAAGTCTAATTCGATTACGCACAAAAACAACAGTCAAGCGAGGGATTGTTTGTACTATTAACTCTCAATCACGGTGGCTCAGTCGGTAGCGTGTTCGCCTTCTGATCCCGAGATCGCGGGTTCGAACCCGCCCGAGGACGCCAGTAACTTGGTGGCAGGGTACAAGTTGCTTAGACACGCCGTCTTCCGCGAGGGACGTTAAATACGGGGTGCCGTGTGATGAGCCTTCACCGCACGTCAAGGAACCCTCAGGTGGGCGAAAGCAATCCACAGACCGACCGCTGTGGCGTCGCTCATGATCACAGTTGTCTCGCGACGTAAACCCCCCAAGTATAATATTATACTCTCAATCAACGTAACGTCTGTGTTTCTTGCAATCATCGTTCTTACATCTGCGGCACGTAGCGGTACGTGCCACAGGAAGACTGAATGACATTTGTCAGAAACGAAAGGCGATCCTGTGTAAGACTTCCCTCTCCCAAAATGATGACTGCCTATGTTACATGGAGCATTTATTGCGAAAGAGACAGAAATGCGCGACTGTAGCACTGCTTAAGTTTGGCTTTCGGTGGACGTACTCAATATCTGAAACCAAAAGCCGTAAGAAACGCAGACGTTACGTTGATTGAGACTTAATACGCCCAACAATTTCTCGCTCGAGTGTTGTTTGTGTGCGTAATCAAATTAAACTTACACAGCTCACCCTTCTTTTTGGGTCAGAGGCGAGCAGGACTCTGAAATTAGTGGAAGCTCGCGTGACAAACAATATGTAGTACCCGTTTTCTCTTACGTACCCGTTCTCGTGACTTTTTCGGACATGTTGGTTCTCTCTGTATTTCTCTCACTATATTTTTCTGTTTGCTTCTTAAGCTGCCGTAAACTGCCACGCTCATTGTTCGTTATGGGAAGTGCCAGAAACGGACAAAGAGAAACACAAAAAGAAATGTGTGGGGGTCCAGGTTCAGAACAATGAAAAAATGTCTTACTCCCATGGACCCCCGTTCACCGTGGAGGATACGTCCTGAAATTGATCTGCGGCTACGCTGCATTGTGGAACGTGCAATAAAACAAAGTAAGAGTAACTATATACCTGTAGCTTTTGTGTTTTGCATCACACATACACACAAGCTAAATCATGCCAGGGTGTAGCGAATGGAAGCTGCTGAACCCGCTTTTTAGCATTTTTGTATGGAGTCTCTATTGCACAATGTCTATTGACACTTCTCAATACATACATGATGGCCAATTTGGAATAGGGTTTGTAGGATTTGTATGGCCCATGTATATACAATAGTACATACATCAAAAATCAATATGAAGGACATAGAGATTCTACGAGTATTTACAGAAGTCAATAAACTGAGAAATGCAATAAGATTTCAATATAGTACATAGATTCAAAATAAAGAGTCAATACAGAGTCAATGTTCATTTTCGTAACGTAAGGTGCTTGCATCTGTGTATTACTAGGCAGTATATTTACTTTATACCAATATGAGACTGCTTTTCTGCATTAATCATCAAGCAATGTTGCTCAGGCCAGAGCTGCTGTTGAAGCGATACAGCCCCTGCCATAAAGACACCACACAAGAAAAGCAGGGGTAGTCATGCCCAGCCCTCCATATTGCCCCATATATGTGAAAAGAAATAAACAAGATAGAGCGCAGCAGAGCTGGATAAGTCATATGTATGCGGTGCGAAAGGCGCCGCTTTCGTAATTCACATATGTCATGTCTCGCTCCAATTAAAACTGTGTTCCGTTAGCGGTGTACTCTATCGTCACTAGATGATGCTTCAGTTGGAGTGAACTTCATGCAATTCCATATCGTGATGTTTATACCGGCTGACGTGTTTGTGAGTCGTCCGTCAACCCGCGAGCATATATAGTGACACTATTACTGCGCAAAACGGCTGTTTCGCTTGCATTGCGTATCTTCTGGTTGACATAACTGAAATATTACAACACTCTAAATCCTGTGACGGACATGTGCTAGTTAAAAAAGTTCCCTCAGAAAGTGCAGCCGGTACACAGCCGTAACCGTCTGGAAGCAGCCGTAACGGTTATCAAATAGCAAGCACAGCGATCCTCATCGCCAAATTTCAGCAGGTACAAAGCCGTCACGTTGGTATGAAACGGCTTTGTGCTCACTGAATAATATGTGTGCCTCCTGAACCTTGTACTCGTGTGCTTGTTGAATAATGCGTGTGCCGGCCCGGCTGAATACGCGTGCCTTCGTTGGAGCGCACTACGTTGTTCCGCGCTCCGCTGGTGAGGAGTGACATGGCACAACGTGTTCTTCCACAGTACGTTCCTTCCCGCTTCACGCTTTCTTACCGCTGTCTGCGTTGCAACCTCGCCTTTGAGAAGGATGACACCTTGCTTTTTAAGTACAGGTCTAATGTTTGCTTAAGGTAAGCCAACCTAGCTGTGATGCATCGTATGACGCCTGCGTTTTACTCGTGTTTAACAATCGAAGTACATTCTGTTGCAGACGGTGGACGCATTGCAAATGGCGGCAGGAGAGGATCGGCTGTATCGGTGAAGCGACGATGTACGTTACAAGCGAGGTTAATTGTATTCTTTCGTTATAGGTGAGCGTGGGACTGTATCGATTGCGAGGAGGTGAGTTACAAAATGGAGTACTATTCCAACATGAACGTTGGAAGAATACCAGCGTGATATGCACTTCGGTTTCTTTACAGGTTGTTTCCTGTCTCAACGGTCACACATACGCGTGCAAGATTGTAACTGCTTCTCACATGGAATTGGTGTTGTTGCCACTTGTTGGACAATTGTTCCTCGGCCATTTCGTTTGAGGAACCGTCGTGTTCGTCACTAAGGATCTTCATTGAGCTTTCAGTGCCAGCCTGTTCGAAGTTTCGAGGATTGTGTGTTCGGCGTTTGGAGGACTGCCTGGTGCATCGGATCATCGGATGGATTGTGTGTCCGTGCAACGTGTGCTCCATATGTGTATGTTGGGATTACTGAACCGTGTATGCTTTCCATTCGGCAAACGATGATGTACTGGACGCAATTTAAAGGTATGTGCAAGCGAATAAAATTTAGTGTTTCATGTTCGATGTGCTTGGAGCATTTTCCTCCTTGCTTTTTCTTTTTTTGCGAAGCGTGGAGGTAACTTTTCTGTTAGGGAACTCGACAGGCGCAATGTGTTTCGCGTATTAGTGGGTACAATTAATCCTTCGATACGTCCGGTAAACTGTGGCTCCTGGCTCAGCAGGGATGTCGTACTAGTTGTTTCAGGGGGCACAGGTCACCTGCAGCTTTCGCAGGCACCGCGTGCCCCTTGAAGACATCTGGCACATCTTTTAAAAAATGTGCCAGTTGATCAGACGGCACCTATCCGTCACTGGGTTTAGAGTGCACGCCTTGTTAATCGGCAGAGCATCCTGCAGCTCAAAAAACGTCCATAAACGCGCTCGGAAACGTTCGTAACCACCAGCTAGAAGGCAGCATCAGGTCAGACGACGGGTCTCGCAAATGACGGGCGCCTGACGTATTATGACGCGGCTTCGGCTAAGCTCCTCCCAATTGCCAAACTCTCCCTATATAAACGGATCTGGTTCTGGTTCAATAGCCATTGGTTTCAATTATCATTGAAGGCTGTCCGTGCGACAGGGTATTAAACGGGCATTTCAATCGTCACTGAAATGCGTGACGATTGAACTGAATGGTGATAGGCTGCTGCTACACTGCGTGCCCAGTTCATCCGAGTCAGTGATAACTAGAAGTGGCCGTGCGGCAGCCGCCAATCGCCATTCAGTTCAAACGTTATTCATTTTAATGCCCATTGAAATGCCCATGCTGTGCCCGTGTCACAACGGTGTTAGAACCTCAAGGTTAATTTGCTATTGCAGGTCGGTTACTGTTCACGAAACAACTGTGATGACGGTATTCAGTCGGGTCTCGCTTCTGGTTGAAGCACCTGTTCGTCAGAGTGTGTACCATTTCCAAGAATGAGTGGCAGGCGCTTCGTATTTGTCCGAACGGTTGTCCAACAGCAGATATTCACAAACTATACGGGCTGGCATACGGCCCTCAAATATGGGCACTCAAAGGAGCACAAAAATGCAAAAACAAGTTTACTTCAAATTACGTTGCACGCTAAGTTAATATCGCACTTCTTTTCATAATTCAAAATTTTAGACTCTATTACGGAGGTACAGCCGAAGTTATACCGGACTCTTTCTTGCTTCAGCGCTATGCAGTGAACCACAGCCGTATATTAAAAGGGAGTCTGGCCATTGGGAGGAGTCACAAAAAGAGGCTCGACCTGTCAATCACAGTTTCGCTCCACTGATTGGTTTGCTTTTTATCAAGGGGGTCGCCATGACACCTCACTGCCACCCAAAATGGCCACGAAAACAAACACAGTGAAGCGGAGATTTCGTGACAAAAAATTTCACGGACTACTCTGATTTTACGCTGCAAGTGTACATCCTTATATGCGTTTCTCGGAAATCAGTTCCAACTGATGCTCACCCATCGATATCTAACCGAACATAATACGTTTTGTCCCCGGTGTTAGGCTTAGTGAACACGGCGATCGCGGCGATCACAACGAAATCATAACAAAAACGGCACTGTGCTGTACAATCTTATATTTAATTGCTGGATTTCATGGATATAATCATTCTTGCCTTTTTATTCCAACTATTTGTGTAGATTTGTTTAAAAATCGTATTGACGACAGAATGTGTCCCAGCAGGTGGTTCTGCCGACAGCGGTACAACGACGGAAGCAGACGACAATTCCTGACGTGCCCCACGCACCTTAGATGGCGTTCATCAAATTTGCACCAAAAATCCACTATTTTGCAGATTGCGAGAGGTATCCATTTCAATCCCCTCCAATCCACTTACCACCAAAAATGGCGCTGTCCATGTTGGATAGGGGGACAAATAATGAGGATAGGTTGATTGATAGCGTCCCATATTTCAACACTCCGGCTGCGTTCCAATACCTCGCGCCCGCGAAGCAGCCTGACTAGGCAGCTGAGTAGACCCCTTTGCTTGTCACTATTGGAACAGGCTTGCCTAGCCGAGGCGCCTGTGGCGCCATCTCGTTGCTCACGCAAGAAATGCGTACGGCGCAACGCAGCAGGACTCTAATGGGCTAAGTTTGTAGGACATCGTGCATAAACTGTCACCTTCACAACTAAACATGTGTTGCAACTCTCTACGCAGTTTTAAAAAACATACCACTATGTGCAACTTTACATTTAAAGCCAGCAGAAACAGCGGGCACGCTGGTACCGTCAACGCGCGTCTCCATCCCGGCTGTCAGATGGTCAGGCGTGTAACTAGACTGCATCGATGCGCACTAGGCGGTAGCCGACTGAATAGAGGACTTGGCGAGATTTGGAACGAGACTTAACATGGCGGCACTGCCGGTTAGACAGCTAGGCAGTCGACTAACCGGGGTATTGGAACGCAGCCTCCATTGGTCAGAAAGCTGAAAAAGCGGGTGGAGCTTCAGGTATAGGCATGACCCATTAATGGCCAGACTCCCTTTTAATATACGGCTCTGCAGTGAACGTGGTTTCAGCTCGTGCATCGGTGTTTTTAGTCCATGCTGCGCGTGCCACGCCACCATGGAGGAAAGAAGAAAAGGAGGCGCCCCCAATGGTTTTTCGACATAAGAGAGAAGCATGTGGCAAGTGACGTAATGATAGGAGGTGCCCCGTAGCTGCTTTTGAGCCATGCGGGAGTCACGTTACCTGAATAGCCCAATGAGGTCGGTTTGCACGCGTCACTTTGGGGGCCCATGTAGTCCGAAACTATGTCTTGGGGGCTCCCATAGATATGTATGTAACCGAAACCGGAAAGCCAGTGGTGATGACACTAGAGTGGCCCCAATCTCGGCTTCACTTCTCGGCGCAATAGGGCTCCTCCTCTCTTTCCTCCATGCACGCCATGGAGCAGACTATGTTAAAAACATAGCGCGCGTTGCGAAGTGGACCGGCGTCGCTGTCCGATGGACGTGAAGATAAATGTTGTCAGTGCAACATTCGCGAGAACTGTTGTGGGCTGCAATTCAGTGAATCTGTATTGAAAAATGCCACAGTGCGTATCATGCCGCGCATATACGAAACACAACGATCGGACCCGTTCCAAATCCGCAAGGCCACGATAGGTATGCGCACGCTTCTCTTGCTGTCCCATTTGGTGCCTCTAATCTTTGCCTCCTGGGGATCCCATTCGTTGCCACCAATAGCTCTGTTGTCATTGCGTGTTTCTTCTAAACGGTAGCGCTTTGTGAACTGATTTTGCTTGCATTACACTAATTGAAACACGGACTTTCATTTGAGAGCAAGTTTTTTATTTTTTATTTTAGTGCCTCTTTAAACAATTCCCAAGTGGAATAAAGAAATACAAATAAGTGATTACAAAAAGTAATTATTAACGTATTGTAAGTGATTATTAATTCCTGAGGAAGTATGTTAGGCGTCAGCGTCGATGACAAAGCTTCTCAAGGGGCCTCCGAGAACGCGTGTCCGGCAATCGAATATCTCTTCTCGGAACAGGTATCACCTTTCTGATGAAACCAATTAACTGAGTGCTTCACTATGCTCGTGCGTCAGCCGGCTGACCGTCTCACTGTCAACCACATTTCGCCTATAATCATTCCTGGAGGCAAATGGCCTCCTCTCGCTATAGGATTGCGTGTTGGCGCAACAACTCATGTCCCAATTTGGAAAAGCCGCGCGAGTCAACACGTATAACGCCAGTGTGAGCTAGTGAAATCAATTATCGTGGAGCAGACCTTACTTCGCATCTCAGACGTTCACTCGAGCCCCTAAACTTGACTTATATGCGTGAGATTTTTCACTGCAGTGATACTTGCAGATATTTCCCATGACATATAAGACGCCTCTAAGGCTGCGTTTCTTCCAATAGACGTTAGAGGAATTTTCATCTGCTCTAGAGGTTCTGAAAAAAAAAATCGAACGCCTAAATTCCTTTACCTATGTGTGCATCGCATAAACCGCATGCTATGCTATGCTATGCTATGCTATGCTATGCCTCTTGTGTTCCAGCTGTGGCGAGGACCATGTGTCTTACAAGGCGCTCAGAAATCTACCGCTTGGCGCGCGCCAGTCTCTTCTGAGCATTTTCAACGCGTCCTGGGTAGCCGGTTCCGTCCCGACAGAATGGAAATGTGCGATGGTAATCCCCATCTTAAAGCCGGGCAAATCACCACACAACATCGATTCATTTAGGCCAATTGCCCTTACCAGCTGCATCGGGAAGACTTTCGAGAGAATGGTCCATTCGCGCCTCGCCTGGTACCTTGAAAGTACGGGCTTCTTCACGCAGGTGATGGCCGGATTCAGACAAGGTAGATCTCCCGTTGACAAGGTCATCGCCGTCACCTCCTCCGCGCAGCAAGCCCGATCTGAAGGCCTACATGCCGCCGCTGTCTTCCTTGACGTTCTGAAGGCTTAAGGCAGCGTACTCCACAGTACTGTTGTGGCGACACGCCAAGAAGCTGGCGTGGGGGGCCGGATGCTGTCGTTGATTCAGGACTTCCTATCGGACAGGTCTTTGTTTGTACACACTACGGAAGGGGACACCCAATCCTTCCCTGTTCGCCACGGCGTCCCGCAAGGTAGTGTGATCAGCCCTCTTATGTTCAACGTTGTCATGGCCTCCCTACCAGCTCACCTCCGAGGCAACATCAGTGTCACCATCTACGCCGACGACATATGCCTGTGGACCTCCGGCACGCGCCGTGACGCGATTCAGCATCGCCTGCAAGGAGCCCTCGATGATGTTGTCCTGTATCTTTCCGACCGGGGACTGTCTGTTTCACCATCCAAGACGGTCGCCATGGCGTTTACGCCCCGATCATTCCGCCAGTTCCCGCTACGTTGAAGGTGTGCCGGTGGAGTTCTGTCGTCGTCAATTTCCTGCGATGGAACTCTGGAACGTCATGGGGCCCTACCTGCACCGACCACTCGTCCACACCTCCCTGGTGACCGGAACCCTGAGGTACAGCCTCCCAGTCCTCCACGCCGTAATCAAAGCCAATGAACGCGAGCTCCTCAACATCCAGGCCCGCTGCCTGCGCGTCTGCTTGGGTGTTCCCAAGATATGCCGCTCTTCGGATTGCTCTCACGCACCGCCTATCTGCCCTGGGGCACAGAGACCTCTCTTTGGCCACCCTACTGGGCCATGTAGGGCAGAAGCAATGGGCTGTTACCAGAGCGCTATTATGCTTCCTGGGTGACTCTGGGCTCCTAGACTGCCTCTGAGCCATCGTGCACTCATGCCCTCCTGCTGCCCATGTGCCGCTTGCGTCTTTTTCCTTTTCTGTTGCTGTTTTTCTTTCGTCTCCTTTTTCTTCCTCCTTTGCCCCCCGTTTTCTACAAGGAATAGCAAGTCGACTTCTGTCTGGCTTCCCTTTCCCTTCTGCTTGTCTTTTTTTTGTAATAAACATATCCCCCCCCCCCCCATGGCGAGGTGTCCGACATTCCTCATTATCTGCTGCACTGCCAGCAGCATATTCCCCAACGGCAAGCCGTCCGTCGCCGTCTAATGCAGCCTGGCTGCAACACAATGTCCATGGTCACACTCCTTGGTCCCGTCCCTCGGCCTACCCAGTGGGCCGTCACCAGAGCCCTGCTCCGCTTCTTGAAAGACTCTGGCCTTGCGTCTGCCCTCTGACTGGGCTTTCTTGTGTAATGTCGTGCCTGTACTGCACTAACTATTCTTCTTTCTTTTTTCCCTTAGTTTTTCCTTTTCGTTCTTTCTTTCTCCTTTCTCTTTTGTTTTTGTTTATTTTGAGTCTTTTGTTCTTTTTTGGAATAGCAAGCCGACATTAGCATGGCTGACATTTCCTTTTTTTTTCTTTCCTTTCATTCTATGAAACATATTCCCCCCCATATGCTGCGGCCAGCTTCAGTCAATTCTTGACAGAATCCTGTAACGTAAAATATATGCTTCTGTTGCCTGAAATTGTGGCGGGTATTTTCGAAGAATGACTATGTACTAATAAATATTTATTCACTGCCCTTTTTCTTGCTGTGCTCTTCCTGAGTGGCGTTGTCATTGATCCCGGAGGTGATGCTCAGTAGAGACCATCTCGGCCACTTGACCACCTCACGCGCCTCCTAACAACAACAAAAGAAAGGAATGAAAATGTAGTGGGATGTTTCGCCGCTGAGGCGGCACCCTATCCCATTGCTTGAGGAGGAGAAGATGGTGATTGACGATAAATGTTCAGGGCCTCCTGAGCGCTTAATACGCACACCACAATTCTCTGTTCTCCGCACGAAACACATTAAAGCGACAGCTCAGACCCAAACCAAAACTTTAAAAAGCTGTCACGTGCACCTGATTTCACTCACGTGACAATGACACCGTGACGTCACTGTCAGTAGCTTCCGGTTTTGACGTAGACCTTTCTCCGCATTAGGTGTGGTGTGAATCACGTCAAAATGCAACCAGGATGCAGGAGTCGGGCATAGGTCGGCATTTTGCTAAGAATTCATTCAACATCTCATCATGGTCAGTTTTCCGCAAAGCCCATCACATCATATCACCGTCATAAACCATCACATCACGAGCCCATAACTCAACTTCAACCTCAGAATTCATCACTTCATAACCCATCATTCAACTTCAGAATTCATCACATCATAACCCATCATTCAACTTCAACTTCAGAACCCATCACATCACATCACATCATTCAACTTCAACTTCAGAATCCATCACATCACAACCAATCATTCAACTTCAGAACCCATCATCAGAATTCAACTTCAGATCCCATCGCGGTTTTGAAGTTGAATTCCTATGATGGGTTCTGAAGTCGGTGATGGATTTTGAAGTTGAAGTTTGTGATGGGGCTTTGAAGTTGAATACCTATGATGGGTTCTGAAGTCAGTGATGGATTTTGAAGTTGAATTCCTATGATAAGTTCTGAAGTCGGTGATGGATTTTGAAGTTGAAGTTTGTGATGGGGGCCTTGAAGTTGAATTCCTATGATGGGTTCTGAAGTCGGTGATGGATTTTGAAGTTGAAGTTTGTGACGGGGCTTTGAAGTTGAATTCCTATGATGGGTTCTGAAGTCGGTGATGGATTTTGAAGTTGAAGTTTGTGATGGGGCTTTGAAGTTGAATTCCTATGATAGGTTCTGAAGTCGGTGATGGATTTTGAAGTTGAAGTTTGTGATGGGGCTTTGAAGTTGAATTCCTATGGTGGGTTCTGAAGTCGGTGATGGATTTTGAAGTTTGTCACGGGGCTTTGAAGTTGAATTCCTATGATGGGTTCTGAAGTCGGTGATGGATTTTGAAGTTGAAGTTTGTGATGGGGTTTTGAAGTTGAATTACTATGATGGGTGCTGAAGTCGGTGATGGGGTTTTTGAAGTTGAACTCCAAGAAAGCCCTAGGTGGGGTGTGGCCCGGCTACAGGATTACGACGCTAGCGTCCTGCTCGCCTGTGTTTGCGTGGGTTTCCTGGTAGTGGCAGCAAAAGCGTAAGCGAACGAGGGGTATACTGCTTGGAGGGTGCGGTCAGCCTGCACTCGGTTGGACTTGGAAGCAGGGTTTACCAATGAAGGAGGAAAGGGAGGGATGTCACGTTTGACCTCCGCTGTCGCATGTGAACTGCGGAAGGTGTATTGCTTGCGCGGTATATAGGGTTGTTGCATAATATTGCGCCCGTTGTTGACAGATAAGTGAGCGCATAGCACATTGCGCGTTTATGTGGCTTCGAGTGACCGCTGATGGGGTTTTGAAGTTGAATACCAACGAAGGCCTACGTTGGTGTGCCCGGGGCTCGCGCTGGAGGATTACGACGTTGGCGTCTTCCTCGCCCCTGTTAGCGTGGATTTCCTGGTAGTGGCGGCGAAAGCGTAAGCGGAGGAGGGGTATGCTGTTTGGAGGGTGCGGTCGCCTTGCTCTGGGGTGGGCTTGGAAGCAGGGTGCACCAAAAAAGGAGGAAAGGGAGGGATGCAACGTTTGACCTCCGCTGTCGCATGTGAACGGCGGCGGGAGGTATGTTGCTTAGCGGTAGGGTTGTTGCACAATGTTGCGCCCGTTGTTGACAGCTATGTGAGCGCATAGCACATTGCAGGTTGATGCGGCTTCGTACGATACCCTTGCCTGCCGGCAAATTGAACGTTCATATGACTTCGTACGATCGTCGTGTCTGCCGGTACATTGCACGATCATGTGGCTTCGTACGTCTGGCTTTTCCGCCGTGCCATTTTTCACTCGTGACGCGGGGGTATTAACTTCGGCATCGGAATACATCGTAGCCAGCCACTCAGTATTACATGAGTTCTTGTGACATGATGCTTACTGACACTGGAAATAGCCGTCATGAACGAATTCAGCGACCTGTAATCACCTTCGCTGGACATATGTTTTTACTCTAATTCTTTCATGCAATACACCACAGCAGTGGTTCATCCGGAATCCCAAGCAGGGGGCGTGGTCATTATTACCGCTACTTGATAACAGCTTTACACGTATAATTATCGACATGTCATTACAGCTGAAACGGCAAGCCCCCTTTTTTGCAGGGAGTGTCGCCAAACTTTTTTCTTTGGGGGGGGGGGGGGGTGTCACAGGGATGTATCATGATCTGGATAAATCACTGACACCAAAAACTGAGAATCTGTCCTCAGAAAAGTGTAACCCATTGTATTTTTTTTCCTCCGAGGAGGGTATATACGGACGAACACTAAGCGAATTCTTAAAGCTCAGCTCCGCCGATTTTCGACTGCGACAGAATGGAGCCATGCTTGGGCTGTGCGTTCGTTTCCGCACAGGGAGCATACATGTGAAAAATTTTCACCCATTTGTTTGTAGTTTTTAAGAAAACATTTTTTTAAATTTCCCTGGCACGGCGGTCCTGTGGTCGGCAAACCCTGACCAATCCCGGCTTCGTCCTGGCTTAGCCGCGCTCGTGGCTCGGCTAACGCCAAATCGTCGATGCGATGGCGGAGATCTATGGGCGAAGATGAATGTTTTGGGTGTGTTCCGTGATAATTGCTGTCGTTAATAGCCTCAAAGATAGTTTTGCAGGTCTTCTTTAACAAGCCTTACAGGATGGCCTCGTTGTGCAACGACGGCCGTCGTGAGCGGACATTCTGTGCCCGCACTGTGCTTCATGCTACCAACAAGACCTAACACCTAACGTGTGACGTACACTTACGCATTCTCAATAGCTTTGGCAGCGCACTATGCGCGGACTTGCTGCGCGTGCAGAAAGCACCACCAAAGCTATTGAGAACGAGAACGTGCTCGAAGACGAAGTATTCCTTATAAGAAACATGATAAAACGGTGCGGTGGTCCCCGATAGCTCGTGACAGCTATTTCAGCACGATACAGCGGCCATGACGGAGTGTAAACACAAACTGGTTGCCAGGCAGAGCTGGCTAGGTGTGGCTATCCAATCCGCGCAGTTCCAAGTATGACGTCACAAGTGGAACCGCCGCCCGGTAGTTTTTCTCAAATTTCTCACGAAGGAGTATGGAAATTTGGAAAGCAATGTGCGTTTATGAATGAAGTTGGGACCACGGTTCTGAATATCACAACGTCTTCATACTTTCGGAACAGCAGCGGAGCTGCACTTTAACGACCGAGGCGTTTGGACACATGTAATACATACAGAATGTGAGGCGCAAATTGAAGTGAAGACCGCAAGGAGCCCGGAAGACCAACAACTTACAGTCCGTGAAACAGTTTCTTTTCCTCTCTCGCAATCTCTAAATAAATATGTGTCGACACAGTTTACAACAATTCCCACTCTTACCTGTTTTTATTTGATGTTTGAAACAACCTCTCATCATAATCACTTGACTGTATAGTGTTAGTCACTTTTGAGGTAACTTCGCAAAAGTATCATGAGCAAAGTTAGAAATTTCTATTTCGCTTCGCGTCCAAGCAGGCAGAACGCACAACGCGGGCTCCTTTCTTTTTATTTTGCTGCTGAAAAATCCGACGACAGTGACCCCGCCTCTTGCACGTGCGCGGCGCCAGCAGCCTGTCTGCTTTGCCTTGTTGCAGCGCGATGTACTGGATGTATACGCAAACGCAATTCCGACGTGCTTCTGAGTTAGGTCGTAGCAGAGCGTTCGTTTGGAGTGCGTGGAGTGCATTTTTTTTACGGGGAAGGTGATAAGGCCACTGGCAAGGTTCTATGAAATGTGCGCGGAAAATGGGAACTCGCAGAACTTGGAATTCCAATTCTGACTTTGTGCCCAATTGACAAGGTATATTCGGAACTTTCGGAACGCAAGAGCTTTCATTTCTCACTTAATTTCATTTTGATAACTTGAAGGTTGTAACTTCATTAAATATTTAGCTTAATGACGTAACTAGCAACTTTTGGGTGGTAATTAACTTCCCCGCCTCTGCTGAAATGTACTTTATTGGCGATGAATATCTAAGAAATAGCAGCTGCGTGCTCTGATGGAACACTTGTGTCCGATGGATGCTACATGCATGCCGAACACAGAATTCCCCAAAACATGACCTATGCACCTCAGATAAATAAGAGACCTATAGCGACTTCTGTGTATTACATTTAACATAAAACACGTCCACAAAAACAATGCCAGCCCGATCTTGTCCTATTTGGATCCCAATCACACAAAGGAAAAATAAGCAATCTAAGAAGACACAAAATAAGCCTAATAAAGCACACTTCGTCAGCACGACAGCAATCTGCTGTCGTCTAGTAAAACGCGCGTACGCGACCGAAGGCGGAGGCTCAAATCCAAACCCATCCAATATACATATATAAGCACATTATAGCTGTAGGCGAGCAAATGAGCCAAACTGAACAACCGCAACGTGCAGACCGCGCGACCGCAGAAAGCCAAATCGCATCTCGACCTAACCTACCGCTCACATTCGCAACATACAGTTGCCTCCGGCTACATGACATTGCCCCCCGCGCCCCACTACGCCAGAGAGTAACGCGTTCCAAACACTTTCCCTCCCTGCGACCGCCGATACACAACAAGTGGGGGGGGGGGGGAGGAAGTCCGCCAGGCATCTGCAGTGTCAGGCCCACACGCCCACACCAGACACGAAACGCGAAGCGTTTATGTTCGCTCGGTGCACTCCAATACACATTTGCCATTCACTCCGCATGCGTTCGCACAAGTAACAGTCACGACACGTGAACGTCATACATCGACTAAACATTGTCGGCTTCAAAACTTATTATGAAGACTTCGAAACCTATCCGTCATCTTCAAAATCCATCGTGCAGACTTCAGCTTCAAAACCCATCCCGCTGACTTCCCCTTAAAAACCATCGCGCTGACTTCAAAACCCAACACACGGACTTCAACTTCAAAACCCATCACGCGGACTTCAACTTCAAAACCCATCACGCGGACTTCAACTTCAAATCGCATCACACAGACCTCAACTTCAAATCCCATCACACAGACTTCAACTTCAAAACCCATCACGCGGACTTCAACTTCAAATCCCTATCATAGCCCTTCATTCAACTTCAACATGAACTTCACATCACATCATAGCCCTTCATTCAACTTCAACTTCACTTCACATCATGCCGTTCATTCAACTTCAACTTCACATCACATCATGCCCTTCATTCAACATCACATCATTCTCTATGAGGTGATGGTGAATGAAGTCGGTGAAGGCCATCATGAATGAATTCGCCGACCTATCAGTCGGGTGCTGATCAGCATTCAGCACGCAGTGATAATGATCAGTTGATGATGATGAGAGTGTTTTTAGAGTGAGCTAATTTGAGTTCTTATCCTTCCTATACAGACGAAACATCGGCCAGATCGGCTTTCAAGTCGCAGAAGGCTGCTACGACATGTCCATCGTTCTCGCCGGCGTTTTCGTGTTCAAAAGCAAGAATGTCGTCTTCCTTGGATTCATGTGTAAGACGTTTTGTTTGAGGCTCGCTTTGACAACGGCGCCTGCTTCGACTGCCTTCGTAGGATATTTGGCCGGCTTGCGATGGCAGCCGCCGTATATTGAATTTCTCATACAATCGTCCTATGCTTGCCGTGTACGCTTCCATCGAATTTTTAAAGTGCCATGATTTGTCGTCTAATAAATGAGAATTGCCTAGAAAGCTTCGCTTCATTTCTCGCACCATCCAGACGTAGTTCTACGCAAAAGATATGCGGCATAAGCTATGCCCTCCTGTTCGTTTTTCTTTCTTTTTTCCTCTTCGAAGAAATCAAGCCAGCCACTCCATACAAAACTTGCTCCTTGCGTTTTATGTTGTATTTTAAAACATACCTCAATAATCCTCATCTCGCCTGCACGCCCTTGTGACGTCCGCTAAGATGTAGCAGCTCCTGCCTTTCGTCATCGTTTCGCAGAGGGAGACCATTCGCCATTACTTGCGCCTCAGAGCTCACCACCGCCGCCATCCACTAATAGCAAAAGTTTGTCGCCGGAAGCAAAGCAATGCGTACAACTATTTAATGGAAGTGAAACCTAAGGTTCCCCCGTTTTCTGCACAATCAGCGGTGTCCACGACGCCTCCGTGGTCGCTTCCATTACCATCGATCTCACTGTCGGTCCCTGGTCTTAAAGTCAAAAGAAGCCAAGTGCCTACATCAGTTCTCAAACAGCTGGCAGTGAATATGATGCATAGTCGATGTACTGACCACACTGCAGTTTTCACTGACGGATCTACAAGTCATGAATGTTCATCGTCTGCGTTTGTTATCCCAACGGACGATGTGTCGCATGGATACCGTCTCACACCGCACATCATCAACTTGAGCTATATGCTCTCCTGTTGTTTCTGCGTAAGACATCGTGTGACGATCCGCGGACCTGGGTCGTTTACTCAGATTCAAAGGCTGCTCTTCAATCTATAGCCAACATGGGGATACGTGGACCGCTCGCCCCAGTTGTCACTGATATACTCCATCAAGTTCAGCGTCTAAGCGATCACAGTCATCATATATCCCTGCAGTGGGTCCCGGGTCACTGTGGGTTGGGCGGAAACGAAGAGGCCGACAGAGCGGCAACGGCTGCTCAACAGTCTCGGACGGTTGTACCAATAGGGTTATCAAGAGGAGACAGGAGATCACTTCTGATTCAGCTCATCCAGCCACTAGCTCGCCAGCAGTGGATTTGGGACATCACTGACAGGTCTCTCATGTATTCGATAGATCCAACTTTGTCCTTCTCAGTTCCAGACCGTTTACCACGCTATTTTACGTCCCTCCTGCGCAGGCTTCGTCTCAATGTAGCCTTCACTCCCCAACCAATTGAAGTACCGGATCGGATATTGTGACAGCAGGCTATGCTCCAAATGTGGCGCCGTAGCGAACATTGAGCACGTCCTAACAGAATGTGAGCTCTACGAAACGGAGAGGCGGCAACTCTGTGCTCAGCTGAGTACTGCTAGCCGACAGACGTTCAACTTGGCTGCAATTGTTGGCCCATGTCAGAGCCATGTGCAACACCGTCGAGGTCTTTTGATGTCCTTGGAGTTCCTCTTGTCTATCGGTTTTCTCCAGACGCTGTAGGATCCCCCCCCCCCTGTATCTCAATGACCATTGGTGCCTCTTTCATGTTTTTTTTTTCTTCACCTTCCTTTCTGTGACGTAGCGCAGCGCAGCCAGTGGAGGAGAGCTCAGTTGTTGTACTTGCACATAACTTTATATCTCACATCTAATATTTCGCGTGTAACGGGGGAGTGTACTGCTCTCCAGTGGTGAATCACCCCAGGTCATAGTCACGATTTATTTGTTGTTGTTGTTGTCATCGTAAGACCAAAACCGGGTGTGAACGTGTCGCAAGTTTTTCTTATTTATCTCAGAAACTACGGCGGTCTGGTGGATCCGATTTCGTATGTGGAACCTCCGCGTAACTCATACCGTGTGGCGACATTCCCCAGAATACGCCAGAAGAATATGCGTAAAACGTCATCGCATTCTCCTGCCACGTAGGCGTGAGCGCTCAACACTCGTGTCTTTTCGTGCACTGCTAACCGTGGGGAACATCCTGCAGCACAATCACAAGATATTCCGTAGCAGACGACAGGAAAAGACGCACACGCTGTCGTCTGCTAAGTGTGCAGTACTGGCAGAACGACAATTCCGATATCCCGGCAACGTGCGGGGGGGGGGGGGGGGGGACGTAGGGATTCGAGCGGTCTGCCTGCCTAGATTGGCGGCAGGTTGCTCGGGGAAGGGACGGGATAACAGGGGGTAGGGGAAGGGGGGCGAAGATTCGACGTAACACGCGGCGAAACTTCTCCCCGTGAACAGTTAGCTGCTTTTTCTTCCCCTAGAATATTTCGTGGGGACGTCGCTCGTGTGAACTCACAGATAGTAGAATACAACTCTAAATTGCCAAAATCAGTCGATGGCTACAGTGTGTCCCTTTAAAATACGCTGTCGAGCCTCGCTAAATCTCTCCCATAAGCTTAAGAATTTTTGCCAAGGCGGTCCACGGGGCACAGCATACGGAGGAGCTTGCATACTGCCCGTACGACTGGCAGCTTCACCCCTCAAACAATTATGCCGTTTCTCATTGTTCTGGAATCACCCCTCGCCGAACTGAAGCAAAAGCCTCAGCCTTTAAATCGATGCCAATGATGAGGACGGTACCCGGTAGGGGAACAGTCTTTGTCGAAATATTGGCGGCTCCCGACAATATAGCGTAGCCAGAAAAATATTCCGGGAGGGGTTCTACATAGGAACCTTACATGCGGGAGAGTATTTCCCCCTCGATTACTCTCTCCCAAATGCGCTGCCAAAGGTATGATTTCGCGGTGGGAAAGGGCTTGAACCCCCCCCCCCCTCCTCCTCCTCTGACAAGGCCAATGACTCCCGACCTGGGGCTCTGCGGAGAGTCACTGAAGTAGCTCTGGCCACTTCAGTTTGCTCTGAGCTGCCACTGTCAACGGTTGTCTTTCCACGCCCGTCCACCACAATCTACTTTCACTGGAATCTACTTTCACCGGATCGCTGCAGCTTCTACTTATTGACACTCGTCAAACTGTTAGCTGTGGCCCTATCAATCATGATCCATTGTTCGCTGTCTGCTCCGAATTGAATGTTTAATGATGTTTGCGCGTCCCCTCGAGCTGAACGTCAAATCAGCAATAAAATGAATCGAATTTCATTTGCATAGCAGTTGTATAAGCAGTATTAGAGTTTCACTGCACGTACATACGCACGGCCGCGTCCTCATCAGTAATTTCTATGACGTAACCTGAGTGAACTGAGGTGTGGCTGAACCTGCTGCGTTTAGCGGCAGCCGTTAGTTTTATCGCGTTTCATTTCGCTTTATCGTTCTTTTCCTTCGAGACCCGGGGCTGATACACGCTGCGATTTGAATAGGCTGACGACGAAGAGTAAATTTCTATGTGCTGCACGCAGACATACGAGGGTGGTTCAATAAATAGCCTTAAAACTGTAATTAAATTTCCCAACTTTATCACATAATTAATATTCCCGCTGCGAGTGGTAGTGCAGGTCTTATACTTTGTATGTTGTGTTTCGTGGCGGCGGGGGGGGGGGGGGGGGATATACCTATTGAAAAAAAAAATAAAGGGAGGAAAGGTTAGTCAGGCGTAGGCCGACTTGCTATTCCTTCAAGAGAAAAGAAAACACACACACACACACACCAAAGGGGCCTTAGCGGATGGTCGAGAGGCCGGTGGCACGAAGAAAGCTCAAGAAGGTAGTCGTAACCGCCACCTGGTTGTACAGGACCGGGCCGAGCAGGGTGGCCAAAGTAACGTTAGGGTAGCCAAGTTGTCGCAAGTGTCGTTGGAGGATAAGGCTTTGTGAGAGGTACCGGTTGCAGGATAATAGGTAGCGCTCAATGTCGGCTTCCACACATCAAGTTGTGCAATTGGGGGAGTTCGTTTGGCGCATTTTATACGGGAGTGAGGGTGTCCGTGCAACATTCATGCGAAGACGATGGAGGAGTAACTCTTCAGATCTATTGCAACGGCAGGCAATAGTAAAATCCTGCCGGGGGTCAATGAGATGTATGAAGTGATGATATGACGTAGAGTCCGCTCGGAACTGCCGGATACGGAAAAAGCGCCAACGGCGAAAGACGAAAGACGAAGTTGCGGAGAACGGTCCTACATTCTGTGAGCTCTCTTGATTTACAAGCTATTTCCCGGGGTTTGACTTCCTGCTGCGTCGTCTGCCCCTGGTCTCTTCCCCAGTGTCGCTCGGAGCAGCCCCCGCCTCGGCCATGCCAGTGGTTCCGGCAGCACTTTGCGCCGTGAGACCTCCCAAGGATCACGCGTTTGACTTCATCGTACCCGACAGCGTGCCCGCGACATAGTATTTGAAGCCGGCAAAGTTACAGTAGAATCTGTAGAAGTTCCTCTGCTTCCTGTATCTTCAACTAGAACCGTGTACCTGACCGTGAAGAGGCTTCCCGAATATGCTCCTGATGAGACTCTGGTATGTGCTCTGGCGCCGTATGGGGCTGTGCTGGACTTCTCCTTCCCTGATTACAAATATCGGCCAACAATTCGCAATGGCACCCGCGTCGTCAAGATCGCAATGAAGAAACCGGTGCTTAACTTCTTGTCGGTTGGTGCTTACTGCGCGTTGGTGGACTATAAGGGCATAAAGAAGATTTTCGGCGGATGCGGGTCAGAGGGCCATATCCGCAGCGATTGTAAAGTGCCCCGCTGTGAAAGATGCGTCGCTTTTGGTCACCTTACGGCTGGCTGCAGAGCCCCTCTCTTCGCTGCGGCCAGGGCCACGCCACGGTAAATTGCGTTATGAGAAGGTCTTACTCGTCGGCTGCAAAGGGCGAGCGCCTAGTTTCTAGGTCCCCACCCGCTTCGGCTGCTGCTGCGAAGAGTCCCTTTGGACTTTGAATTCCCCGCCTTGGGCACACCTCAAGTTGATGCTCCCGCATTGGTCAGTACTGTGCTCCCTTTAGTCAGTGCGTCTGCCACGGACCAGCTCCCGTGGCTCAGTGGTTAGCGTGCTAGCCATGTCACGTCGAGACTGGGAGGTACCCGGGTTCGAATCCCGGTGCCGGCTGTGCTGTCTGGGGTTTTTCCTGGGTTTTCCTCAGACGCTTTCAGACATATGTCGGCACAGTTACCGTAGAAGACGGCCCAGGACGCACACAGGGCGTCAGTCGTCACGTTGCCCACATACGTGAGGCCGACAACGGCAAGCCCTTTCACCATCACCACAACCATCATCTGCCACGGACGCGCTAGGGGACCAACAAACTGCGACTGCGACCTCGTCGGGCGAGCAACAGTGTAATTCTGAAAGTTCATCAGCTGTGGAGGTGGTCGGCGTGGAATCTGATGCAGGGTGGGACCTTCCTGCGGCTTCCACCGCGGATGCGCGTGACCGTGAGCGTGATGCGGTTCCCGAGGCCTGCAGCATGGAGGCCAACTCTTTTGCCTCGTGTGGCTCGTCAACAACGCTTTATTCGTTGCACGGGTCTGATGACATTGGTGATGAGCCGATTGACTTGGCTATTGTGGGCCCCTGTGACGTGAGCGGTAAGCATTGTCGTCAAACGTCGACGTCTTGTGACAGCGACCCAGCACACCGAGGGGCCAAGCCCATGCGGAAGAAAGCGAAAAATTTCTTGTGTGACGAGGATACCGTGTCACCGCCTATCTGACGCCTCTAATGAAACCTACTATGTGTGTCTGGCTCATCTTTCCATTACTCATGGTTCTTCGCATACTGACTCTTAACGTGCAAGGGCTTCGCTCTGCTGCCAAACAAGTGGAAGTCATACAGCTCGCTCGTAGTGTTCAGTGTGATCTGCTTCTGCTACAAGAGACACATTTCCACCGTTATTCTGAGGTGGTTCGGTTTGAGGAGAGATGTGGGGTGCGGGCTTTCTTTAGTTTCGGCACTTCCCGGCAATGTGGAGTCGGCGTCGTTGTGCTAAATAGGGCTCTACTGCCGCATTGTTCCACCCGATATGACACTGACGGTAGAGTGCTGTGCTTGGACATTTTCATTGGATGCAGGAAGCTGCGAGTGTCGAATATTTACGGCCCGGCGCGTTCTTCTGATGCTAACAGCGTCTTCCGCGACCTGCACACAGATTTCGTTCCTCCTTCTTCTGACGTCATACTTGCTGGTGATTTTAACTGCGTCTTGGACTCTGTCCGTGATGTTCATGGCCCGGGTCGTGGCAGACCGACATGGAGTGCTCGAAAACTGAAGCGGTTGGTGGAGAATCGTGGCCTTACTGATACCTGGACTGCTCTTCATGCCTCTCAGTACTCAGTTACGTGGTCTAGGGCTGACTCTTCGAGCCGGCTGAATCGGTTTTATGTGTATTCGGGCCTTCTGGCTGCAGTTGTGGAGTACAGGGTCATTCCCACAAGCCACCCGGGGGTTCATGTGAGTGACCATAGTGCTGTCCTGCTGTCATTGGACTCTTCCGCGTTTGAAGCGTCTCGGGCTTCTCGCTGGAGACTGGACATCTCTCTACTTTATGATGATGTTGTTGTGTCGGAAGCCCGGTCTAGAATAGCTGCGTATCTCTCTGGTCGTTCCCCCACGCCTGAAGCATGGGAGGCTTTCAAGGGGTGAGTGCGTTGCCTTTTTCAGTCATTGCTGGGCAGGCAGCGTGCTCGGTACCGGAGTCCTCTTCTTAGACGTCTGGCTACTAAAATACGTATCGTGAGAAGGGGAGCGCCATTATCGCCACTGATGCACGAATACCTGAATTATCTTCAAGAAAGATCCCGGCTCCTGCTTAGATCGTCGCCAGGTGCAGCACGAAAGACTCAACTCAGGGCGCAGGCGCTTGCTGGGCCTGGTGTAGTGAGATACATTCACTATGCTCGGCACGCGCCGGGCGGCCAGCAGCCTCCCCGCAGTTTTCGTCGGCCTGATGGAACGCTCACGGAGAACTTTGATGAGATCGTCAGCGACTATGAAGATTTCTACCGCTCTCTTTACACAAGCTCTCCCGTGGTACCTGCTGACGGCAGCGATCTTTTAGCTGGGCTGCCGGTACTCTCGGCGGTGGACCTACTCTCCTTGGATGTGCCTCTGACTATAGAAGAGCTCGACCGTACCATTGCCAACTCTGCCCATGGTACATGTCCGGGCCCAGACGGTCTCCCCACTGAGTTTTATGTAGCATTATGGCCTGTCAACGGCAAGTTCTTCCAGGTCATACAGCTATGCCTATCCGGACAACCCTTTCCTGCCTCATTTGGATTTGGGCACATTGTTGTCTTACCCAAGAAAGGCGGTGACCGTGCCGACCCGGAGAACTGGAAACCCGTGACTACAAGTTTTTGGCATCAGTTTTAGCCCAGCGCATCCTGAACGTGTTGCCATCGATCGTTCATCCCTCTCAGACTTGTTGTGTCCTCGGTCACAGCATGTACGTACGACACGTTATCTGGCTTGCGTGATGTCCTGCGATTCGCCGCGACCCTCGCCAACAGTGGCTGTTTTTTATCACTCAATCAAGCAAAAGCCTTTGACCGTGTAGAGCACCAATACCTGATTACTGTGCTTCAGGCGTATCATTTTCCACAGTGGATATGCAACACAATCGGTCGGCTATATAACAATCACCGCAGCCGCCTGTACATGCTGTGCCGGTTTTCACAGGAGTTTGCGGTGGCCAGGGGAGTTCGGCAAGACTGTCCGCTTTCTCCCGCTTTGTTCACCTTATCAACTGATCCTTTCCTGTGGAGTATTGACACGAACGTGAACATTCATGGCCTACCTCTACCAATGTCCGGTTCGTGGAAGGTGGCGGCGTACGCCGACGATGTTATGGTTCTTCTCCGTGATTCGGCCTCTGTGACTGAAACCCTACGGCTCTACAATGCCTATGCAACATTTTCCGGTGGGATGCTGAACTTGAGAAAGTCTCAGCTAATGCCCATAGGACCTAGTGGTTCGTTCGCACATCTTCCTTTTCCTTGTGTTCCATCACTGAAAATAGTGGGAGTGGTGTTTGACAGGAGCGGGCCTACGAAGGCTAACTGGACGAGCGCCTCGCAGGCCATCACCTTGACATACGAAGCTGCAGATGCCCATGAGCTTTCGCATCTTGAAAGGGCCTACCTCGTGCGGAAAGTCTTTTGTGGGCGTATATAGCATTCGAGCCACGTGTCAATCGCACCACACGCAGTGGTGACCAGGCTCCACACCATCATCATGTCCTTCCTGTGGCGGAAGAAATGTTATAGGCCCGTGGCCCGCATTTTCCTGTCGCTGTCATTGTCGTGGGACGGACTGGCCGTACCGGATGTCGGCCTTATGAACCGCGGGATTGCCCTAAAGACTGTCCTGAGAGTTCTTTCTGGCGCACCCTCGCCGACTCGTGTACTCCTGAAGTACTGGATGGGCCCATTACTTCAACGTGTCTCACTACCGTCATACTGTCCGTCCGATCCAGCAGCGCGATCGCCGCTTCGCTTCCATGCAGCTGTCCATACCTACTGCCAGCAATTGATGCGGTTCGCTCTTCCTGTGGTGCCGAGTTCAGTTACTCCCACCAGATGTCAGTCAGTCTTGTGGAGCGCAATGCGTACGGATGACGAATGGGCTAGCCGTTCGCGGCAAGCAACATCCATCGCGTGGACAAGGATTATTTATTCTTGGCTTCCTGCGCCTCTCCATGACATCCTGTGGAGCTTCGCGTGGGGCATTCACCCAACGCGAGACCGCCTTCACTCATGGAATATGACCGCGACCAACCTGTGCCCGTATTGCGACTGCGTGGAGACTAACACGCACGTGTTGTTTCAGTGCCGCATTGCGAGGATTGTCTGGCAGCTTGTTCGGCGTCACACGAATGTAATGTGACGAGTGCCCCTAGACCGTAGACGGTCAGTCCACCCAATCAGCGTACTCATCACCGCCTGTGGGGCCCAGACGCTGTGGTCCACCCGCTGTAAGGCGATCGCGCAACGTAGGCGCAACGTCCCCATTTTCCTGGTAGTAGGTACTACGCGGACATCTGTAACGGGTGTCCTGCAGCGACAGCTGTTCGCGCTCGGGGAAGAAGGATTCCGGCGTCGATAGCGGCACCACCCTTCAGTTTGTGTGCAGGGCGGCCACGTTTCCCTAATCAGAGCGCCACCATAACTGATCTCCTCACTGTGTAGATAGATTTTATCATTGGCATTCCTGCGTGCATGCTATCGTTGTTCATCTGTATATATGTGTTCATGTGTGTACTCACGTGTGTGTGTGTGGCATGGGGGGTGTATGCGTGTGCGTTGCAGAGTTTATTGCGTCGAATAAATCTTCCCACAAAAAAAAACAAAAAAAAAACAGGCAGATGTCATTAGGGGTAGTGGGGTAGCAGGAAGAGCTCTGGTAGGTGTTGCGTGTCTTGCCATTCTTTCTGCGCGGGTGTTACCAATAAGGCCTACGTGTCCCGGGATCCATTGGAGCGTCACAGAATGGCCAGTAGCCGCGAGCTGTGTCAGAGCTTGCAGTATGAGCGCGTGGAGAGTGCATATAGTGCTGGGGCGAAAAGAGAGCAGCACATTCAGTGAAGCCTTGCTGTCAGTCAGAAAAACCCACTGTGCTGCCGGCAGACCGACCAAGTGCTGTAGAGCCGAGGATGCCGAGGAGTTCTGCTTCCATGGAGGACATTGGGTAAGGGAGGGCAAAGGCTTGCTGAAAGTCACTATCAGGGATATAAAATGCAGCGCCCCAGCTGTCTGCCGTGACTGAGTCGTCCGTGTGTACCTGGCGATGGTCCTGATACGTGGAGTGCAGAAAATCGAGAGCGAGTCGGAGGGCTACAGGTGCGGGAGTGTCAAGCTTGCGCTGAAGACCGGGGACGGAGGAGCAGATATCAGGACGTGCAAAGGTCCACATTGCTGGCGCATAAGAGGGAGCGGTTGAGGAGGAAGGTTGAGGAGGAAGCTGATCCTTCAGGCGGGCGATGGCCTTGCCGAAAGCTGAGTCAGGGTATAGTCGTCGTCAATATGGCGAAGATAGTGGTGAGCGTGACGGGTGAGATAGCGAGTATATACTCGAAGGGTACCAGCATCTCGTAGAAGGGGAACAGGCGTCTCCCGTGCTTCAGCAAGAGTACAGTAAGTCTCTGATGTTCGTGGTACTGCCAAAGAAATGCCTAAGGCCGCGGACCTGGGTGTTAAGTAGCTTGCGCTCCTGTGTTTGGCTGAGAGGGCATGCAAGACAGGGAGGCAGTGTCAGGTCTGCAAGTCTACGTCTGTCTTCGAAGATGCGCAATAAACCAAATAAAGAAAAAAATGGCGTTCCTTCACGAATTTTTTTGCAGACGATCTATCGAACGGATTTTTATTCTGAAAACGGCTTTGGTATCTGGTGACTGAAGAGATCAGATGTTCTCATTGGAGCAACTTCGTAGCTTTTATAATTAAAAAGTTAATTATTGAAAGTTAATTAAGACATTGCCTTAGGAGTCTGTTAATGCCCCCTAGGGAGTGCCCTTCAGCATATGCTATATTGCAATTGATTTCATCTCGGAAAAAGTGATTGATATATTTTAAAAAATCTGTTCACACTTAGCGTGGACACCCTGCATATTATATTATATAGTATATATTTAATATAGTCACTTGTTCAGTTCCTGCCAATCTGTGGCCCTCTGTGTGAACTGTGATCAATTTCGTGGTTGTTTTCCTTTTTGTTTGTTTGTTTTTCTTTTTTCTTTCTTTGCTGGGAATAGCAAGCCGCCGTAGCGCAAGCTAACCTTTCCCTCCTTTTTTTTTACAATAAACATATTCCCCCACTGCACGCACCCTCAACGCATTAACCTCATCTTTTTGTAAGTCATATTTTCTTTAATCCATTTCATCCTTCTTTCACCGTTTGTTACTTTATCCTTTATTTCCTAATTCTTTTATTTTTATTTATTTTATTCTTCTTCTATTTATTTTTCTTTTTTCTTTGCGGAATAGGAAGCCGACGTCCCGTTTGTGCTTACCTTCCCCCTTTTTTTTCTTTGCTCTAATATATATATCCCCCCCTCCCCACCGCACGGGCTCGGGCTTACCCGAAAACCTGACCCCCCCCCCCCCCCCGGGGTAAAGACTTCTTTTTGCGGGCCTGGGCTGGGCTCCGGTTTGACCATTACGGGCCCGTACATTGCCAGGCCTAGGTCGGGCTCGAGCCTGTGTTACCCCACTTTTAGTTAGCCACGGTCAACTTTTACAGCCTGAAACTTTGGGCGGGGCATGGGCCGGGAAACCCAGAAATCCTTCGGGATTGGGCCTGCCCCTGACCAGGTATGGAGCCGCCGGGCCGGCCCGCGGGCGGGTAAATCAAAGGAATGCCGGACTCGGGCCGGGCCTGGGCCTAAGAATGCGGCCCGTGCAGTGCTCTACTGCACATTATGCAGTATCTTATATCTCTTCGCAAACGTGAAAAAACAAAAAACAAAACAAAAAGGAACTGACTTAAGAAATACTCAGAAAAACACATAACACAAATAGGGGGAACGCAGTTAGATAGGTTCTGAAATATTACAGAGAGTCGCGTCATTCCTCATTATATCCGATGGGGGTTAGTTTATGAGAATAATTTAAATCGAAGGGGGTGCTCAGACATGTCTTGTTGAATGTCAATTAAATGAAAAGAATAAGAACAAAAAATCTGCTTCGCCGATGTCTCGCCTTTTCTCTTATGTAGAGGTAGCGGACAAAAGCACAACCGCTACACAAATTTGTACTTTCTACCCCAACGTTACTCAAAACTAGCGAATACGGTAGCGGTTGGTCGGGTATGAACAGCAGTATTGCACCCGCTACCAAAAATGAGTAACGAAATACCGCTACCCGCTACTCCACAGAAAAGTAGCGCAATACTATCGTCGCTACAAATTTGAAAAAGTAACGCGATATCGCTACCGCTCCCAAATAAAAGTAATGTAAATACTACGCCGCTACTTATCTGCTACCGTGCCCTTCTCTATGCAACACCTTACCGTATAGGCATCTCATTGTCAAACGTGTCTAAAGACGGTGCAATATTTAAGTTCCCTCACATGCAATACAAAGTATACCACTACTTACAGCCAATATATACTATTTCAGATTGATCGTGACCTTGAGATTACGCGCATTTAAGATATAATTTATTGCGCATTGCGCATGTGTGCATTTAATAATGTTTGGTGTCAGAATGTTTCAAACACAAGACTTTTTCTGCAATGACAGTATTTTGTCCGAGATATCCGCGGAACCCAACCTCAAACTCTTTCGTCTGCTTCCTGTCGACGGATTGATCAGTTTTTCCTTGTGATCAAGTGGCGCAACTGCCATCATAAACGACCACTCGTCGAGCCATCAATAAGTCGCTACCAGGAGGTGAAAAGATCAAACGAATGGCATAATCTTGTGCTCTCAGCAGGGTGCTGTTGGCATACTGCACGAAGACTTAGGTCTCACAGGAATTACGACTTAATATTGTTGTCTACACCCAGTTTCCCTTCCGCACGACGGCTTCTCCTACACTCTAAGAAAAAAACGGAGTAATTTTACTCCTTTTCCGAGCCACGCTCAATCACGCGAATCAATGCTGCAAAGGAGTCATTTTACTCCTTTTGGGAACTAATGCATTGCCACAAAAAATAGTTCCTTTAGGGAGTAATTGCACGGGAGTAAATGAATGTTACAGAGTGGAGACTGCATTTCACACTCTGTGCTAAGAGTCCCAGGTACATAGTTCGTGTGCATGCATGAATATAATTTGAATTAAACCGTCAACCGTGATATATCGAGTGATATAAAATTTTACGAGATACATAGGGCATAATTTGCGAAGAAAGAAGCGCTAACTGTTTCTTACTCTTACTGTGAATAGTGTTTAATTGTGGACTTCTAGTGAACATGTGGATAGTGGACTTCTGAATAGTGAATACCGAACTTGCGAGTAGAGCACCTGAGAAGTAGTTTTTGGGGCTGGGGTGGGGTGAGAATTTTTAGGAGTAGCAGAACAAGTAGGGGAGACGAGTTCAATTTCTCCTTGTTATTTTTTCTTACAAACAAACAAACAAACTCTGAGTGGGGGGAAAATTGCCAAGGTGAGTGAGTTATACAGCCTTATGCCATCAAATTGACCAAGAACACATATTTACGTAGACTGTTGCATTCAGAAAACCATTTGGAAGAGCAGTTCAGCAACAATTTGCTGTTCTGGGGAGTAAATGTCGGGGTTAGGGGACTAAAATGGGGAGTAACTGCAGTCTAAGGGACTAGAAGCTGCAATTACTCCCCATTTTACTCCTTTTTTTCTTGGAGTGTACAAAGCGTTTTATTATACAAAAATCTACGTTTAATACCCTTTTTGCGGGGGCATGAGTTCTTCAGGAAGAGTCTACCCGTGTGAGATTACCTCCGTAATGAAACACTTAGAGAGAGAGAAAAACAATCATATAGCTTTTCCCTGAACATGTCAAGCGCTGTCAACAATCAATTGTTTTAGGGGTATATTTAGCGCCACCAAGCATCTGTGGAAAGAGCATTAATAAGTATGTTGGCATGCACAGGCTCCCGAATAATATTACTTATTCATTTTGCGTGGCTTATATATAGGGTTTGTGGTTTTCGGCATTTATTTTCAACCCAATTCGGGGGGTGTTTATCGGCATTTATATGGGGGACTATAAATCGGATTTTTTCGGCATCTATATTTCGCCCAAAAAATAAATGCCCGAATACGGGCATCTATTTATTTCGCATGAAGGAAAGCCTATTTTGCGCGCAAAGTAACAACGAACCGAAAAGAAGTGAATCGATTCATGGTTTCATTAACAATGTCTTTTATTGCCTGTGCCAAACCAGCAAACAAGGAGACTACCTCTTGTTGTAATAGATGCAAGCGTACATCATCATGCTCGCATCTGTCATAGCGGCTCGCTCCTTGCGATTAATAACACGCAGTTTAGAGAACGCGTGCTCAACATTAGCGCTAGAAACAGGAATAGCCAGTATGCTTAAGGCGCACTGCGATAACAAAGGCCATGTGCTGGAAGGGGTCGTCCAAAACTGAATAGGAGATATATCCACCTGAGGGGCAGGGCATGCAGCATATTCGAAAAACTCGCGCTTTATATCATCCATACGAGATTCATCTCGTAGAACAAATAAGAATAAGTCATCATACAGTGAAGTGCCTCGAAGTGCCTTGAAGTGCCTCAGGAACGGAAACAAGGGTCACTCCAAGTGGTAACTGCAGCGGAGTAGATAGAGGAATACAAAGAACACAAAAATTAACAAGAAGGCTAGGGCAGGGGATCAGCGATCGGCTTTTGAAACCGTTTGGGAGCTCCGTACACTCGTGATCTCTTTTTAATCCGACAACAACAGACCACAAAGGTTCTGAATAGTAAATTCACTAAAAAGAGGTGTGTCACTAGGTACGTGTGCTGCCAGCAGAGCTTAAGCACAACGAAACAAGGGCACAGCCCGAAGATAATGCCATGCTCGAGAAATAGTCGACAACGGGAGATTTCAAGGGGATTTCCCTTTGCGGTTCCAGGAATGGCAGCTGTCAAGATACGAGAAATTCGGATTTTTTCGGAATATTCCGAATCTGAAAAAAAATCATTCGGGGGATGTTTTCCGGCATTTTTCGGAAAATGCCGAAAACCACGAACCCTACTTATATACCCACAGTGTAACGTATGAAATGTGAGAAAATGACTGGACCGCGTTCGGCAATCTGTATAAACTTCGGTAATTCTATCTCGGCAGAAATGCTTCACCTGGGGCACAATACCTTAAACCACTTGGCTGTACGTTTGGAGTGCAATGAATGACTATAGCGATATATCTTTGTGTTTCCGGTATATTTTCGTATTCGTGTTCCCAAAGAAACGGCGCTTTCTTTATCTGCTCGGAACAGTAAAGCTGTAAAACACAGTTTTAAACGTGCCATCAACACGGTCACTAGTTTTGCAACTGATTGTATGATGGAAACTACCTTCGTAGCCAATATTATGCAGTATGTCATACATACCTGTTTGTGTTTCGCAGGTGTGAGCTAAAAACGGTAGAAAATGCACAGAATAACCCAAATTATATTCCTAACAATTCAATTGCGCTTAGCTTATGAGTAGTTAGTGAAATTGAGGAAAATTGTCACATCAGTTTACCGGATTAAGAAGTAAAAAAAAGGAATACCAAGAATAAATTCTGCTTCTTTTTCTGTGTGTGCCAGGTCTTCCATGTTATGAAAAGTAGGGGTAGCGGAGAAAGAGTCCGCCGCTACCCGTATTTGTAGCGGAAATACTTTTTCCGTTATCAATTTCAAATGTAGCTCGATCGCTGCTCCGCTACTGAAAAAAGTAGCGAATACGGTAGCGGTGCTAATATAGTAACACCGCTATATGTACAACACTGCTGAACAGCGTCGGTAACTGTTCGGGTAAGATAATAGAGCAACACAATATATTTTCAGAAGATCATTTTAAATTGCTCAATATGTTCGCATTTTATTTAACTAGTTCGAAGGGTGTATCTGATAGCGAAGTTTATAATTGGTAGCAGACGTCTCTAGCAGAAGTCTCTAGAAGAGTCGTTGTGTTAGAAACAGTGAATATTGACGACATTCATGCGAGCGTATTAAATCAAAAATAGCTTGGATTAGGCGGAGCCTCTAATAAGCTTACGAAACTGTTTAAACGATTCATAATAAATTTAAGCTGGTACATTTTCATGTCGCTTATTCGTGAGATGCAAACGATGCGTGAGCGTTTCTCTTCCTATAAAAGGACCTGCACCTAAATAGAGCCATCTGTTGTCATGTGTCATTTGACACCCTTACTGTGCCCGCGTGTCAGGGTACTATATGAGTTGCATCCACCTCCGTAAATCTCACACCGCAGTCCCAATATCACCTCCAAAGGTGCTCTATGGGGGCTATTTCACGAAATACTTCATACTTTTTAACTTTTAAGTATGCGCAAGAGCTTAGCAGCACCACATAAACTTGCATTTGTGCTCATAAATAGTTGGTAGCAATTGGGATTCTTCAGAAATTATTAACGAAGGCAATGTGGAACAAACAGATTTCTCAAGTTTGGGTAAAAATGAAACGTGATAAACTTCCGGCAGGACAGAATAATTTTTGTGACCTGAAGGGAGATATAACCCGGAGTATGCTGCGCCATATCCGTGCAGGTAATTAAGGTTCCTGCTGATTCTTTGAGTGGCGAACAAACACCAGATGGAACTCGCTATCAAACGGGGAATAGAGTGCTCGAAAATTTACTGGAGCGTTTAAATCTGGGACCCTCGACATAATTGCTTTGTAGTTATTCGGCACATAGTAAACACCTTATAGAACAGTCAACCGCATGTAATGACGAGAGTAGCAAACAAGAGTCGCGCGAATAGGAGCATGATTACGTAGAAAGTTGGACAATGATCGTAGGAAGTCGAACTGTGTAAACTGGAAAGGGGACTAGGTAAATGAATGGAGAATGCAACGCTATGGACCATTTCTTTGTACGTGTCGCTCCCCGCTACCGAACGGCGAAGTAGAAACATGTGCAGCATGACCTACTGGATTATAACGATCACATTTTGAAGAGGAAATGCTCTCCCCCTAATCATAATGAGCAACTTCCATGCAGAAGCCTGTCCGCACGATCCGCTACGGGCGTTATGCGTCTGCTCGCTTCTGGCCCGCTTTAGGGTGCTTGAATATGTCCTTCTGTGTACTGGGGGGGGGGGGGGGGGGGTCACCCTCTGCAGAAGCGTACACCGCCAAGCCGCCATTTGGAAGCCCAAGCTCACCATGCGTGAATCAGCGGCAGATACAGACCCCCACTTTGGGGGAGGGGAAGCGTTTCCTTTTTTCTTTTTTGGTCGAAGCGCCTAGCGGGAGAGGAGAGAATGTTTAATTACGGCCCCTCGATCACTCCTCTCTCGCGAAGCGGAGAGAGTGATCGAGGGGCCGTGGTTTAACCTAATGATTGGGGGGAGGGGCAGCGCCATTTTGGGTGGCAAGTGGATTGGATAGGAGTGAAATGGATAGCTCTTGCGATTTGCACTGAAACTGGAGTACGGCACAGTGCCGTTTTCTTTGTTTGCTTTTTTCGTTTTTTTTGGGGGGGGGACGTGAAATATGTGGACGTGAGTGAATATGTGGACGTGAGTGAAAAGCGAGTTAAAAGTAACTTGGAACTTTACTTAAGTTACTTTGGCGAAGTTACCGGAAAAAGGAACGAGTTCCTCTGAAAGTTACCACGGCGCAAAAGTACCGAGTTAAGTTACAAGTTACCAAAAAAAGGAACTTAGAGTAACGAGTGAACTGAGAGTAACGAGAGAACTGAGAGTAACGAGTTACCTCGAACTCTGCATATAAATACGGCCTCTACATATGACGCATGCATTATTACTTTCTCGAGGTGTTCTGGGAAGTCGTTTATTATACTCTCATGACGGAGTACAGAAAGGGTCGAAGGAGTTACGATAACAGCAAGACGGAGTAACCGCGAGCGTGGGACTTTTCAATGGAGTTATCTTGACCCGGTGGGAGTAAAATAAACTTTTACTCCTGCTTAACTCCAGCTTGACTCCCTTTTTTCTCAGAGTGTGGGAAGTCGAGCTTGTTGGGCACAGCGTCAGGCCTCAGTCGAACGGTTTTGCCCGTTCTGTCGAAGCATTTGTTTTTAAAATGTTTGCTGCAGACCAGTGATGTCGTCGACGGCGTCCAGTCCTTTCGCCTGACATTTACCGCACACTTTGTTTAAATATTCTGGGCGGCCGTGAGAGAACCTGCATTGAACAATTGATGCCATCAATTACGGAAGGGATGACAAGGCTAATCCAAGCAAGCAATCGTCGATACCGTGACCAACAAAGTGAGCCGTAGATACCACAGCTGACAAGCGCACTTCAACGCCTGCTGCGTGCCGAGACCATACCCGTGAACTGCAGGAAGGCTAGACTATCACAATGACTCTATCCAGCTAACGTACTGTTTAAAGTTCAACGTTTAAATCTTGAGATACGATTCACAAAGTGCCGCGCACATGCTTCAACAGCAACGTTTTGTCATCCCGCTCGTGGACTAATAAATCACATTTATTTGTAAAACCATGCAAGTCACTTACTTGTGAAATGTCGTCCCCGGTGCCTTGCCAGTACGGTCAGCACACCCATAACCACAGCAGGCGGGCATGACACCACAAAAATGCTACGCAAAGGCACATGCACATAATGCAGCTGAGTCGCGGACGGCAACGTTTTGAGCTTCCCAAGATGGGGGGGGGGGGGTGTGACCGTACGGTTGCACCCTCAATCCGCTATCCAGAGATCCGGAAAGTTGGTCTCCATATGTGCCAATGGCATCTACATCTGAACCACTGGGAAATCGATAACCCGCAAGTCAGCAAATCATTCAGAACTCGCTGTGTACGATAGGGAATTACTTTACTAATGCCGGCATAGACATCTCGGCTGAGAAGACAGTTGTCCTCCCATATCATTTAGTCCACTTAGTCATTTATCTGAGACAAGTCAGACGCCATAAATTCCTGGAGGTTACCCATTTTGATTGTTTGTAATACGGGATTCGCAGTACAACTTTGCGCTACGATTTTCAATCACTTTGAAATTTACCAGGATTGAATCTCCTTCGGAGCTTTATTTGTAGATGACGCAATGTTCCATCTGCGTTAAGTAATAGCCGAGCATAATATGGCGGCGCCTGTAGACCACCACTCGGTCGGGTTCGAACCCGCGACCTCGGGATCAGAAGGCGAACACGCTACCGACTGAGCCACCGAGGCCGGTCCTTAGGAAACCGCATGGACTTTGCAGTTGATGTATAAATTACCAGTTGAATAGCCCGAATGTAACTGAGATGTCCAGTTGGACACAACCGGCTTTGATATTGGTCCACTTGAGTTAGAATTTCCAACTGCACCGATTCTTTATTTTTTTTTTTTTACTCGGTCGGATTGACCATGCTGTGTGCTTAGTGACGTAGCCACTCCAAGATTCGCCGTAATCACGGTCTACTAAACAGTGTGTCCAATCCAACGTTCACCAGGGTCTAAAAAAAAAAAGAACATGGTGCGTCATAAGCGAATGAAAACTGCAGAATATTTGTGAGGAGTCGCGTGTTCTAACGGCCTGTAGTTTTTCATGGTGACTGATTAATTAATTAATTAGGCGCAATTAATTACCTAACTTTTAGTTATTCGTCTTAGGGCCGAGATGTGAATTGGAAAGCTATAGAGCGTGTCGAGAAACACCCGTCGCAATTTTTTGCTAATGACCCGAAGGTCGCTTCTCGGCGGGTAACTGATGAGTAGTTCCTCTCTATGCTTGAGAACTCTGAAATCAGGGAGCGCGCGTAGGTACGCCCGCCTCGTGTCACGTGGTACACTTTCGGATTTCGCACGCGTTCTTTCTCACCAGGAACAAAAAGAAAGAAAAAAAAAAACTCCACGGAAGGCGTACGCCGTAGGAAACGATTGGGATGGGTGCTTCTCGACACGCTCTACCGTTTTTGAATTCACATCTCGGCCCTCAGACGACTAATTAAAAAGTTAGCTAATTAGTTGCGCCTAATTAATTAACCAGCCACCATGAAAAATACATGCGATCAGAACACGCGACTCCTCACAATACTTTGCAGTTTTCATTCGCTTATGACGCACCGTGTTTTTTTAGTCCCCTGTGCACGTTAGCTTGGACACCCTGTATATTTTCCCACTGGTTTGTTGGCACAGCAGTAGCATTATAGCGCTACCGGCAATACGAACACGGAAAACTCTCCGATATTACAGCCATCGTTTGTCGCGCGTATGCGTGTTCTCTCCCGTCCCGTTCTGGCCATTTTGCCCCATACAGGTATAAAAGCTGTATGCCCATTTCAAGTTCTAATCGTAGGATCCAAGACGGCTTTGATACCAGTTGCTTATCAATGATTGCCTTTTCTTTTCTTTTTCGTTGTTGTCGTGTGTGAGTGCACTTCCTATGTTATTGTATTTACCCACTCCTGCAAAGCGAAGCGAAGAAGTTCGCGTGCATGACGGCCGCTCTATCCCCGAGCTCCGCAATTCCAATGGCCCAAGGCCAGGTTACCAAAGATTCTGTCTCTGTACCCTGCTCTAGTATTCTCTCTACTGCAATACCCGTGCCTACCGATTATAGAATCCTTCTGCCACGTTTTCCTCCATCTCTGGACTTCAGCCTGTGCACGGTATTACACTGTGACGTTACCGGGAGACCGTACACAGTGGCGGACTTCAAGGCCGCCCTTCGTCCACTCCTCCAGTTTACCGACGTGGCAGACCTTGGGCAATTCCAATATAACCACGTGTGGCTCCTGCAATTTAAGACCGCCGCAGCGAAGTCTACCTTCATGTCCAACAGATCGGTGTCTGTGAAGGGAAAGACATGCCTGGTGCTCGAGGCATCGAACCCCGTCCTTACCCTGCGACTGAACTGGGTGCCCTCCGTCATCACCGAGCAGGATATCCGAGCTGCCTTTGTCAACTACGGTAACGTGGAGGAAGCAAGTAAGGTCACCTGGTCAGATCCAGAGCTTGGCCATGTCGGCTCCCTCTCTCGCTCTGTCAAGCTTCGTTTGAAGAGGGACATCACGCCCACGGACATCCCGCATCTTGTCTTCATTAGAGGCTGTCAAGTGCTGGTGTTGTGCAAAGACAGACCCCAACTGTGCCTTCGATGTAAAGGCTTGGGTCATATTCGCCGTGACTGCCGCACTCCACAGCGCCCCAGCTGCAGGCGCTTCGGTCATGAGGCTGCTCGCTGTCCTCGGACCTATGCTGCTGCGGTGACAGCTGCCTGTACTGTGGAGGATCCTGACATCGATCCCCTGGGGGTCTGCAACCCCGGCTTGCCTACGCTTCTACCCAATGACCCCGGACCACCGGATTTGAGAGCTCCTGCAGCTGAAGCTGCTCTGGACGCTGCAGCCTCTACTCCCTGTAATAATGTCGAAGCTACGCCTGCAACGCACGACCCTGACTGGGACGGAGCTGATGACCCTAGCTCTCTTACCTGGGCGGATACCATGGATTACCATGAGCATTCCTCTAAGCGGAAGCCCACGTCGCCAGCGGGTGCCTCCGTCAAGGCACTCAGGACTGATTCCTCCAGCGCTATCTCTGAACGTTCGAGCGCTACTCTGCTCGATGTGGACCACGTACCTGGCATGGAAGAACCCTCGTCGGAAGGTGGTTCTCTGACCCAGTGGACTACGGTCGTGCCTCGGCGAAGCCGCAGGCACAGTCATAGCTCTTAATCGCAACACATTCTTTGCCACGATGTCAACCCCTGACGACGCCCTACCATGTTCCGCCCTACCGACTCATCGTCCTCTTCACGCTATTGGTCACTGCTTCCCCCATCACCAACCACCACCAACCTGCCACCTGCCTCCTGTTGGGCGTTCTCTGCAGCTGTGGCTCTTCTTATCGGCACTGGCTTTGACTCAATCCTTTATACATGACTTCCCCGCCGGCTATGGCAACCAGTAGCGGACTCCGCTCCGCAGCGGTCTCGTATCCCTCGACGGCCATATTTCAGTGGAACGCGAGGAGTCTGCAATCTAAAGCCTCCGACTTCCGTCAGCTTGTGTGGCGGCATAAATTTCCCCTCATATGTGTGTCCGAAAGCCGTGTATCCGCCGCCTTCCGTCTGTCCGGCTACACAACCTTCGTCTCCCGACCTGATGAAGAGCGCAGCTTGGCAGTAATCTTTGTCCGCTCCGATCTACCTGTCATCGGCCGACCGTTGCAACCTGTTGGTACGGGCGAGTACGTCAGCTGCACTGTGCGTCTTGCGTCCATGAACGTCACTGTCGTTTCGCTATACCTGCCACCTGCCTCAACTTATAATGTGCACCATCTTGAAGACATACTTACCAACCTCCCCCCTCCCTATATTCTGTGTGGGAACTTCAGCGCGCACCACGAACTTTGGGACAGCACGCACTGTGACTCTCGGGGTCGTCAATTGGCGGCCCTGTTTACGCGAATGCATCTCAGCGTCCTTAACGACGGGTCCCCGACGTTCATTCAGGCACAACGCCTCTCGTCATGCTTGGATCTCACGGTTGTGTCATCTTCCATAGTGCGACGTTTCTCTTGGCAGACTGGAGCCGACGCACTCGGCAGCGACTACCTCCCTCTCTTGATTGGAATCTCTGGTGTGCAACGCTCCCATCCAGCGCGTTCCGTTAAGTCTACAAACTGGGCCATGTTTCGCTGCACCGTTGTGAATGTGCACCGTGGAATGTGATTAAGGGGCTTTCGACACCAGTGGCCCAGCGGCAGCAATTTCAAGCCCTCGCAATTGCCGCCGCTCGCTCGGAACGCTGCGAACGACTATTGTGCCCTCCTCACCACAGGGACCGGGACTGCCATACCACTGTCAGCGGATTCGTCGGCTTTTGCTATCGCGGTTGTCCAGGACACTTCGCAGGAGCCCTGTCTCGACGCTCCCTTCTCCCCACACGAATTAGACACTGCGTTTCGGATATCCCCGTCTCATACTTCTCCTGGGCCTGATAGCATTACCTACAAAGCACTCCAGAATCTCCCTCAGTATGCCCGCAGCACACTGCTGATGATCTACAACCGTTGCTGGCGAGATGGAGTAGTCCCAGATGATTGGAAGCTTGCTATGGTGGTGCCTCTCTTGAAGCCGGGCAAATCCCCGCACGCTTTGGACGCCTTTCGTCCAGTCGCTCTTACCAGTTGTGTCGGGAAGGTTATGGAGCGCATGGTGTACGCCCGCCTGAACTGGTACTTTGAAACAACGCGATTTTACCCTGAGGTAATGGCCGGATTCCGCCAATGAAGATCAGCTATCGACAATGTGATAGCTCTCGTTTCCTCTGTGCAACAAGCGAAGTCGGAAGGACTCGTCAGTGCTGCCCTCTTTCTTGACGTCGCAAAAGCCTACGACAGTGTTCTTCACAGCGTAGTAATTGCATCGCTTCAGGTAGCCGGGCTGGGTGGCTGCACACTCTCATGGCTACGCGATTTTCTTTCGGACAGATTCTTGTTTGTCCGCACGCGAGAGCGCGATAGTGCCACGTACCCTGTGCGCCGAGGCGTTCCGCAGGGCAGTGTTCTGAGCCCCCTCTTGTTCAATGTCATCATGGCACACCTGCCCCTTCAACTGCCTAACCATACCCACATCACCATATATGCGGATGATATTTGCATATGGACTTCTGCTGTGCGGCGGGATACCATACAACGCCGCCTGCAATCTGCTCTAGACGCTACTGTGTCATATCTCGCTGATCGAGGGTTATCGGTATCGCCAACCAAAACCGTGGCTATGGCATTCACGCGGCGCTCATTCTGCAGCTACCCCATCTTCTTGACAGGATCAAGACTGCCGTTTGTTGCCTGGTACAAGTACCTTGGCGTCATCATTGATCGGGGTCTGACATGGTCTCGACAGATTACTGCCCTCGGTGCCACCACAGGCTCTTATGTTAACGCACTGCGCCGCCTCTGTGGGTCCTCTTGGGGTCCTTCTTGCACCGACCTCCTCCAAGTACACAACTCTCTTATTGTGGGCACTTTACGATACTGCTTGCCTGTGTTGCACGGTATTTCCCCATTCAAGGAACGGCAACTGATTAATCTTCAAGCTCGTAGCCTGCGCACTTGCTTGGGAGTTCCGAAGACTACGGAAACCTTCTCTGCTATCGCCGAGGCGCGGGTTCCTTCCGTGCTTATCATCCGGGACACGGCAACCCTCCAAACTTACACACGCTGTCTTGTACGGCACCCATGTCACCATCTTCGGGATGTTACGCAGCATTGCCCTGCTTCTGCGTACGGACAAGCTGTTCTGCGACTACAGGGACAAATCCCACCATCGCATACCTTGGTCTCCTATACGGAACCGCTGTGGACCTTAAGTCCGCCCCCAGTGCACACATCTGTTCCTGGTCTCCCGAAAAAGAGCCATGTCCCAGCGGTTGTGGCATGCCAACTAACGCTGCAACATCTCTACTCCCTGCACGCAAATCGAATGGAGATTTACACTGACGGCTCGGTGGCATCCGATGGGTCATCATCTGCATTTTACATTCCTGAGGAATCATACGAACGCGGTTTCAAGCTGGTGCCCACGCTTTCATCAACCGAAGCAGAAGCCTTTGCTATCTTATCTGCTCTGCGGTAGATCTCTTCGTCGACACCAAGAGCGTGGACTATCCTTTCGGACAGTAAGTCAGCATTGGAGGCCGTGGCATCGTATTCGCCCAAAGTTATCAATGACATCTACACGGAGATCCTTTGCCTGCACGCCCAACTATCGTCTCTTGGTCACAGTGTGTGTTTCCAGTGGATTCCGGGCCACGTTGGTACCTTGGGGAATGCCATCGCTGATTCTGCGGCCAGGTCTGCTCGTGCGGCTGGGCCTGTCACTTCTGTCCAACTTACCCCGTCTGCCTGTCAGCTAGCCATTCGCCGATACTGCAGAAATAGCTCTCAGGCCTTCTTTCAAGACGCTGCCAGGACCAACCCTTTTCTGCACTCTATTGACCCTACGATGACCCACACACTGGTAGGCCGCTACCCCAGGGAGGAAGAGTCCCTGCTTCACAGGCTGCGATTGAATGTGGCGCGGACTCCACTGCTCCTCTTTAAGATTGGCCACATTTTGTCACTGAACTGCCCCACCTCTCATGTTGAAGGAGACATCCCGCACTTGCTCCTCTACTGCACTCGCTACCACCAACATCGTCTTCTCCTACGGTCGCGCATCGCTCGCCTGCCGGTTTCGGACTTATCTCTAGCTACACTGCTCAGCCCCACACAATATAGTCAGGTGACAAAGGCACTTGCTCAGTTTCTGCGGTCCTGTGGCCTTCTGGGTGAACTGTGACCACTCTGTGTTTGTTTTCCTCTTTGTTCGTTTGTTTTTCTTTTTGTTTATTTGTTTTTCCTTTTGTTTATTTGTTTTCCTATGTTTGTTTGTTCCCCTTTTTCTTTGTTTTTCTTTTTGTTTGCCTTTATTTTTATTTTTTTTCCCTTCCTGGGAATAGCAAGCCGCCATAGCGGTGGCTAACCTTTCCCTCTTAATTTTTTTTAAATATAATAAACATATCCCCCCCCCCCCCCCCACTCCTGCAATGGCTCCAGAAGTGCCAGCAGTATCTTGAAATAAAAAAGGTAATTTGCTTCTCCTCCCCCAATGTGCACACTCCGCGCCTGACCTCGTTCAGCTAATCGAACAATTTTTGCACCTTTCCGAAGCAAAACTACGTGTCTAGAATAGCGAGTGTAGTATACACCGCTACCGGTAGCCCGGTAGGCTACTGCGTCTCCAGCACCCTATCAACAAATAAGATTCTTAGTCACGCTCTTTGTCATTGGTTCCAGTAGGCAGGGTACGTCAGCGGTGACGTTATCAGCAGTCTACTAACACTCGCTAATAGCACAGAGCGGCTCTGGAATAGCAAAACTGACGCAACTCTGCCAATGAAATTCCCCAGAAGAAAGTAGGAGAGAGATAATGCGGCAAACCGCCATCTGTGCAGAAAGAAAGACCGCGGTGAAACGTTCGCGGTAAAGAAGGCTGTTTAGCTCAATTACATTTTCCTCAGTTATTCTAGGATCGGTGCGTTGTAATGCAGGAGGGTAAAAAAAATCCTCTCCTTGCGAAAGGCGCCCTGAGACCGCAGCAGGAAATTAATTTTTACCACCAACATTTGCGCTTCGTCCCCGTTGTAGCGCCTATACTACACCGTAGCGCGTGATCTTCCAAAGCAGTAATTAAGAGGTGTATGGCCAGCGTCAACAACGAACGAGGGCAAGCGGTGAAACATCAAACAAAGTAGCCTTATCAAGCAAATACGGGCTCTGAGTATACACTACAATACAGTGAACGAAATCTTTTCCCCCGTCTTTGTTCCGCTTTCTTCTATCCTTTTCTTCCCCTTTTTTTTCTTTTATTTTATTCATTTATTTATTTATTGTGCTCCTGTTTTCTGCATATGCTGTGAAGGAAATTATATCTACGCCCAGATGAGAATTTCCCCAGAATGTTTTTTTTGTGTGTGTGTGTTTCGTCCCACGTATTCGTGAACAGAGTGGTTTGCTCGTTGTTGTTGTCTGCAGCGTAGACCACAGCTACGACACTATTTTAGTGATTATGCATAAGGTGTTTCATCGTGGGGCGAGTGATACCCCATTGCGCGGGGTAATTTGGTGAAAATAATGACGAACTTCACAGGGAGAACTGAGGTCCTATATTGTCCAGAAAGGTAAACAGGACTGTTAGGGCGAATCGCTGAGCTGGATTTCGCTCTGCGCAAAGCAGTTTTGTCGTACTGAGGTGCCGAATGTCTAGCTGATTCACGAGTCACGACATGCGAGGTATGCGTGATCAAAAAGTACGGTGAATATTGCTGCAGAGCGGCATCTAACGGAGGTTCCGCGAATTGCTTTTGGGAGGTGAAGCGATCAGTGTGGAAATGTGTGACAAGTCAAGTCTGAACTTGCTCGGTTCAGTCAGTAAATTTTGTGCTCCGGTTGAACATGAAGGTGAGCCTCAAACTTTAAAAAAAGTGGTAAGGGAACGCATGAAATGCCCAGTTTTGTCTATGCTGATGCTGGCGTCACCATTAAGATTGTCTACAAACGGTTTGAACGATTTTGTTATGCTTGTGAATCGACTGACGACAAAGAGAGATTGGGACGTCCCTCAACATCACATCAACAACCGAGGAACACGTTGAAAGAGTCAGTGAAATGATTCGATCAAAGCGGCCACTGACTGTTCGCGAAATTTCCGAAGATCTGAGCTGGGCATGTCTTAGGGCCTGTTCAACACATTTTGACAACACAGCTGAAGATGAGGTGAGATGAGGCGGACATCCTGCATCCTGACAACGTGCCCTGTCACACGTCGCTTCTAGTCCAGCAATTTCTCTCGAATAAGTAAGAACATTACAGTGTGCCCTCATCCAATTCCCCCGATTTGGCACCGTGTGACTTCTGGCTGTTCCCCAAAATCATGAAAGGCACTCGTTGCGCATCAACTCGCTACATCGAGGCAGCCACGACAGCGCAGCTAAAGGCACTCACGAAAGGCGGCTTCCAGTTCTGCTTCAGGACGTGGCAGCTGAACGGACGGACAAGTGTGTTCGAAGCAGCGGGGATTGTATTTCGAAGGGGACTAACTTACCTCTTACCAGGGCGGATCCAGACCCTCGGTTTGGAGGGGGGGGGGTTCTTGTCGGTGCGCTTACTGGAGGAGGGGAGAGAGAGAAATCCAATGTATAAACTGACGTTTTTTTTGTGGGGGGAGGGGGCAATCGCCCAACCGCCACCCGCAACCCTGGATCCGCCACTGCCTGGTAAACGTCCCTGTACAAAGCAATCACCGTGCTTTTTGATCAGCCCTCGTATTTAAGCACCAAAAAAACAATATTCATTTTATTCCTGGGTATTATAAACCAAACACGCTCAAAGACTCAGTGAGCAATAACAGCAAGAATTACAAAATGCTGTCAGCGAACATTACGCGCTTCCATGAATGATGAATGTTCGAAAGAACCTGCAACAGTTCAGTTTCGGATTCTACGAAGAGTATAGATAACGTCACTGGAAATTCTGGCGTGTCTCCTACAGTGTTGCACCCGTTATTGAAATATGGTATCGCGATAGTGATACTCTCTACTCGAATAAAAAGCCACCCCCCCCCCCCCACACACACACTTTCATCTCTACAGCTTTCGTAAAGATCCATTCCGTCAATGGTGAACGCAGCAAAGAAACATGTGACAGGCCATGTGACAGGCAGGCAGCCGCAGGAGCAATATGTAGCAGACGACACTCGCGAGGCGCATATATGCGCATGCTCGCTGTCGCTAGCGGAAGAAGAGAGTTGGAGCGGTTTTGGCTCGGCCTCTCGCAGCAAGAGCCAAAAAAGTGCTCTTGTGGCGAGCGAGCTGCTCCGTAGTGCATCATCGGAACACGCGGCTCTTACTCTGACCGCACCACCCGAATTTACCGCTCGGGTTCGAGGCAAAAAAAGTGCCTCAAATGCATCGCCCGAAATCGCCATCAGTCAGTCTCCTGTAGTTACCATTTTTCGCACAGAACCGCATCTACGTGTGCCGATCTCTACGCCATTGTCTTTTTGCTCTGCAAAAAATATCATCCAGCTCAGCTCATTCCTGAGTCGTCTTCACAGACCCAAGACCTGCACTACAGTGTGTCCCACTTGTGGATACGCGGCTCCCTCAGTCCTGTTGTCTTTGACATCCTGGAAGTCTATAAGAACACGGCCATTGCAGGGCACGCTGTCGCATTGCAGTGGATACCCGGACATGTCGGCATCAGCGGTAATGAGGAAGAAGACAGAGTCGCCATGAGCGCCCATCAGCACGCAGCTCTTTCCCCGATAATGATGTTTCCGGGCGACCGTAGATACCTCCTTTCGACACTCTCCGGTCCCAAGGCTGAATAGCAACACGTAGCAGTAGCTCACAGTAACACAGAAGCACACTGCCATCTCTCAGCTGTAGACCCAACGCTTTCTCTTGAAACTCCTCCGCAACTACCGCGGCCTTTTACTGCGCTCTTCCGTCGCATTCCGCCGAACGTTGCCTTTACACCTGCCTTTAAACACCATCTCGGCTCCACCTCGTCTTCCTTCTGCCTCCTGAGTGCACGGCACCCTCTGCCACGCCATCCTGGCTATTGTGGGCAATATCACCAAGAGCGTGCACTCATGGAAGTTGCTATGCAACCTATTGGCAAACGGCCGTTCAACCTCGCGAAGATCCTCGACCCGTGGTCGAACGCTGCCTACCAGATGCAAGGTATTCGTCTTCTTGCGGAGTTCTGCGCTCCACCGGTCTGGTGACGGATCTCTGAAAGTGCTCCTCGCATCATCATCCTCTCATCCGTTCCCAATGTGCAATGGAGCAGTTCACCGCCACAGCGGCGATGAATCGCCCACCTCATCGTCATTCAGTGTATGCGTGTGCGTCGAGTAAAAAGTAGCGAAACATTGGTATCGATACTTCCTTTTTAAGGTAACGGAGCATCGCTACCGTTACTAAAAACGTAACGCGGTACTTTGCCCGATACTTTTAATGAAAATACGCAGAAGTTACATGAAATCGACAACATCGCAATCTCGCTTACGTGAACACTCCATTTGTGTATAACACCGAATTGGGAGATAATTTTGCAACAAAAAATCAGAATATTTATTGTAATGTTCCTTCTCAAAGGAACGCAACACTGAAACTGTCCAATCTTCTTTCTTGCTCGTGGCCCCGCCCTGTCGTCTTCCTCGTTGGCACCTTACATTTATTATACAGCTTAGACACGTTGGATGACTTTTAGCAACAGATGGCGCTGTCTGCATAGACACTGAACAGAATTTCCGCTGAAGCACAAGAGAGAACTGCTGTGTTTACCTTTTTCTCTTATTTAAAATACACGGTGAACGTTCAGAAAGCTAATCTTGCCATGGACCGCACGAGGCGGACCAGTGACAATGAATAAAAGTAACAAATATTAAGAAATGGTGGGGGCACTATCAGGGTATCGGTAACGATACGGAGATCGCGTTACCCTAAATATGTAACGGAAATACTTTTCCGATACCGATCTCAAAAAGTATCGCGATATGCACTTCGACACCGAAAAAGAACGGTTACGGTTCGATTACAGTAACGGTGTTACGTACAACACTGGTCTTCTAGCAACAGCGCACTGTACGTTGAAAGACAGCCAGCAGCTGTGTGTGAGGAGACGGACATCGGCCTTCCAGGAGCAATACTGCCAGACGCGTTCGTAGATTCAGCACCCCGTGTCGTCATACTTCTCAAAACTCTAAATTAATTTTCTACTTCTGCGTCACAAGCAATATTTTGGAAGAACACAGTGTGAGACCAACGAGACAGAGTGGGTAACAGAGAGATAAACGGGCAGTCATATTTGAAGCTCCGCTGGGTGGCTCAAGTTGACCTCACCTTGCCTTGTTTGCAAATGGCGGACATTAGGGACTCATGCGGTGAGCGCTTTTGCGCGCGTAAGCATGAGTATTCTTCTCACATTATGACTTGATAAGGTTATCACAGCCACGCGCAAGTCAACATGATAAGTACAGAGTAAGATAAGTACAGTACGGCATTCAGTGGCGAACGCCTACACCCCTTAGTTAAATTTTCGTTTACGCTGATAACATTTTCCCGAAGGCGCAGGATCCAAGGGTAGGCGATGCAGTTTATGTCCTTTTTCTGACGAACATCCGCTTATTATTACGTTGAAAACACGCTGACGCTATACTGGCTATACGCTTCCAGCAGAAGTTCAGACCGGAAGCGTAAATCCACGTGATATTGCAACTTCCCTTACGTCATTTTGAAAGGAAGTTGCAAACTACGCATTCTCGCTCTATCGCTTTGTGTGAGACACAGATACAATGGCATGAATTCTGATTCCGCAAGAAGACGAAGGCCTTGCATCTTGTGGGCAGCATTCGACCACGGTCCGAGAATATTCGCGAGGTTGAAGGACCGTTTGTCAATACGTTGCACAGCACTTCCATGAGTGCACGCCCTTGGTGATATTGCCCACAAGGGAGGATGACGTGGCAGAGGTCGCCCTGCACTTCACAAGTGGGGCAGAAGACGAGGTGGGGCCGAGACAGTCTTTAAAGGCAGGTGTAAAGGCAACGCTCAGACTCACGCGGTGGAAGAGTGCAGTAAAAGGGCGCGGTAGTCGCGGAGGAACTTCAAGAGATTGCGTGAGGTCCACAGCAGAGAGAAGGAAGTGGGGTACATCGTGTTGCCATTGAGCCTGCATCATGGGTCAGGTGAGCGTCGAAAGGAGGTGTCGACGGTCGCCAGACCTGACAAGACAACAGGACTGAGGAAGCCGCGTATCCCCAAGTTGGCCACACACTTGAGCGCGGGTCTTGAGTCTATAAAGATGACCCAGGAACGAGCAGGGCTGGCTGATATATATATATATAGAAAGGAAAAATAGCTAATGCTCTATGGCTGCACGTCGAACATATGTTTACAATTTAATCGTGCACTTCCAGCCAAGTACAGCTGTTTGGTCGTACTTGGGGCTCGTCGGCCCGGCGTAGGGAAGTGCCACGAACTTGGGTCGGCACTAACAGTGCGTCTCGGCGAGACGTTAATGTTCCACGGTGACAGCGCCACATGTGGAGGCGGTGACACGGTGAGAGCGCCACCTCCATATAGGTGGCACTGTCACCGTGGAATATTGACGTCTCGTCGCCGAGACGCACTGTTAGTGCCGACCCAAGTGGGGAAGGGTATACAACGAAAACGAAGTACGCGAATGCAAACGTGCCAAAACTAATTATGCACTACTTATTATTCACTGACGTCATATGTGACGGCATTTATTTACAAGAGTAGTAGTCCGCGCAACGGACGGATGGCGCTGACAGTCTCTATCATGGCGCCACCTGAAGACGCAGGGCCCTATGGGAGTTTCGCTACCTGTTTATATATACCTTGCACTGCTTGCCCTTGCATCACACAGAAATATCAATTATGAAATGCAACTCAGAAACATGAGGCATTCCCAACTCAGAGATTGTTTTTACTGATGTCAAGCGAGTGAATAATTGAAACAAATACAAGACAATCAGGTCTGAATTAATTACTGTTTTGACTTTGTTTCAGGTATTCACTCGATTGATGTTCTATGAGTTGAGAAGTTACTGCCTGAAATATTTATTGTCTTGTATTTGTTCCAATTGTTCACTCGATTGACACCAGTAAAAACAGTCTCTGAGTTGGGAATGCTTCATGCTTTTTTTTTTTTTTACAAGGAATAGCAAGTCGGTTTCTGCCTGGCTGACCTTCCCTATCCGCCTGCCTCTTTTTCTTTCTTTCGTAATAAACATATCCCCCCCTCATGTTTCTGAGTTGCATTTCACATTTAATATTTCTGTGTGGTTCACCTATATAGAACTTTCTGCTGCAAGATATTACAAAACATTGATGATATTAAATTTGTTTCTCGTTTTTTGATTGAGTATTGTTGCTATCATTGAATAATTTTGAATTTCTCTACATGTTCAATAAAAATATCGCCTGTGTACAAACTTAGCCGACCTGTCATCCACTTTCACGAAAGACTTCCGTTTCAAGTAGGGTGTTAAATTACCTTGAGCGGGAACGGCGTTGTATCCACAAGAATGCCCCAAGTTAGCCCCGAAAAGATAGGCCAGAGAGACTCAGTCTAAAAAACTACTTGGAGCTTTACTCCTACGTGTCACACAACCCAACAAGAGAGAGTAAGAAAGTGAAGAAGTCATTCGATGTCACGTGGTTCATGATATCGCTTCAACGTCGTCGTCCAATGATAGTCCCTTTTAAACATATTTACACATCCTCCCCCGCCGAATGAAATTCATCCCAGCAATGCTTCAAGGGGGTATAGTAGCTGTACCGGTCTTCTTGTCACGTTCCCCGTTGGCAGCTTTATGGTACATGCTCGGACTTTGTCATCCCTTCCCTTGTGTAGCGTCACAATCCGCACGGTTTTCCAAAGATTGCGTGGAACCTTGTCTTCATGCAGTAAGGCAAGATCTCCTTCCTTCAGCGAATGGTACCCCACGGGCTTAGAGACGTGGGCAGACCTCAGATGTAGCAGATATTCTCTGTGCCACCTTCTCCAGAAATGATCAGCTATTCTCTGGCGGTGACACCATCGACGGGAAAGGTCGGTCGCAGATGACGGCTGTTGATGTTCACCACTCGGAAGTGCGATGAGTCGTCGACCAATCAGCAGGTGAGCAGGCGTCAACGCGGCAGGCTCGTCAGGTGATTCGTGTAAGTACGTAAGCGGGCGAGAATTTATCGACGCTTCGGCGTCCTGCAGCACAGTCATCATCTCTTCGAACGTTAAAGACTGTCGTCCAAGTACCTTTCGGAGACACTGCTTCGTCGTACGCACTAGCCTTTCCCACCAGCCGCCCCACCACGCTGCCCTCTCAACGATGAATTTCCACTTTATTTGGTGGGAGGCGAAATAATCCTGGATCTCGCTCTGTCGCACGGCCGTCTGCAACTTCTGAATATCCCGGCACGCTTTCTTGAAGGTCAATGCATTGTCCGAGTACACAGTATTCGGTAATCCTCGTCGGGAAACGAAACGGCGAAACGCCATGAGAAATGAGCGTGCTGTAAGATCCGAAACGAGTTCGAAGTGCACGGCCCGCGTTGTTGCGCACGTAAAAAGCGCAATGTACGACTTTGACGAGCCGCGCTCGGATCGCACCATCACAGGCCCAGCAAAGTCCACTCCCACTACTTCGAAGGGCTGGTTGGGAGTAATTCTGTCAGATGGCAGTGGAGCAGTGGGAGCTGAAGCTGCCTTGACCCGATTACGCGAGCAGGTGATGCATCGGAATATGAGCGCTTTTGTTAGTTGTCGGCCTTGTGGAATCCACCAGCGCTCTCTTACTTCGTTCAATGTGTCTTGCAAGCCTCCGTGCAGTGTTCTGTGATGAGCACGTTCCACAACAAGTTTCGTGTAGTGATGCGCGCGGGGAAGTATGATTGGACATTTCACGTCCTCTCCATCTGCTCCGCACTGCAGTCTCGTCCATAAGCGTATGATGCCGTTGTCGTCCAGGTACGGTCGCAGATTGGCCAACTTTGAATCAGGTGCCACTGGATGACCCATCTGTAGCAGATTAACCTCCTCGGCGAAATGCTCCGCCTGTGCCTGCTTTACCCAAAGGTTATCCGCGTCGTTGAGCTCCTTGACCGTTAGAGTGCCGACAGTTCGACCGTTACGGCATCGCACGTTACGCTCGAAGCGTAGGACCCAAGCGGTAACTCTTGTCAGTCTCCGGTGGCTGCTGTATTTCTCTGCATCCATGATTGCCGAATTCGATGACACCGAGACTTGCAGGATGCTAGATTTGAAACTCCTCTCGTCGTTTGTCATGTCGTCCCATTCGACGTCGCTGTTTGGCCAACTTGACGAGTCGAGATGAAGCCAAGCGGGTCCCTGCCACCAGGTGCTGCTATCCACCAGTGCCCTCGCGGGCATGCCTCTAGTAAGACAATCGGCAGGGTTGTCCGTCCCCGGACAATGTTTCCATCTTCGGTGATCGGTCTTTTGCTGAATTTCCTCAACGCGGTTGCTCACGAACTGCTTCCATTCGCTCGGGGGTCTTCTTATCCACCAAAGCGCAATCATTGAGTCCGACCATAGGAAGTAGTCAAAATCCAATCCTGTGCAGGTCCGCCTAAGGTAGTTCAACATTCTCGAGCCGATCAACGCAGCCATTAGTTCCAGGCGAGGCAGGGTCAACTTTTTAAGGGGGGCTACTCGAGATTTAGAGAGAACAATTGTTGATGTCACAGTTCCGTCTTTGTTCTCAACTCGAAGATACGCTACAGCCCCGTAGCCCTTGGGACTTGCGTCACAAAATATGTGGAGTTGCGGATTTCTGTGACCGCTTGGCAGGAAGCAACGGTCCACGCTGACCTTTGTCAGTTCCGGAATTTCGCTGCACCATTCGTTCCAGAGTTTTTGCTTGTCTTCTGACATAGGTGAATCCCACTCATTCTCCTCAACCCACAAAGCTTGGAACAGCATTTTTGCTCGCACGGTGAACGGGTTAAGGAATCCGAGAGGGTCGTAAATCCTGGCTGCAGCTTGCAGTACGTTGCGTTTGGTGCCTGTGAGGCGATCGACGTAGTTGAGGATTGAGTCTAAACTACACGAAAGTGTATCCTCGCTTTTGTCCCACACCGTCCCAAGCACCTTTGTCGTCTTGCAGTCACTGTTCGGGACAACCCCCTCCTCTGGAGCAAAAACATCTCGAAGAGTTGCACAGTTAGAAGCCCACTTGCATAGGCGCATTTTCGCTTTCTCAGTGATGTCGTTTGCTTCCCTGTAGAGCTTAATTGCTGACTCCACGTCCGCTGCTCCGGTCAGAAGGTCGTCAACATAGAATGATGAGGCTAGGACCTCAGCCGTCTCCTGCAGACCACCGGTGACGCAGTTGAAATGGTACAGTAGCGTTGCCGCGAGCAGGAATGGACTAGCCGATGTGCCGAAAGGTACACGCTGCATCCGCCATTCCACAATATTCGTACTGAGGGTTAAGTTCTTCCGCTGCGGCACATGGTCAAACCATAAGAAACGCAAGGCATCCCTGTCGCGTTCGTCAACGCTGATCTGCAGAAAAGCCTTTTCTATGTCCGCAGTAATTCCAATCGAGTGCATTCTGAAGCGGATCAATACGTCCAACAAGTCTGGTTGCACCTTTGGCCCCTTTTCTAGGTGGTCGTTGAGAGATGTACAAGAGCCAGAATGCGATGACGCGTCAAAGACGACCCGCATTTTCGTTGACGTTGACTGAGGTCGGATGACCTCACGATGGGGCATGTAGTACACGCGTTTGGATGGCTTCGACCCAGATGCAGGCACTGGTTCAGCATGGCCGCTCAGCAGATAGGCTCGAATATTTTTGTCGTACTCCGTAATCAGCTCGTCATCATGTGCCAGCCGATTTACCAACCGCCTCAGTCTTTTCTCCGCAATATCGCGATTGTCACGCAAGGGGACGTCGATGTGCTTCCAGGGGAGGCACACCTCATAACGCCCGTTGGCAATCTTTATGTTACGCTGAAACTCTGCCAGTACTTCATTACCCGCAGCCGTTGGTGAGGGGTTTTCGTTGATGCCTGTGTTTTCGACCTCCCAAATTCGCCGTATCTCTTCGTCTTGTATGGTCATGCAGTTAACGTTTGTCCTCAGCACTATGAGGCTGTCAGATTGCCGTGCGATGAGAGACTTCGTAGCACTTGGGCCCTGGAAGGTCCAACCCAACTTAGTCTTTACCGCAACCAGTTCTTGCTGTCTTCCATAGCAGCGGATTTCTCCTGAGATTAGTTTTGACACTTGATCAGATCCGACTAGCAGACTGATGCCACTGACTTGAGGGATGCCAGGAAAAGCAACAATGTCGGCGATCTGCTCCCCGCAGTCCCCCAGTTCCACCACATGTTCACTGTCAACTGGTGATTCTTCGATGTCTTTACAAATCAGAGGTACAACGATGGCCGCAAGAGTAATCTCTTCATTACCGTACTGGCTCCTAACAGTCACCTCCACCACGCTCCGCTTGATAGGCGTGCAGTCCGATCCCGAGGCGAACGTATGGATGCCGATCACCACTTGTGCCACCTCCTTCAAACCAAGTTCTTGGGCGAGGTCCTCGCGGATGAACGTCCTGGAACTTCCACTGTCCACGATACCTCGAATGTACAGGCACCTGTAGTTCGCCACTGCCCATGCGCGAAATGTTTGTAGGAGGACAGTGCTCAGATGGGAGACCGCTGTCATTAGCCCAGGAGCTTCTAACGTGTGCGAAGCGTTCGTGGCCTGTCCGCCTTCGATCGGTTTGGGCTTCCAGTTAGGGTCGCACATAGTGTCCACGTGCCGACCACCGCATTTTGAGCATTTTCCCCTGAACCGACACTCTTTAGAACTGTGGTAGCTTTTCGTACATCGAAAGCAGCGTCGGTTCTTAGCGAGAGCCTTCTTTTTATCCTCCAATGGTACGTCAGCCTTGCATGTCTCCGTTGTGTGAGATTTTTCATTACAGAAGATGCAGCTTAGTAGACCCGCCGTTGTCCGGCTGTGCAAAGCAAGGGCCGACGGCGTACCAGCATGACCCTTGGTAGTGGTCGCCCGCTGTTTGCGCTGCTTGTCGTCCAGCTGGACACATAATCCACTTTTCTCTCTGCTTTCAACCTCTTTCTTCAAGAATCCAAGAAGCTTGTTCAGCTCTTCCGAACAGGCTGAAGAGGCCGCGTTTTCATCTTCGGAGGCAGGGGACTGGTCGTTTGCTGCAGGAGATGATGTCTCGCCTTGGGCATGTCCACGGTAATAATCTAGTCGAAGGTCGGGTGGCAGTGCAGCCAGCAATATCTCAGTCATCATTGACGAATAAGTTACAGTTGGGACTCCCAATGAGCGAAGTCCACAGGTATTCGTTTGTACGTAGTCGTAGAGCCTCCGCAGAGCCGCCGTGTCCATTGAAGATCTGACACGTGGGAGCGTCCTCAGTTTCTCTAAGTATTGCCTCTCGAGCCTTCCTTTATCTCCGAAACGTTGCGTGAGCAGGGCAATCGCGTCGTCATAGGCCGCCTCAGTAGTTTGGAGCCCTGACAGGGCTGCAGCAGCCGGTCCCAGAAGCAATGAACGAAGGTAGTGAAACTTGTCACGTTTACTTAGCTTCCTGTTTTCGTGTATGTTTGCCTTGTATTGCTCCCAGAAGGGCTGCCATTCTGCAAGATCGCCACGAAACTTCATGAGCTGCAGGCGTTGTAGCTTGACGCCAGAGCCAGATGGTGCCGTTAGGGACCCAATCGTTGTCGGTACCGCTGGTGGAGAGTCCGATGTCGTCGCTACTTGAAGCTGTTCGTAGGTCCGAGTTAACTTGGCAATATACTCTGTGATCTTTTCTTCATACTGTAGCACAGATGCATAATCCGTGTCGAAGTCTTCAGCGGGAGTGTGCTCCTCAACTTCACGATCTAGCGCATAGAGTTCCTTGCTGCATTGAATCAGCTTCTCCAGGAGAACGTGAATAGCCAGCGCTGTAGTGTTGTGGTCCTGAAGTGCCGCAGCAGCATCGTTTGTAAGCTTCGTGACTTGCGCTCTCCTTGCTCCACGCTTGCTCCTAAGCCTCTCCGGATCGTTCGTATTAGGCATGACTGAAGGGCTCGTTCGATGCTGTGGATTTCCTTGTTCTCCGTATCCCGGGTTTCGGCACCACTATGTTAAATTACCTTGAGCGGGAACGGCGTTGTATCCACAAGAATGCCCCAAGTTAGCCCCGAAAAGATAGGCCAGAGAGACTCAGTCTAAAAAACTACTTGGAGCTTTACTCCTACGTGTCACACAACCCAACAAGAGAGAGTAAGAAAGTGAAGAAGTCATTCGATGTCACGTGGTTCATGATATCGCTTCAACGTCGTCGTCCAATGATAGTCCCTTTTAAACATATTTACACAAGGGCTCGGGATCTAACACGTTTTTCCGATTTTCGTTTAAAACGCTTCCGTTTAAACGTTTCATACGCCGTTTAGGTTACCGTAAGGTCGGGAAAACGTTTCCTTATGAAACGTTTAAACGTTTTGTTTAATGCGAAACGTTTAAACGTTTTGTTAATGCGAAACGTTTGGACGTGTCGTTAATATGAAACGTTTAAGCGTTTTGTTAAAATGAAGTGGTTGAGCGTTATGTCAAGGTCGTTTAAACATCTTGTTAATACGTGTTTTCCATTCGTTTGTTTACCTGTCGTTTGCTTTCCTTTTGTTTGTCTTCCTTTTGTTTGTTTGTCTTTCTGTTTGTTTTTCTTTTTTGTTTTATTTTATTTGTTTTTCTTTTTATTTGTCCTTCCCTTCCTTTTTTCCTTTCTTTTCTTTCCTGAGAATAGCAAGCTACCGTAGCGGTGGCTAACTTTTCCCACCTATTTTTTTAATATAATAAACCTATCCCCCCCATAATACGAAGCGCAATTTCGAAACGGATAGCTATTTCAGCAACTTCTTATCGTTAGTAATGGGAAACATGGACGCGCCAGGCATTACGGGGACAGAGACAGAGGTTGTCCCCGTTATGCCTGGCGCGTCCGTGGTTCCCATCAGTAATAAGTACCAACTACGCCAGTTTCTCATTGTCTTATATGTAGCTTATTACTTCAGTTCATAATTGGCTTTTAAGCAACCCTATTTGTGTTCATTTTCGTTGTACATTTCATTATGAACCGACGTGCTTCACTATAGTTTTAAACATGTCGAGCTCGTAATGGCGGTGATGACGTATTCCGTATTTAATAAACGTATTAACGTAAAAATTTCGTACTTACGCGAATAGTATTTTGGTAAAAAGACCAACGCAGAAGACTGTCACCTTGAGCGACTACTTGCTCGGGGATAAAGCTCCGTTTTTGGAGAGTCAGTGATCCCAATGCCATGAGTGCACTCGGAGCGGAGTTCGGAGTGCGCTGCGAACGCGGGGTCGTGCCAACGCTTTATTAACCACCAAGAAACGGAATGAAATGCGCCCTGCGCTGTGACTGTTCTTTATTAAACATAAGACGGTCACAAATTAGCGGGATAAAGCAATATGCCACTTTAACGATACCCTGCACTGTCTTTCAAGGAAAGTAAGCTGTAGTGTTTAGAAGAGAAAAGAAAACAATTAAAAAACGATTATGTAAAAGAAAACGATTAAACACCTCCTAGGAAAACGTTTATATACATATACGTGCCGCTGTACGTTTATGCAAACGAAAACGTTTAAACGTATTCTGGGAAAATGATAAAATACGTATACGTGCTGTTGAACGCATATCTAACAGAACACGTTTAAACGTGTTTTAAGAAAACGTTTAATCTGTGAAACGTGTTACAAAACGCGTTCCTTAAGAAAACCTTTAACATAGAGCTCTAGTTTCAAGGAAAGGATGCGTGGAAAGATAGTGATCCCCGCGAATAATGCCGACATCTATTTGCGATGTACATTAAAATATATCGCCTTTGTACTCCCTTATCTGACCTTGAGAGCGTCCTGTTTGCTGGAAGAAGGAACAGGAATATAGCCCCCAACCCTTTGAGCCTTCGAGTGATAAAGCATGCGCAGTGCTTTGGTCGTATAGATAGAGATAATATAATGTCTGCGGACTTTGAAGAAAAACCGAGATCCTCTCATATTGTACCGTGCTGTTGCACGCCACATCAATGTAATCGTTCGTTAGAATGAAAATTGTATAGTGTTCGATTAGATTAAGTCACGAAGATGATTTTATGATGGTTCAATGATAGATTATTTTCCTCTGTTGTTGTTTACGTGGCGCCGCCTAGAGTGTTCCTCTGTTCTTCAGCGTTAAGTCTGTATCAAATTTGTAATATTTCTCCTTTTGGCAGATTGTTTCGTTATTATATTCCTGTATGTATCTGTTGTTTACCTGTTGGGTGATGTGCAGGTTTAGCGCTCTATTAATGCTAGTTGCTGATTCTGTTGTTTCTCATTTTTTTCCTTCCGTCTATGCTATTCACCTAATAAGAAATTGATTAATTAAAAGCTGTGTAATGTTGGAACAAAACATATGAAACTTAGATTCCCTATTGCGCTCGAAATTACTTAAAACACTTAATAAGAAACATGATAATGAGAAAATTATTAGTATTGCAATAATAGTGATCGCGTCTGAGACTTGTTATAATAAAACTTGTAATTTTGATTGTAATCGTATTGATTAAAAATATTTTCTGTGATTAAATGTAGTGTCCTTTGCCGTAGATTTTATTTCCTCTTGTGTTCGTGTCGTTCTTGTCGTCGTGTCCCATGGTCTTCCAGGGTCTCTGCTGTCCACAATTAATTACATACATCTATCGGCACTTGTAATTAAAATCTCGCTATGATGGTGGTCACATCTCAGACTTTTTATAATACAATTGTAATTTTGATTGTGAAAGTATTGATTAAGAATATCTTCTTTGATTAAATGTAGTGTTATAGATTTTATTTCCTCTTGTGTTTGTGTCGTTCTTGTCGTCGTGTCCCATGGTCTGCCATGGTCTCCCAGGGATTGTTGATTCTGTTGTTTCTCATTATTTCCTTACGTCTATGCTATTCACTTAATTAGAAATTGATTAATTACAAGTTGTGTAATGTTGGAATATGAAACTTAGATTCCCTATTGCGCTCGAAATGTTCATAACTGTCACAAAACAGGCGTACGCCTCCCGTCTTCAACAAATCAGGGCAGATATCATTAGAGCTGGTTGTTAGCTAGGAGCGTGCTATGCGGTGAACTTCGGTTTTAACATATCTATTTTCTGTATTGAATTCATAAAACTAAGTAGGGCTTGTAGCATTCGTTAGAGTGAAAATTGTATGTTCTTCGATTAGATTAAGTCACGAAGATGATTTTCTGATAGTTAAAATGATAGATTATTGTCCTCTGTTGTTTACGTGGCGCCGCTTAGAGTGTTCCTCCGTTCTTCAGTGCTAAGCCTGTGCTAGTCAGGGTATTAAATTTGTAATGTTTCTCATTTTGATAGATTGTTGAGCTATTATTTCCCTACATCTTGGGGGATATGTGGGTTTGGTTCTATATTAATGCTATCTGTTGATCGTGTGGATTCTTTTTCTTTTTTTTTATTGCGTGTTAGCGCCGCGAAGCAACTGTGGCTATGAGCGACGTACAGATGTGGACAGACGGAGAGAGGACAGCAGGAAGATCGTGTGGATTCGAATTCTTTCCTTACGTCTGCGCTATCCACATTAGATTCCCTATGATAATAAGTAATGAGGAAATTATTAGTGTTGCGATAATAGTGATCGCGACTCAGACTTGTTGTGATAAAACTTGTAATTTTGATTGGAATTGTATTGATTAAGAATACCTTATTTGATTAAATGTAGTGTTATAGATTTTATTTCCTTTTGTGTTCGTATCGTTCTTGTCGTTCATGTTCAATGGTCTTCCATGGTCTCTGCTGTTCACGATTAATTACATACATCTATCGGCACTTGTAATTAAAATCCAGCTATTGCAATGATGGTGGTTACGTTAAAATGTATCTTTTTCAGATTATCCAATGTGGCATCAGTATTGTCTGTAATATTGAGAGCGAATGTAGTTTCATATTATAATTAGTCATCTTTCATGTCGTTGGTGCGGTGCTCCGGTCTTTACATGTATTGTCTTGTGTTTTGTTTCATGTGTTTGAGGTCGTGAAGATTTTTCTGCTGGGTTTTTCTCTTTCACCTGATTGGCATCACAATTGGCAGCACTATTGGCATTAGAATTGGCACAATTCCCAGCACTATTGGCTTTAATAAATATATTTCAACTTGTACTTTTTGTGTATGACTCCTCTTTGCATGTATATGCATGTTATAAGCGCGCGGACAACCCTCCGCACACGCGCCGCCCGCCGATAAGCGGGAAAAAATACGCGAAGGACCCAGGGGTCAACGGCACAAGAGTAAGGGATTCAAGTTGCTGAGTGGACCCCCAGCTCATACGACAAGGCCAATTACTACTGACATCCGCTACCCCGGTGGTTCTTATGGCCAGCAACGGGGAGCCGATTCTGCCATTACCCCCCCCCCCCCTACACACACACACCAGTTCATTATTCAGTACTGTTCTGCGGGTTCGAATCCGGGCGCCGGCTGTGCTGTCTGGATGTTTTTCCTGGGTTTTCCTTGGGCACTTTAAAGGAATAGTTCGCTCTCCAAGAATCGATTCGTTAATTTCTGTTGCAGACGGTATAGTGTATTTCGAGCTTTATCAGGTCCGTGCATTGGCTTCCCGAAGCTCGAGCGGTGTGATTTATTGTAGGCATCTGAAAGCAACGAGATCCACGCCAGTAGGCTTCCCAGGAGAAGGACGGGCGTGCGACGGCTATCTGAGAACAAGAGGGCAGTCCGTTTCCCGGGCATCGAGATGTGGCTTCCTATCGCCATCCCTGAAGCAACGTCACGAAACGTCACGCGAGCCGACCGCCCCCTCCCGTAATATACACCTTCCCTGGCGCTCGGCCGCGCTGCCGACACACATACACACACATAGATGGGATGATGATGTGGTGGGTACTCCACCGCCATTATGGCGGTACACTGCCCATTTGCGCTTGTGGAAGGGATGAGAAAGTGATGCCCACAGGAAAATTCTGAAAACTTGGAAAGTGCGTAGGTTTCGAACGAAAGGGATTGACGGGGAGTTGCTCATTATCTATTGCACACGTCGAGCACGTTTTTTCCAGTTTCGTTAGGGAGCGAACTATCCCTTTAAGACAAGTGTCGGCGCAGTTCCCTGTGACGTTGGCCCAGCACGCACAATCCCCCCCCCCCCCCGCCTGGGATAGTAGTGACTCTGCCTGCCTGAGCGTGGTTGACTACGGCAAGCAGTTCGATCATCACCACCTCTGTTCATTGGCGGTAACCAAGGCCGTGCTGAAGACTGGAAAGTGGTGAGTTCGAATTCTACCACCGATCCACTGCGCTGTCTGAAGTTTTCCCGGGAACTTACCATACGACTGTCGTCACAATTCCCCCTGAAGTCGGCTCAGGGCGCATACTAACCCCCCCGTCCCCCACTCCTTCCTGCGGTGGTATCCCGATATCCCATACTTAAGAATCCACATGTTCAAAATCCCAAATCGACACAGTCTAATGATGACACCGCCTAGAACACGGGTGGGCACCTGTAGTCAAAAAGCTTGAACTAACCTTGATCTCACTACAGCATCATACAGGTCTCTCGTGGCCATAAGCTAACCAACATCGCTTCGTTTTGTGTTGCTCCAACGCGTCCGCCGTGTTAAGCCTAACCGTCGCTAAAATGTGCATTTCATTGGACTTTCATTCATCGACTTCACTTCATAACTTAACTGTAACTTCATTTTCATATCTCACATCTAATGTTTCGCGTGTACTGGAGTAATGTACTGCTCTCCAGTGGTGAATCACCCCAGGTCATAGTCACGATTTATTTGTTGTTGTTGTTCATTCATCGACATTTCATGGAATGACTTCGATGAACATCGAAAACGCGCAAAGCTGGCACGTTGCTCAGTGATATCCTATGCCTTGAAATACGTTCATTCTCAGACCTCGCAGAAACTTTGATTTTGTAATTTGTGATTTTGGTATTCTGAATTTTGGGAACTGGGATTTTGAACGCTGTGATATCGTGGCATAGCCCTTCCTGCTGCTGTACATCTTTTCATTCACTTACGCGTACACATTACTGTATTTACCTAACTGCCAACCCTTCATCCCGTTCTGGCTATAGCAGTGACGATGCCCACTTGCGTGTGGCCGACAACCAGCGAAATGCTTAATAAGGCGAGGCAGAACAAACGATGTCAAGGGGAAGAGTGTACGTATGGTGCAGACAGTCTGGCGAAGGACGGGATATGGTGACGAGTGAACCACTTGGACACGTTCGTCCAAATGCAGTCACGCCAGTGATCATGGCAGGCGTCGAGCAAGCCATGCATCCTGGAGAACCGGCGAGTAACAGTCCGAGACATTGCAGTCCAGCGTAATATTAGCTAAATATTGCAGTCGCCGGAAAAGCCAGACAGCGGCGCACTCGACCGGCAATCGGGAAATGCGTGGTTCGACTCCCGCCACTGTCTGGCCTTTTCGAGGACTGCGTATTTCAATTTCAATTTATTTCCAAAAAGTGGAGGAGGCGGGACAGAAAGCTATTTCAATTGTTCATTCTCTTAGGCACCTTGAGACTTGTGTTGTGTTCGCCTGTTTGTGTGTCAGCCTCAGAACAGTTACTTTCCATCATAATATTAGTGGCGGCACCGTGAAGGCTATCATTCATGAGCACTTACCGTTCCGCAAAATGTGTGCAAGATGGGTACCCCAACACCTCACTTGTGACTAGAAGGGAGCGAGCATGCCAGTCTCTGAGTAGATGCTAAACCGCTTTCAATCCGATGGGGGATGAAATTTTGCAATCAATAATCACATGTGATGAAACCTGGGTGCATCATTTCACCCCAGAAACAGAAAGAAGCAGCATGAAATGGCGACATAAGGCTTCCAGGGGTGGGCATGTACTACGTATTAATTATAATGCACATTTTCGAAAAGTATTTGTATTAGCATTATAATACGACACATGTGCCAATGTGCTTTTCATGTATCTTGGTCAGTGGGCATCCCTTTGTCATCGGTGCAAAGAAAGACGGGAAAGCAGTTGTGCGCGGGAAACTGCCAACAGCGCACTTAGACTAACCTGAACATGAAAATGCAAGCATCGAACTTGTACTAACCTAATAATAAACTAACCAAGGTGCTGTTCAGTGGTGTCCGCCCTGCTAAGCCTAAGCCGCTAAAATGTGGCTCTTGTTCGCCAAAATTATTTCGACGGACATCGAAATTTCGTGAATTTGTGCTGTAAACAGTGATGTAGGATTTTTAAACACGGCACATCATCTTATGAAGCAATCGAGGGGGGGGGATATGTTTATTATATAAAAAAAATTAAGAGGGAAAGGTTAGCCACCGCTATGGCGGCTTGCTATTCCCAGGAAGGAAAGAAAAGAAAAAAATAAATAAAGGCAAACAAAAAGAAAAACAAAGAAAAAGGGGAAACAAACAAACATAGGAAAACAAATAAACAAAAGGAAAAACAAAAGAACAAAGAGGAAAACAAACACCAAACTGGTCACAGTTCACCCAGAAGGCCACAGGACCGCAGAAACTGAGCAAGTGCCTTTGTCACCTGACTATATTGTGTGGGGCCGAGCAGCGTAGCTAGAGATAAGTCCGAAACCGGCAGGCGAGCGATGCGCGACCGTATAGGAGAAGACGATGTTGGTGGTAGCGAGTGCAGTAAAGGAGCAAGTGCGGGATGTCTCCTTCAACATGACAGGTGGGGCAGTTCGGTGAAGCAATCGAGGATTCTCGTTGATTTTCCTTGTTTCGAGAACGTGAATTTTGTTTTCGGAAAAAATGTTCCCGGAAAAAATCGTCCCTGATTGCGTGGGAGGAAATACGGTAATGGTCCCGCGGGGTTTCGTGTGGCGAAAAATACATGAGCCTCGTTGTGAACAACTGAGAAAACGGATCATAGCCGATCAAGTGCTATCATTCGACGCCATTATTTGTTGAAACTGGGACACAGGCTTTTTTAAATGAACATTGATTTTAATTAACATTAAAAGCTGCATGCCACTGAACGAGGAACATAAAAGCGGTTACATTCGCTGCACCGCTTGTCTTGTACGGATTGCCCCTGTTCTTTCTGTTCCTCTCTCTTTTCCTCTATATTATTTTTCTGAGTACAGACAACGCGGCAAGACCAGGAAGGAATTCTCCAACAACAAATAAATCTTGACTATGACACTAGCCGTTTGATCGAAAGCGGGACATTTGGTCGAAAGTCACTGATCCAAAGCCGTTCGACCGAAACGTCGGCGGTCGTTTGATCGATTTTTCTTATTCGTTCACCTGGAGCTCTCATAAAGAGAGAGAGAGAAAGGAAGAAAGCCGCAGTTCTACATGCCGTTATCCTAAGGAACATTTATCTGTGTGTAAACACATGGCTCATGCAACCCACTTTTTCACATCCAAAAAGCTGTCCAAGTGCACGATTGTTCAACCTAGCCCGTTCGGCAACTTGATAGGTCCTTCCGCTCTGACACATAGTGACTAAGCATGCCATACATGTCTTTCACCCCTAATCCCAATCCTCTTTCAAGTAATAATTAAAAAAATGATAAATAAATAGTCAAATCACTCGGTGGTGCCCCTATATCGCATATCGTATCTCCTATATCGTATTTTCCTTGGTCGTATTATGTTGGTCAGGCACAGACTTATTTTCTATGTCGATAAACCGTATCTTCAGCAGAAGCGGAGTTGTACGGACAATGAAACAGTTACAACGGAAGCGAAATTTGTCAATTGCAAGGAAGGATCCGAACAAGGTGTAAATCTTACGTAGAATTATGGTGCCGCTAGTATTTTGTGAGTACGGTGTACGGATGGGCATATTTTTGACTATTACGAACCCGCTGGGCCGCCCGCCCGACACGATCGCCCATGTAGCGCGCACGCTGCCCCAAAGCATTGCGGGAGAATCTGAGGAGCGCGTGACGTCAAATATCCCTCGAGCTCCATGTGCGGCTGCCAGGTGAACGGGATAAACACGGCCAATTCCGAACAACGCCTAAAGATGTTCGATTCGGAGACCTCGTGGAAGTCTGAAAGCGATATATCCGATGAGAGATGGATTCGTACCAATGCTTCTTCTTTTTTCCCCCCGCAGCGAGAATCCGACGTACATCGAAATGTGCAAGTGGAGGTAAAGATTTGTGCCTTCCGTTTCCGTGAAAATACAGAAGAGGCCGCTCCTTCTTTCAGCCTGATGTACTTCGTTGACAAGCCATAGCTAATGAGCACCTCCGAATTTGTTTTGAACCATTTGCAACAGTATGTCTGCACACTACTTGTCTTGTTTCACCTGTCTCCAAGTAGGCATAGACGGATTCGCGGCGAGAATAAGTTTCCTAGCTGTCTTTCCGAAACAATTGGCGGAATTCGAACTAGGCATCTCTCGATTGCCAGTCGAGCGCCAATAGCGAATACGGCCCCGGAAACAACCACAGACTAGTAGAGCGTGTTTGTTCTGAAACATATCCTGGCCGAACGCAAGGTAAGACAGCCAGCAATGTAAGCAGCAAGACTCTCACCCCTAGAGAGAATGAGGTCACCTTCCTTCGGAAGGATTTTGGGGCTAGCCTCGGTAGTGTTGTCTTTGTAATAAACGTCAGTTGATGTTTGACGCTGTGTTTGTGCTGTCTATCCGTGTATCGTTCGTCCAAGGAACACTCTGTCCTCGTGTTGCCGAAAGGAAGTCGGCAACATGCAGTAGCACAGAAAGGAAACACTTCACAACCATGTACAATTTTTCTTGTCGCGAAAATCACCTTCCGATCGCAAAACAACTGCGAAATGAAATTCAGGAACTCCAACGGGAGAGACAACGTGCGTCACTTCCGTGGTCTCCAACGACGGCGCGTCGACGCTCACCAGGGGCTCAGAGTGCTCCGCAGCCGAATTTTATATCGAGATTATGGCGGCATTTCAACTAATATACGTAAATCTAAGTCGAATTCCGCATTGTTTTGGTACACGCCGCAATATGAGGTAAACAGCTTTGCAGCTTATTTTCGCTTCCGTCGTTCTTTAATAAATGCGTTCATACTTTACAATTTATTGTCCATAAACATCGACACAGAACAACAACAACAACAATATGACGACGATGCGATGTGGTGTTTCACCACGGTGGTGCGGTACCCTACCTCATTGCACGTTAAACATTATATGAAGACGATGAAGGGAGGATGAAAGTACGCGAAAGAGTCAAAGCGTCTGGAGCAATCCAGTGGACGACAGGAAGCTCACGAGCAGGTGAAGAACCAGATAATGGAGCGCAGGGTTTTCATAGGGGCCAATGAGTGCAGCTAAACTGAGCTGTCTCTTGCTGATACGGGCAACCTCATCACACGGTCTGGTAAACAGAGTACAAAAATACTAGCATCCAGAGAACGATATCACTATCGAACTAATGCAGCGAATCATATCGATTTTATGTTGCTCATTGAATGGAATTTCATATCGGGAGAGCGTATGATAACACCCGATCGGTCTGGGAGGTACCCCGGTTCGAATCCCAGTGCCGGCTGTGCTCTCTGGGGTTTTTCCTGGGTTTTCCTGAGACGCTTTCAGACGTATGGCGGCACAGTTCCCTTAGAAGTCGGCCCAGGACGCACAATCCCCCAGGGCGTCAGTCGTGACGTTGTCCACCCCTGTGAGGCCGACAACGGCGAGCCCTTTCACCAGCACCACCACCCCCAACACTCGGTCGGCTGTGATGTGCTTCATCGGCTATCTGCAACTACGCCCCTGTATTTTTGGCAGCGCATGCGCTTGCGGGACCTTTTTTTTTTCGCACACACAACCAGAGATCATTTTTTCCTATACCACTTTTTCCTACATCCCATGAATTTCGAGATCAGGGATTTGGCAACCGGGAATATCGAGGTCCTCCTGAAAACTTCGGAACTGTTCGGAAAAGTTCGGAACTGACTGAGGCATTCAGCGAAAAGAAAAGAAAACGACAAATTATTATGGAAGGCGAAGGTAGAACTTCTAAGCGTTGTTTCAGCATTACGAATATTACAGGACCGTCCTGTTGAACGTTACTACAATGGTTGTAAAGCTCGGCTTGCACTAACAGAAAATACGAGAGATTCTCGGTAGCCTTATGAGACAGTTCAAACAGTTGACTGAGTCCGCGCAAACTCGAACCAGCATAATCGAGCAAATTGATGTTTCATGTGAAGCTCACTAATTCGTCTCAGTTCTCTTTACGCGAATCGTGCACAGAGAGAAAGAGAAAAAAAGAAGAGGGTTGTTGGTCTTAGGTCTCAGTGTGCTTTCTCTTTACATTACATGGGCCACGACTATGCCATGCCTAAGTCCGTGAGCCATGAAAGTAAAGGGGAGACAAAGAGGATGTAAGAACCAGCCTCCTCCGACCTTCTCGCTTGCTTGGCGGATGGATACCTTCAAAATATTCCGCGCAGTTTTTCCTGCGCGGCAGCATATGGAGACACAGAGTAACATGGTTCACTGGACTTTCAGTTGGTATGTATCATATTTCATATTTTTTATATATAAAAACGAGAAGTGGTAGACATATAAACTTATTGTCTATCGATTCCTGAAATATTTCGAGAAAAATAATAGGTAAATATTTTCGCAATTGCTATAGAAGTTTAATAAAAACCCGTTCAAGGAGGAACGAGAAAACATATGTATTTTTCTCTTTTTCGCTTTCGTGACGTCGCCGTAAAATACACACGACATGTTTCAGAATTGTTTCTCCGTTATTTAATTCATCTCATCTTCCTCTTTATAGCGAAACTACCCACGTTAAAATCTGCGCGGTGGTTGCCGAGGAAAAACATAAAACATTTTCCATAGGGAATACATTGGGACGGAGAGATGGTATGCCCTGTTAATGTCATTGCACCTTCGCACTGTTCCATTTTCCCTCTGACTTTGTTGCAAATCGGCACACTAGATGACAGCGAGATATGAATGTATCTCGTCAGTCTCTCATACATTCTTTGTGAAAGTCCCAAAATTGCCATGGGTGACCTGCTCAGGGAGGTGGAAATACCTCATTCTTGCAGTCACTTCCACCACACACTAAAAACGGTGACACTTTAGTGACACATGAAATTGATGTGACATTTTGGGGCGAGCCCAAACATGGATTTGGAAAGTGTCACAGGGCGAACTTAGACCTTACAGAGCTACCGGAAACGTGTTTATGGTTGTCAGCGAGGTGGTTGAGGTGTCATAGCTAATTACTCAAGCCTGGGAGTGCTTGTGAGAATTGAGTTGTGACACTTGCCACAGCTGCGGCCGTTGCCCGTGACACATAGTTAGATATTTTCGCCGTTTGAACGCTTCGGATCGCTATGTTTTGTCATTCAGCTACCAACAATGGGCAAGTCTTGGCCAGTTCAAAGCGAGGACGCGCACGATGTTTCTCGCGTCGGGTTCCATCTGCTAAAATGGCTTATCTAACTCGCCCTCGAGAATACTCTGACGACTCAGACGTTGACGTTACTGGAACAGCTCGAGGAATCTACGTGTATGATCCATGCGAGTGTCTGTCATATATGAAATCATACCGTTCGCATCCGTGTGCCCGACATTATGGTATATCGTGTGTGGGCACCCTCCGGTGAAGCACGGACGTATCGGTAAGTCCTTTGGGGTTTCTTTTCTTTTCGGAACGACGAACGCAATGAAGTCATGTAAACACAGGAAGGCTGGAGGATAAACTGGAGCCAAGTGTGCCGCGTTGTCTCTGTGTCTCTGCCCCGCTGACGAACGCGAGCATACTTTCGGAAACCACCTTGCTTCCCCCAAAGTATTAGGAAATACCTAACTTTATGCATGTGACATTGTTGCCAAGCAGACAATCACATCCGCGCGTCTGCACCCCGTGCGCGACGCCTATTATTGCGCGTAATAACCGTCCCTCACCAGTGCATATTCAAATCCGTGCGCCATAATTCTTTGACATCCAAATTGGCAAGTTACAGCGATGGAGAAAATTTCAAAGGTTTTTGAGTAGCTCCCGAGAATGGAGGCCTTGCGGGCTATTTTTCTTCTGACTTCATTGCGCCGTTTCTTCCAATTACGTTCTGCATTTCGTTTGTCTTCAGTTATCTCTTTTTTAATGTGTCGTGATCTAAACTGACCACTTATGCTTAGGACCTGCAGAACCCCTATTAGGAAATTTCAGAATAGGTGTGAGTCGACAACGCAAACACAAATGAAACACTTTTGCTAATTATTCAGTTACCATGCTTCCCTTCAGGACATCCCTGTATTTCGAGATGCATTTCGAGCAACGACTGCCATCTTAGAAGGGGTTATACGGATTCATCCACCAGCAGGGTATTGAACTCTGTGCTCGCCGATTACCTCGCAGTGTGTCTATTCTGAAATAAAATGTTCTTCTTTTCATGTGACCCCTAGCATGTGAGCGTGCATTCCATCAGGTGTCAGTGCCCGCTGCATATTTCACCCATCTCTGAGGTCTATATAGCCACATTCTGAGGGGCGTTTTGCATGAAAGATAAGTAGCTGTCTCACGCTCGATCGGAGGCCTTGGCTCCTTCCCCTGTGTGCTCGTGCGGGCTAGTGGGCGCACACTCAAACGCACTACCAAGGTTGTCGAGATTGGGATTGAGACAACACACTCAACTTTTATGCAAATAGGCGATGTCGTGACCACGAGGGCAACGTCACGACTGACGCCGTGGGGGAATGTCCGTCCTGTGCCGACATATATGTCTCAAAGCGTTTGAGGAAAACCCAGGAAAAACCCGAAACAGCACAGCCGACAACGGAGAGCCCTTTCGCCAGCACCATCGTGACCACGACACCTCCTGCACTCTATACACAGAGCTTCATCGCATAGCACGCCGACGGCCAACCATTGTACAGATCGATGTTTTTATCACCGTTGATTTGTTGAAAACGGGAGGGTAAGCCTTATCTGGACACTTGACATAACTGCATAAGTGTCCCATAAAGGCATGCGCCTCCTGTTTTCAGTTAATCAACGGTGTTAAATCCATCATTCTGTACCATTGTTGGCTTTCGGCGTGCTATGCGGTGAAGCTCTGTTTTTAGACCTTGCTCGTGACACTTGCTGTGAGAGCTCTCGTGACACTTGCTGTGAGAGCTCTCGTGACACTTGCTGTGAGAGCTCGCGTGACACATGCTTCAAAAAGCAACAAAAAGTGTCTGAAAGTGACACTTTTTTGCAAAAAAGTGACGCTTGCAACGCGTCACAAAAGTGTCACCATTTTTAGAGTGTAGAAAGTCGCGCCATTCTGAATGATAAATTTTCCATCGTGCCTCAGGAGGCACCGAGGCCCGACGTGCAAAACGGAATGTCAAATATGCCACAAAACAGGCGAGAACTCCAAGATTCGTTTTGTCGAGAAAATGTTAAAGGGACGGTCGCATCCGCCCCAGGCGATCTCGAAACTACAGGGTGTCCCACCGAAAGAGGGCCTGGGGCTAAAGTAAAAACGCAGTGTTCTACACAATTGGAACCAACTGTACGTGCTTGGCAGTTGCGTGGTCTATCCAAAAATATTTTCTCATCGCCCCTTGTCAATTAATTAGCGGTAATTAATTTTCTAACTTTTTAATTATCGGTTTTAGCTCTCAGATGTCAAAATGTCAGATGTCGAAAAAGACGCAACTGAAGTATTTTGAGGTTGCTATGGCTTGTGGTTTCGTTTTTTCCCGGGTTTAAAAGTTGGTTTCAGAAGCCGCGCGCACCACAGAGCGCTCCTCATAATTCGGCGCCCGCGCGCGACGATTCCACTGCACTCTGATAGGTGTGCCGTGAAACAGGTGAAATATCTTCCTCTTGTGTGACGTGGCCCAAGGATGATCTCCAAGCGCTAATCTCAAGGTCAATGTACGCAGGAGGGCGATGGAATCGTCGCGCGCGGGTGCCGGATTGTGGGCAGCGATCTGCGGTCCGCCCGGCATCTGAAACCAACATTTAAACCCGGGAAAAAACGAAACCACAAGCCATAGCGACCTCGAACCACTTCAGTTGTGTCTGTTTCGACATGTACTACAACTTCCTCATTGACATATGAGAGCTAAAACCGATAATTAAGAAGTTAGAAAATTAATTACCGCTAATTAATTGACAAGGGGACGATGAAAAATATGTTTTTGGATAGACCACACAACTGCCAAGCACGTACAGTTGGTTCCGTTTCTGTAGAGCACTCCGTTTTTTCTTTAGCCCCTGGCCCTTTTTCGGTGGGACACCCTGTATATCGTGCCATTTTATTCCTCGTGGGCCACTGGCCACGGTATCGAAGATCCCATGCGAAATAGCGCCGTAGTTCGACTGTTATTCCATATAGAACACATAACCAAGCTGACGCCGGATGTTGAGAGTATACTGAAACTCCTTCTGTTGGAAAACAAGAAAACGTCACTCCCTAAGAACCAATGAGGGAGTGATCTTGAGAAAAAAGAATGCCGCGGCCATGCGGGCGTCTCATAGGGTTACGGGATATCTGGACGGCGCCTTTGTCCTCTCAGCTCCTCCCTCTCACTCCATCGGTTAGGGAGTGACGTCACGCCGCGTCTGCAGCCACGGAAGCAGCGCAGGACTTTAAAATTGGTTTATATCACAATCACTTTTCCGACGAAAAAACTAGCCGAGTAGATTTTGCGCCGATGCCGAACATAGTGGTATGGGTTTCATGCATGGGTTTCCTGATGTGACCGTCCCTGTAAAGTCAAATAACCTTGAAAGCATCTGCTATTTCATATAACAGGCATTGTAAATTGTGAAATAAATGTTGTGCACGCCCTCGGGTTTTCCAAAAACTTATTCAGTATTACCAAAATGTATTATAATACAGTATTATGTATTATGATACGCTGTCTCAGAAGTATTATTGTATCAGTATTATAATACGTATTTTGTGCAATATTATGTATTATAATTAAAATGTATTATTCCCACCCCTGACTTACCCGTCCGGTCATTCATCCTCATTACAATGCCCAGCATCACACGGCGAGTTTCACGGTATAGCAACCCTGGCCGAAACGCGCTCAGATGTTTTGCAGCATGCCCCTTACTTGCCCCTTATTCGGCTTCAAGCGATTACTGTTATGTTTCTGACATATGTCGGCACAGTTCCCTTAGAAGTCGGCCCAGGACGCACATCCCCAAGGGCGTCAGTCGTGACGTTGCCCACCTCTGTGAGGCCGACAACGGCGAGCCCTATCAACACCACCACCACTGTTATGTTTGGGTCCCTTAAAGAGCACCTTGGAGGAAAGACGTTCGACGCAGATGAAGCCCTCCGGAAAGATGTCCTGTAGTGGCTACGACAGCTACGACCAGAGCCGTAGCGACGGGGGTGCGAGAGGGGCAGCCGCCCCGGGCGCCCTCGCCAGAGTGGGCGCCGAACTGCAATCACTGGCAGGTTGGTTGGACAGTATAAAGTAGGAATGAAGAGAAGTTGAACTGACGGTCTCGGCAGTGCAAATGGGCGTTTTTCTTTCTTTGTTTACAAGGCTTCTGACGGCAGTTAGGGAGGGCGCTGCAGATTTGCCCTGCCCCGGGCGCAAACTTGCCTCGCGGCGGCTCTGGCTACGACCACTTCTTCCTACGCCAAATGCATTAAAGAGTTGCCGCAGCGGTGGCAGAAACCGACGTAGTTTGGTGTTTCCCGAATTTTCCATTCGATAAAAGTTTCGGTCAATCTTGAACGACCCTTGCCTGAGGTTTTAATTACATAATTTGAGAAAAAATAGTGCACAGTCGAAAATAATTCCCATCGACACTTCTTTCGTGCGTGACCTTCAAGTTTCACATAGCGATCGTTATCGTTATATTTAAAGTTCGCACTCTCCCACTTTGATAGGCTCGCGCAAGAGCTCGTGGCGAATCAGGGGCCGAAGTGATGTATTTAACGCGCGTAATGGGATAACGACAAGACAAGCTTTATGTGTAACATCCACGGTACCATTATTATTATTACTAACGACAAGTTGAAGATTGGGGCCCAGGCCGCAAAGGCGGTCCGTTTCGGTGTCTTTGTGCGCCGTTCTTTACCATGATGAAATATATGTCCAGACAAAATGAATGAGCGTAACATTTAATAGGGCTACATAAAGATGGTACTCGAGACGAGGAGAAAGACAACACAGAGAAAATTGTCTTTCTCCTTGTCTCGAGTACCGTCCTTTTGTAGTTATGCACCAGCTTGTCAGCGGCCTATACTACTCCTTTCAATTTAGTAGAGGAACGGGGAATTCTGCTTGTTTTGGAGCTACGACACAGAGGAATGTGAGAGGCAGTAGAATATTTGCTCTTGATGAAGTAGGTCTTGTGAAGAAAGACAAATATTTTTATACGCAGAGCAAGGTTAGTTGGTCCTTAGGATAACTCTGATACGTTACACATCTGGCGCGTCAGTGCGTCAGTCACATAGGTGTACCCGAGATTTTGTCCAAGAGGGGACAAGTGCTTCGAGAGAGTGGGGGACTGCACTGCGTGAAAACCCTCACCTCTTTTCCTGGAGACGGGCGCTGCGGACTGTGCGGGTGTTCACAAGTTAATATCATTGTGGTGGGTGGTGGTGGTGGTGGTAGTGGTGAAAGGGCTCGTCGTGTTCGGGCTCACATATGTGGGCAGTGTCACGACTGACGCGGAATGTGCGTCCTGGGCCGACTTCTTAGGGAACTGTGCCGACATATGTCTGAAAGCGTCTGAAGAAAACCCAGGAAAAACATCAGACAGCACCCGCACCCGGATTCGGACCCGGGTACCACCCAGTCTCGACTTCATCATTAACATAAAAAAATCATGACGACCTATGAAAAAACAGTGCACGATTTTCACAAGTGACCTTGAAGCTCCGAGAGGGGGGAGAGGGCACAGAGCCCCGGGCCGGCGTCTACGGGGGAGGGGAGCAAGGGCACTTGCCCCTCCAGACGTCCGCCGAGCAAAAATGACGGCCGTATATGGCTGAAAGTTCACGGTGTTTGGCGTCCCACAAACCGATGACTGTCGTCTGTAAAGCTCTGTGCATTCTTAGCCCGTCTCAAGTGTGATCTTTGCAGGGCTTAGGGATCACCCAAGAAACGCACAGCCAAAGAAGTTGCGTGTTACGGGCGGGGGGGGGGACGCAAATCCCGGAGCGTGCCCCCAGGACCAAAATGTAGACGCCGGCCCAGACCCCTTGCCCACACCCCTTTCGCTACGCCCATGGTCAGTAGACACAAGGTTGGTACGATACAATTGGATAGATTGTTCTCCGATATATTGTTCTCGGTAGTATTAGATTGTGTATATAGCCAGGCCTTATTGATGCTATAACGGGAGAATAGTTGATGTTGCATTAGCGCTGTAACTGCCAGAAGCATAAAAATCCTTACTAGTAAAACTAAGTGGATAAGGAAATCACAGCTGAGCCTGATACACAAAGTTTGAAAGGACGGTAAAGTGGTCTTGACCCTTACAATGTATCTCTTTCTTAGGATATCAGGCATAATGCAAGTAAAATATGTCGAAGCAAAGCGCTTTCCGTCGCTGATCAAACCAACGGCAACCGCAGGCATACAATGTCGTATGCTCTCTGTCATTATGTTGCTGGCGTGACATGGCATTGCAGTTTAGGCACGACACATGACAGCGCATTGACGTAGGGCTGTCATTTTCTCAGAGGGAAGAACGATTGTATATACGACAGTGTTGCTCAAATACTCTGTCGGCACTTTTGGGCGCTGGATGGGTGTTCATTAAATGCTCACTTTCGTTATGTGGGTAACGTTTTGTCCATGTCACACGTGCGCATTGCACACACTCCTGCTCGATTCACCCGCCCTTGGATTTCACGCTAATGACTGCACGGTACGATATGTTTGCAAACATTTAATGTTTCTCGAGGCAGTCGCTGAAAACTCCACATGTAATTCTGCTCGGCATTGAACATGCTTTTTTTTTATTCTCTGTAATTAAAGACGCAAGAAATGCAACTGGCTTTCAAAACCTCACATGAGGTTAACTCTTAGTAGCCGTTTTTCCTTCTTCTTACTTTTCATCTTTTGACGCTCTCCTCGTTCCACCTACTAACCTCAATACCAGCTTAC